>NW_020897862.1:809133-866986 GCF_003984885.1 Neopelma chrysocephalum
TCACATCCCGGCCCGGCCGGCGCTGCTTCGCGGCTCCGCGGCTGCGGCGGCGGCTCCGGCGGCGGCGGCGATAGAGGAGCGGGAGGCGGGACCGGGCGGGGCGGGGGCGGGACCGGCTCGGCCCCCCCGGCACCGGCGGCGGCACCGCCCCGGCGGGATGGAGCCCGCACCCCCCGGGGGATCCCCGGGGCTGCCCCGCCGCCTGCCCCGCAGCGTCCCGGGAGACCCCTGAGCTGGCTAATAGACACCCGTGGGGAGCTCGGAGCTGCCCTATAAAAACACCTGGAGAGCCTGGGCTGCCTCACAGCGCTTTTGGGGAGCCCAGAGGTGCCCCCCAACATGCCCGGGGAACTCAGAGCTGTCCCACAGCTGACTGGGGGGCCCAGAGCTGCCCCTTGGCATCCTTGGTAACCGAGGTAACTGGTTTAAATCCCAGGTAACCCAGGGCCGCCCCACAGCATCCCCAGGTAGCCCAGCACGTGTCCTCAGGGATTCTGGGCTCAGCTCCACATATGTCCTGCAGAGCCCAGCAGAAACGAGCCATCTCAGGGCCTCTGGCACTCTGTGGGGGGCTGCAGCACGGGGAGAGTCTGGGTGCACTTGGCTGTGGGTCCCAAGGATACGTCCCTGCACAAGCCTTTTCTGGGGGCCTTTTGGTTCGCTGTGGGCTTTCCAAGGGGTTTTCCATGCAGTGTTGCCACAGCAGTGTGGGTCATCGAGGTTACTGCCCAGCAAAGTGAGTGATGGGAAGGTTGGGGCTCCCATTTTGGGAAAGACCACGGCTGTGTTGAGGGGGTTTAGGCATCTCTGCAAAGCCAAGGTGGGGGGACAGTGGGAACAGCAGCAAAAAAACCTGTTTGTTCAGGGCAGGGTTACAGGATTTCTCTGGAATTGGGAACCTGGCTCGTTTTTGGGCCAAGCAGGATCAGGGCACGGGAGGGACGGAGTGCCTGGTGGTGCCAGGACTGGGGTGCTGCTCCCATCTCCAAACCCCTTGTTTGCTGAAATCCTGAGCTCCTGGAGCCCCTCTGCCGTGCACCCCCGCCCGCCCCCGAGCTGTCAGCTCCTTACATAAGGTTGCGGCTACGCCCGAGATATCACAGGGAAAGCTTGGAAACAGGAGGCGAAAGGTAATGGGGAAGCACAACCCCCCCAAAGCGTATTTTTAGGCTTTGCCTGATGGCTCCATTTCACAGGCAAAACGTTGAGGCTCAAGGCCACACCCTGCACTGGTTTGAGGAGGGGGTGACCTCCCTGCTGCCCTCTGCGAGGGGTTTTGGGGTGGTTGGTCCCCTGGAGAGGAGGGGACGCCTCTTCCAGCAAGAGGGATTCTGTATTCCTGGTTTGAGTGTGGATTTTTGAGCTGGATCCTGGCTTTTCCCTCTGGGGTTCTGTGTTTCACAGGCTGCCTCACCGTGGCGGGCAGCCACTGCCATCTACAGCCAGTGGGTTGTGGCCCTTCCCGGCACTGGGACAACCAAGGACCCGCTTTTCCTCAGACTCCAGCCGGCAGGTTGTGCCACAGAGCCAGAACGGCCTTCGGACACTGCCCGGCTGGTCTGGTTAATGTTTAACGAGGAAACAACCCGGTTCTGTGTTAAATTCAGCCTTTCCTGCCACTCGATGGGAAACTATTTCTTTTTATCCGTGCCGGGGGGATGTGAACAGCTCTGCCTGCCCTCAGGCATCGGAAGGAGCAAGGGGGTCTCCCCACAAATCCCAGGGGCTGCTTCAGTCCTGGGGTTTTTGATTGTTCCTACTGGAGGCTCCCCCACCCCCAGGAGTGTTTCTCTAATTGCCCTCCTCAGCAAATGTTAATTGCTTTGGGTCCATTAACCCTCTTGGGTGCAGGGACTATACAGGATTTATGGCAAAACGGGGGAGTAAGGGAAGGGAATTTTCCTTTTCTGTGTTAGTTTGGGGGTTTGGTACTGCCTGTGTCACAAGGAGACAGCAGTGACTGTGCTGTCCTCAGTGGGGGGACAGGCTCCCACCCCCTCACCCAACCTCCATCACGGCATGTCCACCCCAGGGAGCACAACCCCGTCACCCCCAGGGAATGATCCGAGACAAACACACTTTTCATCCTATTTTATTGCTTTACATTCTGTTTTCCATCCCAGCTCAAGCCAAGCACAGCCATCAGCCATGGTGTTCTCACCTCCCCATCCTCATGTCCTGGTGTCACAAACCCTTTTTTGGGGGGATCACAGAATTCCCCATGTTCACACACCCCCCATATGAGTTCTCCAACAGACTCCCCTGCTCCATCGGAGCCGTGTGGCAGCATCACAGGAATTCTGCAGCTGCTGAGAACCCTTAAACCATCTTATTTTTGTTTCCCCCACGTTTTTATCAGCAAGGCAAGAGACCACAGGCTCAGCAACCATGACACAAACCCTGAGAGTCCAAATCTTAAACAGAAGAGCTGCATCTCCCACCGAGCACCTCACCCTTTGCCTCCAGAGCACAACATGATGCACGTGATCAGCTGCACAATCACCTTTTCAGACCCAGATCTGTCAAAGCACCCGCTCCCTCAAGCTCCCTCCCCTTCCCCAAAATCCACCTCCCAAAGCAGCAAGGCGACAAGAACCCCTTTGCAAGAGACAGCTTTAAGTGCCAAGAAACTTCCCCCCCTCCCAAGAACCACAAACAAATTAACTGTTGTACAAGGGAACCACCCTGCTGATGCCCTGCCTGCAGATGGGGCACTTTTTGGGTTCGGGGAGAGCCTGGTAGCACTCGTGACAGGAGCAGACGTGGCCACACTCCAGGAAGACGCAGGATTTGGTGCTGCTCAGGCAGACCACGCAGGCATTTTTGAGGGTGTCCCCGCCCTCGGCGTTCATCAGGCGCTCCTGGGCCTGCCGGAATTCCTCCTGCATCTGCTTGAGGTGCTGCCTCTCCCGGTGGTGCCGGTACTGCTTCCGCAGGAGGAAGAAGAGGACGGCGCAGGTGGCGGCACCGAAAACCACGGTCAGGATTTTCCAGAAGCGGGCACTGGACTCCTGTTTCTGCAGCAGGGAGTCGAAATCCACGGCGCTCAGGTAGTAGGGCATGCCCTGCTTCGGGGGCTGCAGCTTGATGGTGGCGTTGTCCAGCACCAGCTCTCCCACCCCGGTCAGCGCCGTGCCCACCTTGAGCATCTGCTCCGTCTCCTGGATGCCCTTGGGGCGCTCCCCGCTGATGTAGTGGCCGATGACGTCGGTGAAGGACTGGACAGAGGGGTGGAATTTCTCATACACCGTCTCCAGGCTGAGCTCGGCCGCCTCCAGAGGCTTCACCACCCGCACGGTGACGCCAGCGCCGTCCTCGGCGGGCACCAGCTCGAAGGGGGTGGTGTTGGTTCTCTGGTGGATGATCTTCTCGTAGTCATTCCTTAGGAAGAAGGGGGGAAAGTGAACCTGCTTCCCCTCACCCCAAGGGACGGCTGGGTTTTGGGGACTGACAGCTGGGGACTGACTCCGCCTTAAGCAGAGTTTATTTGATGGGGCACCTTCCCCCTCGTGGCACTGTCCAGCCGTGCACAAGGCCCTTCCACCCTCACAGAGCTCCCACAAGTAGTGTGGGCTCCCACCATCACTGGGGGAGGGTTGTGTCCCACCTAATCCCCTCCCTGTGGCTGTCACAAACCACCCTGTGAGGAGAAGCACCACCTGCCACACGCCCCAGTTTGATAGATGTTATCAAGTGGCTCATCAAAGGGCATCACCAAGCTCTTGTTTCAGCAGCTCTGGTGGGCCAGGTAGCTCTGGGACCCTCCTCAGGTCCCCTGGGTGCAGGTTCACCCAAATCCAACTGATTTCTGCTCTGAAAGTGGGGTTTTTTGGGAAATACCATCCTCCATAACAAGATAGGGCTGATCAATGCTCTGCCCACGTTGGGTTACTCAGTGTGCTCTTAAGACCCTCCATGAGCTCTGAAAGCCCTAAAAATTAGCCAAACATGCCCTGTTTTGGCAGCTGTCACTGGGGGGGCCACTGTGGGGTCCAGCTCTGAGGCACCTGGTCACTCTGGCCACACCTGAGTATGTCAGACTGGCCACACCATTACAGGGTGTCAGACCCCCAGAGGGCACCTCAGGTGGACTGGGAGGAGACCATTTGTGGGCACCAGGCACGTACCAGAGGTGGGTGGTTCTGTTCCACACCATCTTGTGCTCCTGCAGCGTCAGCCTCTGAACCACCCCCTTGCAGTTCTCCACAAACTGGCTGCTCAGGGTCTCCTTCACCGACCTCACCACACCTGGAAGGGAAATCCCAGGGGCAAGTGAGTGGCTTGTTAAAACAAAAAAAAAAAAGAGGGACTTTGGAAAAGGGCCTGGAGCGACAAGACACAGGGAATGGCTTCCCACTGCCAGAGGGCATTGTTAGATGGGATAGTGGGAAGGAATCCTTCCCTGAGAGGGTGGAGAAGCTCTGGCATAGGCTGCCCAGGGAAGCTGTGGCTGCCCCATCCCTGCAAGTGTCCAAGGCCAGGTTGGAGCAACCTGGGCTGGTGGAAGGTGTCTCTGCCCATGGCAAGGGGTAGAACTGGATGAGCTTTAAGGTCCCTTCCAACCCAAACCATTCCACGATTGTCAGATGGAGCAGAAGGGCTGAGAGCCCGTGTTTTGCCTGACAGGAGTCAGTGGCTGCTTGTCGGGAGAAAGATGAACTCATGGGCACAGAACGAGGGGCTAGGAATGAAATCCCCAAAGCGAGGAGCAGCTGCGGGGGGGGGGGAAGGGGGGCACTGTGCCCCCACCCCTTATTTGGGGCTCCGCTTCAGGCCCTGCCCCTACCTTCTATAACCGCATAGGGCACACAGCGCCCGGGAGCCTCCAGCAGCACCGACCGCAGATCTCCGTCCAGCTGGACCCTCCTGGCGCCCTGCGGGGAGCAAACAGAGGCCGCGGCTCAGCCGGCGCGACCAGGCCGCGGCCTACGGGCCGGGCCCGTGCGCTCCCCCGCCGCACCCCTCGCACCCACCTCGAGCCCGCGGGCCACGCGGGCCTTCTGCCGGTACACGGAGTAGAGCAGGGCGGTGATGGCGGTGCTGGCGGCCAACAGCGCGGCCTGTGCGGCCGAGGGCCGCCCGCTGCCCTCCATAGCCTCCGGGCCCCGCGTTACCACGGCAACCACCGGCGCGCGGTGATGACGTCAGGAGCGGCGCTCTAGCAGCGGCGGCGCTGCCATAGAGACGCGCGGTCCGCCAAGGCCGGGCGGGGGGCGCGGGGACCCCCCAAAGCTTTGTTGGGGGGCCGGGGGAGCACAAAATACCCACACACACAGGGTATATGTGGGGGAGGCGGTCAGATCCTGGCCCCATGCGGCTTTAGGGGGCTAAACCCCAGCCTTAGGGATTCGTGGGGTCGGGATGGGTCCCACCCCCCCACCCCAGCGTTTTTGGGGGAGACATCAAGGTCCAGCGCACAAGATCCTAAAAAGGGATTATTTCAAATCACACCCATCTTTTAGGATCTTGATAGCTGGACCCAAATCCTGACACCCCCAGGGTGCTGGGGGGAGCATCCCTAGTGCCCCCCCGTCCTTCCCCATCCCACCCCAGGGGTCTTGGGGGGACATCAATCCCCAGTCCCACAATCCTAAGGGGGGGATTAGCCCAAGAACCAGTCATCCCTTAGGATTTTGGTAGCTGGCTCCAAATCCCGACACCCCCAGGGTGCTGAGGGGACCACCCTCACCGTGCTTGGTTGATGAGGGGCAGCCCAAATCCCACCACCCTACAAAACTTGGGGGCAGGCCAGACCAAAGTGTGTCCCCCCTGGGCTGTGAGGGGGGTATGCCCCCAAATTCCAGCCCTATAGCACCTTGAGGGGGGGGTTATGCCCCATCACTGGGCTGTGGGGCACCAGCACCCCGTGAACACCCCCAGAGCAAGGGCTCAGCCTCGGGACGCACCCCCAGCCCCATTTTGCAAGGTCCTTCTCCCCATCCCATGCAGGGCCACGTAAGGGTGGCAGGTCCCTGCCAGCCTTGTTGGGGGGGGCACACAAGACCCTTCCCTGCCCCACCTATCTCCTTGCCATTGCTTATTCTGAGAAAGCAGTAAAAGGGGAAGAAAAATAAAAAAAATAGTAATTTTCGGTAAATTGTTAGTCTTCAGAGCCTTGGTGCTGATTTTGGGGTGGGCATGAGGGGGCTGCAGGCAAGGCCACACTCTCCAGTGGGGGTCCAAGGGGCCAAACCCCCCTTCCAGCTGCCTGACGCAGGCGGCACAGCCGCCCCCCCAGCTCTATATTTAAAAAATCGAGTTGCCATGGCTACGCAGAGCAGCTCTCCCCAGCCCTCGGTTCCGCAGGGAGGGTGCAGAAAGCCCCTCCTCGGCTTCCTTTTCAGGGGGTAAATTCAATATAAACCCCCCAAAATCGGCTTGGTGCCGAGCTTAACTCTTCCTCTGCTGTTCTCCAGCGTCCGGGCGAGACACAGGCGCCATCACACCGCAGAAAACACACATTAATTTTATTATTATTGTAATTATTATTATTATGGCCACTGCAGAGGAGGAGGCACGAGAGCAGGTTCATGTGCGGGGCTGAAGGGGTGCAAACCCACACCCGCCCCGCAGCGCGTCTTCCTTGTAAGGGAGCCGCCGTCTTGTCCGGATTCGCCCCCGAGGAGCGTCCCAACACCGGCTTGGGGGCGCGGGGATGGCACCCGACCCCTGAACGGGGGGTCTCAGCACAGCGGGTGCCGTGGGCCGCGCAGGCTGCACCCCCTCATGTCGCTGGCCAGCCGCAGCACGGCGGCTCTGCCGGGGTCCCCCAGAGGCGCCCCGGGGCCGAAGGCCTCGTCCTCGTCCTCCTCCAGGATGGAGCTGAGGCGCGGGGCGCAGCGGGCCCGCTCGGCGGGCGGGCGGTAGGGACACTTGGTGTTGAGCAGCCGCCGCAGGGGCACCAAGGGCACGATGGCGTCGCCCAGGAGCTGCTGCTGGACGTGGCGGAAATCGCTCTGCCTCTTGAGCCGCTTGAACTCGTTGAAGGCCGAGGCCGAGGTCTGGTAGAGCAGCAGGGCCATGGCGCGCGCCTTGTCGGCCTTGGAGACCAGCACGGCGTGGCAGCGCAGCACCACGGCCTTGTTCTTCACCTGGTGCCGGTACACCCAGGCGAACACCTTGGGGTGCCGGCGGTCGGCGGCGCAGTAGGTGATGCGGTGCAGCAGGTACGCGTGGCCCGGCCGCCGCGCCCCCTTCTCGCTCGGCGTCATCCGGATGCCTTGCGGCCCCAGCGTCAGCTTCATCTTGGCCCCGCCGGCGCCCGCCTCGCTCTTCGCCCAGATCTTGCCCACCGCCTCCTCGGTGCAGCCCTCGCCCTTGGCGTGCAGGGTCACGGCGTTGCCCAGGTACCGCACCGTGTATGTCGGGTCCTCCTTGTTGAGCTCCACTTTCTGGCGCTTCCCGCGGAAGACGCTGCCCAGCCGCTCCAAGGGACACTCGGGCAGAAGGTCCGGGCAGGAGCGCAGGAACCCGGCCAGCAGCGCCGCGTAGCTCAGCCCCGGCCCCAGGCTCTTGCCTTTGCACTTACGTTCATTTTCCACCAGCACGAACTTGCTCCGGCGCCACGGCAGCATCTCCGCTCCGGCCTCTCACGGCTCCGCTAATCCCGGATCAGAAACAGCCCCCCCGCCCCCCGCCACCCCAACCCGCAAAATCTGAATGGGGGGTGTCCCCACACGCACACCCCGCCCAGAGGGTGAAGCCCCTACCCCGGGATGCAGCTGCCGTGTCTCCCCGATGCCGTGCGGTCCAGGGAGGATGCGGGGATGCTCGGCCGAGGAGCCGCCGCGCTCCGGCTGCCGCCTGCGCCTGATGCTGCTGCGGGAGCGGCTCTCCGTGGGCTGCTCCACCTCCCCGAGCACGCGGGGAGCCGCCGGTGAACGTCCCCCACCGGCTCCTTGGATGCGCGCTCGCTCCCTGCTCCGGCAGGGATACAGAGGTGGGGGTGAAATAACACCCTCTCTTCATGCAGCAGCCAGACCCTCCTAAATGCCAAAATTCCCTGATTTCTAATCCCGGAGAGGACGATTTTAGGGAGGGTCAGATGATGGTTTCTGACCCTGGCATGAGAAAATGGATTTTTTCCCCCCCAGATCTGTTGCCGGGATTTGAGGATCCTGCAGGTTTGCTGGCATTTTTTTTCCCTCCAAACCACCTCCCCTCCGCTTTTTGCCTGGTTTTCCCAAGCCAGCCAGACTTTCTTGCTGCTCCTCTTCCTTTTGGACTGAGCTGGCTTTTAACCTGTTGCTTTTATCTCTGGCCAAGGCCCCAGGACAACTTCCCTCCAGGGAACACGAAGTGTTATTTCCCCCCCTGAGGGAGATCTTTGGGGATCGCTGTGATATTTCAGTCCTGCATCAGAATCTGAAGCTGCTCAGGATTCAGCTGCTTTGGCTCAAACCCTGATTTCCACCTTTTTTTTTTGCTATCTGGGGCTTCTTACAGATGCAGCAGGGAGACCCCCCAGGCTTGGGGATGCTCCAGCTGCTTTGAGATGGAAAAATAGCGAGGAGAAAGGAGGAGAAATTACACTGGGTACCCCCACTTTTAGCCCATTTGGGGAGGTAAACCAGAGCAGGGTGTTGCAGGGAGCAGGAAGCCATTTCCCAGCAGCTTCCCAGATTTTCTACGGTTTGAGTGAAGCAAACACAACCTTAAAATAGCTGCTTTGCAGGCAGACAGCACCAGCCCTGCTCTTCTCACTGCCACGGCCTCGACAGCCTCGGAGGTTTTCACAGCCAAAATAATAAAAAATGCATGAATTTGTCTGTTTTTCAGCTTTTCTGCTGCAAACATGCGGGGTGTGGTTTGATCCCGGTGCAAGGATGGTTTTGGGAGGGTGGCAGTTAGGGAATTAGTGCAAATTAGGAAGGTTTCCATCCATGCCAGCCTCTGTCCCTCATTACTTCTGCTGTCACCCTCACTGACAGAGGTAAGGACTCTTTAATTGCTCGGTGTTCATATTGACAGGGCAAGTTTAAACCCTTCCCAAAAGCTCTTTTATTTGTACATCCCACATTATTTAGTGAGGGGTCCCCCTGCTCTGATCTGCTCCCACAGTGTCTCCCCTCAGCTGCTCTGGGACTGGTTTTCCCTTTTTCTCCCTGTTTTTGGGGTAATGGGGATTGGAGTGGGGGCACAGGAGAATCTGTGGCTCATTTTATAGGGGAAAACAACCTGGATTTGCACTTTGAAAGCTGAGAAAAAGGATTCAGGGCTGTCAATCCCTCCTCTCACTGCCTGTTGCCTTGACTGACTGCCCTTGCAAGTACCCGGCTGTCATCATTACGTTCCAGAGTGAACAAGCACCCACACAGTGTGAGGAAAGTGGGTTTCCTGGTTATTCTCTGGACAATACGGATCCCAGCTTTGGTTTCTTGGGGTGCCTGTGGTGGTCTCACTGCCCCATGCTCCCTTTTCAGCTCCCAGAGTTTCTGTGCCAACAGAAGCCACTGCCAATTTGGATGCCGCTTCTCAGCAGTGACCCAGGACCAAGATTTGCTGGCATAACCTGCAGGTAAGGTCAAAATCCTCCCAAAATCCAGCAAACCGGACAAAAATCCCAGTGATACATCCCTGGGGGCTGTGACACCCGGCCTTGCAGATAGAAAGTGGGGCAGGAAGCTCCTCAGGCCAGGGGGAAAATAGAGAAATCTTTAATTAAAAAGCAATTTGCTGATCACCCAGGAGCCCTTTTACCCTGCCAGGGGCGATTCCCATGGAAGCACCAGCAGATCTGAATTTGGGCTCCAGCATAAGGGCATCCCAAAAGGGACTTTCACCACCTGTGTCTTCAGCCAGATTTCCCTGCTGCCTGTAGTTAAAAGTCCTGGGGAAATGTGATATATATAGATATTATTTTTAATTCTTTCAATCAAATTAATTTATTTCTTTTGATCTCAATGATCAGGAGCTGTTGTTCCTGCCCCCCAGGAATGACTTAATGACATTTTCCTCTGGAGTCACAGAACCAGTTTTGAACTGGGAAGGGAAAAAACCTGCGAGACAGCAGCGGAAAAATGCTCTGCCGGGACAGGGAAAGGAGGAAATAGAAAACAAAACCCAGGATAAATTGGAAAAAATGAGACAGCAGGCAGGGAGGGGATGTGGGACTCCCCGAGAGTGATGCTTTGGGGGCCAGGGCTGTCCCTAGGGATGCTTCCTGGGGTTTGGCTGTGCGCCGGGGCGTTATCCCGGAGTCCCGGCCAGCCTATTTTCCAGGCAAGGAAATATTTAACTGCGGCGTCAGCGGGCAGGGCAGGCGGGTGCAGGCATGGAGGGCGGCCGGCAGTGCCCAGCCCCCGCTGTGCCCCCGGGCCAGCCCCAGGGTGACCGTCTCCAGCTCCTGCTGCGCCGCAGCCGGGAGGCCAAAAACTGTGCCTACTGCCCCTACAGCCGCTTCCCGGTGGGAGCTGCGCTGCTCACGGCTGGTGGGGAGATCTTCTCCGGTAAGTCGTGGCCCTAAGACCCCCCACCCTGGGATTTTTGGGAGCCCCCAGCGACCTTTTGGAAGCGCACGGGGGGTGTAGCGGGGTCATCCCGGGGTGTTGGTGCTGTGTGTCCTTCCCCCGCTGCCTCTTGGCAGCCGCCAGCCCGGAGCGAGCCAGAGATCGCGGTGGATGGGGAAGTGCTGAAATAAATGAGGGAAGCAGGGAAACTGTCTTTTCTTTGCAAATTCCCCTAAAAAAAAACAAAAAAAAAAATTGGAAAAAACTTCCCCGGTGGGGTTTGGGGTGGCTGGTGCCGGGGGTTTTCCCCACAGGGTGCAACGTGGAGAATGCCTGCTACAGCCTGGGGATGTGTGCTGAGCGAGCTGCCATCCAAAAAGCCATCTCGGAGGGGCACACCAGCTTCAAAGCCATGGCCATTGCCAGGTAAGGGTGCTCCGAGAGCTGGGACAGGGAAGGACGGGATGGGGGGATAGCAGGAAAACCTCCAGTGCACCCCGTGGGCAGATTCTGCTGCAGCAGCCCCAGCGTTTGGGGCGGAAAGAAAGTTTTTGCTTGTTTTTTTTGGAGGAATTAGGGGGGAAATCTGCTGTAGCTCCGTATTTATCGGTGCATGAAGGTCTTCTGCAGGTGTTCCCCCCTCCTCTGACTTTGGGACTGAGCTCTGTGCCCTTCTCCTTTGGCAGTGACATGGGCGACTTCATCACACCCTGCGGCGCCTGCAGACAAGTGATGAGAGAGGTGATGGCTCTTGTGGGGGCTTTGTGTCTCACCTCCTGACCCCAGACACCACCCCCTGACCCCAGACAAGATCCCTTGACCCCAGACATCATTCCCTGGCCCCAGGCATCTCCCCCTAAAACACCCAGAGGTGCCAAGGGGGGTGCAACCCCCTATCCCCAGCCCCAGGGTGGCTCCAGGCTCCTCAAATTGCATTATCCGGTGGGAAAGGGATATTCCTCCCTGTTCCATGTGAGTGGGTGCTTGGTGGGAATCCAGTAGCTCGCCCTTCCCAGAGGGTTTTGTTCCTCCAGGTGCAGAGTTTGGCCCTGGAGTCGTTGCTCCACCTCTGGCAAGCCTGAAAACAGGGGTTTTCCGGGAAAAGCTGAGATTCTCACAGATCCCATCCCTCTCTCACTTCCCTCCTCCCTGCAGGCACCCCAGCACCCACAGCCTGGTTTTGGGTGGTTAATATTTAATGGTTGTGGGGCTTGGCTCGAGGGCGGGATTCAGGAAGTTTGGAGGCACCGGGGCTCACCCTGGGGGGTAAAAACACAGGATCTGAGCCCAAAATATCCTCTAAGGGGGTGATGCTGACAAGCCAACCCAAAATCCATGCAATAGAGGGAGATGCTCCCTCTGAACCTAGAAATAAAGGATTATAGGAGTAATTTGGGGAAGAAGTGCAGGTTCTTCTCCCTTCTCCTTCTTCTCCCTCATCAGGCTCTTCTCCCCACTCTTCTCCTCCAGTTTGGCACGGATTGGGATGTCTACCTGACCAAAGCAGATGGCACCTACATTGTCAAGAGGCTGGAGGAGCTGCTGCCGCTCTCCTTTGGCCCTGAGGACCTGAAGAAGGTGTGACCACCATGGCCACCACCATCCTTTGCCCCTGGGGCAGCAGAGGAGGATGGTTTTCCTCAATTTCCTCGGTGTGTAAGCGGCTTTTTGGGGAAGGCACAGTTGGAAATGTATTTGTGGTGCTGAGTTACCTGTTCCTTTCATCTTCTGATTCAGTGTTGATTCACAGACACTGGCTCCACCTCCCCCTGAGGAAACAACAGAATCAAATCATAGAAATTCCCTGTTATTAGTAAAAAAATGTCCAGATATCCCTGTAGCCAAGAAAGGAGTTGAGTTTGATGCATGGCTCAAGTTTGGGCTTGTTGATACAGAAACAACTCCTAAATAATGCAAAATCATTGCTTGGGAAAATTCTGGATTCTTCAGCTCTGAAGAGAGGTGAAAGCCAAAAGGAAAAGTTCCATCAGCCCCAGCAGTAATTAATGAGCCAGTCCAGATTAGGTGGATTGCTGGAATAGGATGGTTATTGCACTGAGCTTGTCCTTTGCTCGTTTCTCTCCAGCTTGTTTTCCTTGCTTTTGTTCCATTTATGAGGGAGAAGAGAATGAAGAATTTTTGATTGCTTCTGCAGGGTTTTGTGCCTCCAGAGTAGTGCCATTTGCTGACTGTACTATTGATTTAATTATGCACAATGACAAATGAATGTGTGATATTTCCCAACCAGTGCTGGGTTGGGCATTTCGGCCCATGCCCAAGTCAAATAAAAGCTGTTCTGGTTTATATCCTGCAGTAGCAAGTGATGGAACACTGGGATTGGGGTCCCTGGGCTGTCCTGCTGCCAGGCAGGGCCAGGGGGTGGTGGATGTGACATGGGAACATCATGAGGTTCAACCTTAGAGCCCCTTCATGTGCCTTAAGGGGGACTTATAATAAAGATATAATAAAGATGAGGGCAGACTTTTTAGCAGGTCTTTTAAAGGGACAGTGGTTTTAAACTAAAAGAGGGTTGATTTAGATGTAAGGAAGAAGCTTTTTACAATGAGGGTGGGGAGGCCCTAGCACAAGTTGCCCAGAGAAGCTGTGGCTGCCTCATCCCTGGAAGTGTCCAAGGCCAGGTTGGACAGGGCCTGGAGCAACCTGGGCTAGTGGAAGGTGTCCCTGCCCATGGCTGGGGGTGGGATAAGATGGGCTTTAAGGTCCCTCCCAACCCAAACCGTTCCATGATCCTGTGATTCTGTGCTGTGCCCAGATCAGTGCTGTGCCCTGCTCCATGCCCTGCCAAGCACAAGGCACACCCAGCTGTGCCCTGCTCCGTGCCCTGCATTGCACAGGGCTGTACCTTGGCTGCACTCTGCTCCGTGTCCTGCTCCCTGCCCTGCTCTGTGTCCTGCTCCATGTCCTGCTCCCTGCCCTGCTCCCTGCCCTGCTCCCTGCCCTGCTCCATGTCCTGCTCCATGTCCTGCTCCCTGCCCTGCCCCATACTCCACTTCATGCCCCATTCCATGCCCCACTCAATGTCCCACTTCATGCCCTCCCATTCCATACCCTATTCCATGCCCCACTCCATACCCCATTCCCTGCCCCATTCCCTGTCCCATTCCATGCCCCATCCCATACCCTATTCCATGCCCCACTCCATCCCACATTCCCTGCCCCATTCCCTGTCCCATTCCATGTCCCATTCCTTGCCCTATTCCATGCCCTATTCTGTGCCTCATTCCCTGCCCCAGTCCCTGTCTCATTCCATACCCCATTCCATGCCCCATTCCCTGGCCCACTCTATGCCCCACTCCATACCCCATTCTCTGTCCCACTCCATGCCCCACTCCATACCCCATTCCATACCCCACTCCATACCCCATTCCATACCCCACTCCATGCCCCATTCCATACCCTAACTCCATACGCCATTCCATACTCCACTCCATGCCCCACTCCATACCCCATTCCCTGTCCCACTCCATACCCTATTGCCTGTCCCACTCCATGCCCCATTCCCTGTCCCATTCCCTGTCCCGTTCCCTTCCCCACTCCAAGCCCCATTCCCTGTCCCACTCCATGTCCCATTCCTTGCCCTATTCCATGCCCTATTCTATGCCTCATTCTCCGCCCCAGTCCCTATCCCATTCCATACCCCATTCCATACCTCACTCCATGCCTCATTCCACGTCCCATTCCCTGCCCCATTCCCTTCCCCTCTCCTTGCCCCATTCCCTTCCCCTCTCCATTCCCCATTCCCTTCCCTTCTTCATTCCCCATCCCATTCCCCATTCCCCGTTCCGTTCCATACCCCATTCCCTTTCCCCCCATCCCCGTCCCGTGCCCTCTGTGGGCGTGGCCTCGCACTGACAGTGGGCGTGGTCTCAGGGCGTGTCCTCCCTCCCCATTGGCCCCGCTCCCCCCTGTCCCCGCCCCCCGGCCCCGCCCCTCGCTCCCTCAGGCCGCCATGGCGGTTCGGCTGCTCCTGGCCCGGGCCCTGCGGCTGCTGCCGCGGTGCCGCCCGCCCTGCGCCCCCCGTGTCCACCCCCGCGCCGACCTCCGCACCGACCCCCGCGCCGACCCCTGCACCGGCCTCCGCGCCGCCCCGCCGGCCTCGCCATGGCGGCCGTGGCTGTCCTGGCTACCGGCCGCCGGCCGCCTTCTCCTGCGCGGCCCTGCGGGCGGACTGGCGGCCGTGGCGCGGCGGGGGCCCGGCGGGGCCTGCCTGGCGCTGGCCATGGCGCTGGGGCTGGTGGAGCCGCGCCTAGAGGAGCAGCGACGGGCCGAGGCGGCGTGCCGGCATATCCAGGTGGGGAGGGGGCGGCGGCGGCGCCCGCAGGCCCGGGGATCCCGCTGGGGAGCGCCTGGGGCGCCCTCCGTGAAGGGAGGGGGGCACTGCTGGGGGAGCCCCTCAGACACCCCTCATGAAGGGAATGGAGGGACCTTGTTTTAGGGAGACCCTCAGAAACGCCTCGTGAAGGGCACAGAGGGTTCCTACTTTGAGGAGTCCCCCCAGGCACCCCCCATGAAGGGGAAGGGGGTCCTTACTTTGGGGAGCACCTTAGACACCCCTCATAAAGGCGAGGGGGGGATCCCGCTTTGGGGAACCCCGCAGACACCCTCCATAAAGGGGAGGGGAGGGTCGCTGCAGTGGGGAGCACCCCACAAACACAGCTCCCCATCTTCCCCCGGGGAGGTTGGAGGGTGCAGCTGTGAGCAGCCCTCAGGCACATCCCCAAAGGTGGGAACTGCCGGGAGAAGCCCCACACGCACCTCTTCCTTCCCCAGATTAGGGTCCTGGAGAAGCCTCTTGCTCAGCAGCCCCTCGACACCCTAAAGCAGGTACTGGTGGGTCATCACGGTGGGGAGCCCCTCACTCCCTCTGCCCCCACAAAGGGAGTGGGTCAGGGCCCTGCTGGTGGGGGTCTCGTGTCCCAGGACACTGGTGTTGATGTTCAGGTTTGTCACCTCTCCCTGAGACAGACGGGGACCCCACAGTGCTGGGCCAGGCTGTGCTGGCAGGGCTCTGGTGACGGATGGTGCCGAACATATTTCCTGGGTAAAAATAGACCTTTGGTGCCCAGAGCCACCTGTCACTTGCTCCACTGGCTGGCAGACACACTCCTGTGGAGGTTCTGCCTTTCCCTGAAGTTTCTCAGGATGCTTTCTCTCCCCTGCTCTTACCAGGTAGTTCCATTTGCTGTCCCTGAATCTGTGTCTGTTTGTCCCATGACACATCCCTGAGGTGGCCACCACCACGTTGGGGCTGTAGGGAAGTGCACTGGTTTGTATCAGTGCAGGTGACAATTGGGGCGCCACCAGAACTGTGCTTAAACTCCAGAACAGCCTCCTGTGTGTTGTCTTCTCACATCTCTTGATTTCCTCCCCCAACTCCCTCCCGTCACGGATTCACTGTTCCTTGACCTAACCAATCCTTGTACTTGGCTGCCAGAAAAGCTCAGGGCATTGTTTTTCCTGTTGTTGCTCTTATTTGCGTTTTCTTTTAAATGCTGTTTGCCTGATGTATTTATGGAGAGTAAGGAAAATGTAATAGTGCATCTCTTTTTAGAAGTATTCAGTTAGACTTGTCTTTACACAATCACAGAATCATGGAATGGTTTTGGATGAAGGGACCTTAAAGCTCTTCTCATTCTACCCCCTGCTGTGGGCAGGGACACTTTCCACTATCCCAGGTTGCTCCAAGCCCCATCCCACCTGGCCTTGAACACTTCCAGGGATGGGGCAGCCACAGCTTCTCTGGGCAAAATATATTTATACTCTAGATTGGCAAATGAATCTCCCTCCCCATTCCTTTTTGTCCCTCAGAAGGGGCACCTTTGGAAAAGACTATTTTAGGAGTAGATTGTTCCAGACAAAAATACACGGTCTGCAAATTATTTTCCTCCTGGATACAGTGATTTGAGCCCAGTGCCTAGAGCCTGATTGTGCCTTTCAGGTTGACCAACCCAACAGGATGTGTAATACCACCTAAATACCAAGTTCTCACTCGCTGGGAAGTCTGGAATAACTGAGCGTGTTTTTCTGTTCTTATTCCTTTCAGACAGTGTTTGTTGGGAAGAACAAGCCTCAGAAAGATCCCCTGAGCTCCTTCCGCTGGCAGGGCTTCAAGCTGGAGGAATATCTCATCGGCCAACCCATCGGGAAGGGCTGCAGTGCCGCCGTGTACGAAGCAGCTATTCCTTTCTCTCCCAATCCTCGGGAATGTGCGGAGAGCAGCCATCTCCCAGCCATGCAGCAGGATCACGGCTCGGCTTCCCAGGCAGCTGAAGAGGAGCCTGTAGTGAAACACCAACCGAAAGGGGCTTTTCCCTTAGCTATCAAAATGATGTGGAATATTTCGGTAAGGAGTCAGCTCTGAGTTCCTGTGTCTGTCGCTGGGGAATTCTGGCTGGAATGTTTAATACTGGAGTGTTGAAAGTGCTAATTATGGAGTGCAGGATGAGCGTGTCACAACAAAGCTGTTGATAGGTGACACTGGAGATGTGGAGTGTTAGGAAGGAGTCCCATAGCGAGGTAATTAGCGTTCATCATCCTCTGGAACCGGCACTGAGAGCTCCTGCTGCTGGAGTTGTTGGGTATGGAGGGAATGTTTTGGGAAGAAAAGGTTTTCTGAAACTGGCTCTGATGGAAAGGTCTAAGAATGGGAAAACCTGTGATTTAGGAATTGGTGTTCTGTCAGTGTCAGCACAGAGATGGGGTTTCTTCCTGAAGAGTCACAGGGTAGGCAGTAACCTTCCTGCTGGGTCCCCTTGCCATCAGGTGACTGGCCAAGATCTGCTCCAGAGTTTCTCACCTCATATGACTGGTGATCCAACCCCTCAGTGTGGCTATTCCACATGAAAAAAAATCCACAGGGCTTTCCCTGTTGAAGAGGTTTAGTGGCACTTGATGTGACAAGTGGATATTCCAAGAGAATCTTCCAAAATGCCAAAATCTGGAATCCACTGGGCTCCAGAAGTACCCTGGTGCTTAGCTGTGGGCTTTTCCACTTGGGTTTGGGAGTTGAAAGTGAGTGTGAAGGTGTAGCTTGGAGCACTGACAGTCAAGGGTGCATTTGAAGTGACAAACAGATTTTTTCTTGCTGCATCCCTTGGTGAAATCTTTAAGTACTTAATTGCCTTCCCTGATTTTCAAGAGAGGGCAGCCCCTGGAATTTTGTCTCAGTGGATCCAGCTCCAGACACAGTGCCAGCATAAGGATTGTCTGCTTTTAGCCTGCAGTGGATGATTTTGGAGCTTAAACCAACGTGGGGTGTGGTTGTTGTTGCAGGCTGGTTCCTCAAGTGAAGCCATCCTCGATGCCATGGGCCGAGAGCTCGTTCCAGCCACTGGAGTTGCTTTATCCGGGGAATACGGAGCCGTCTCTGGCCGCAGGTATGGACATTATGGAAATGGGGATGGTTCTCAAATGGTGATGGACTGATTCTATCCATGGATTAATTTTGCAGCAATATGCACTGTTAAGAAGGTGGCCAGAGCTTTCTAGAATAGTTCCTGAAAGGAGATAAACCCAGGGATTATTAAGTTTGGTGTGCAGGGAATATCCACAGCTAACCTTTGTGATCCAAAGGGTGTTGGAAGGGCATGCCAATATTTTGGGAGCATTTGGGGTCCTTCCAGGGGTCTGGTGGGTGGCTGTGGCCAGGCACTTCCTGCCCAATGCCTTAGTTTGTCTGTGTGTGAAATGTGTTGGTCTCTGCTGAGTCAAAGGCTGGAGGAGCCACTGATTAAAGATCATTTAAATATGCACCGTGGTGCTTTTTAATTGCAGAAATACATACCTGCAGTAGGTAACAGTTTGAGTGTGTTAAACATCAAATGATTTCACTGTAATACAATTTGACTGTGAGATTTGAGAACTGGTTTGGTGTAAAGTGGGTGCTGGGCAGGGAGGTTGAAACTGGGTTAGTGCAGGGAAACCAGTGAGAAGGAAAATGGAAATTACTCAGTTCCCACTCTTTCACCTGAGTGGGAAGTGAACAAGCAGCATGAAGGTGGAAAATCTCATGGAAACTTTTAAATTACCTTGAGTTAGCTATCTTTTTGTTCAAAAATATGTCTTTTTGTTCCATTTGAAACAATGGAGTCTACAGCCCAGATTGCCTGATTTAAATTTCAAATCCATCCCGGCTGCCAATACAAATGAATAATGAATGCTGTGCCCTGTGTGGCTGGCTGGGAATGCAACAGAGCAGCCAAAGGGGTATTTGACATTCAGAGGATGAGAGATCTGTGTTGCAGATGCAGACAGGTAACCTGCTTTTCATTGTAGCGAGAGCTTCCTGCCTGTGCCATAAAATAGAGGGTCTAAATCAATACTTCTGGTGTGAGGTTTACCTTATTTTGTGTCTAACAAAGTAATTGTGTTTGGATTTTTTCCTCTAGAGCTGTTGTAGCTCTTTTCGAATGGAAGAGCAGCCTCTGACTGGCTCTGACCTTGTTAGCAGTGTGGAAGGTTTTGTAGGGCTTGAGTAAAATGAAAGGCTGAGTGTTATGTGTGAGGGTTTCTATCAAAGCTTCATTTGCAGCGTAGGTTAAGCCCCTGATTTTCCTGTGTGGCCATGGAATATAGGGAAATCCAGTTACAGGAGAGCCCCTGTGAAGCCTTGGCTGGCTCAGTTTGCTGTGGTAGATTCTGAAATCTAGAAAAGGTACTTGAAGCTGCTGTGGTGGATCCACTCGAGCTGCAGGTGCTCTGCATCCACCTTGGAAATGCTGGGCCAGAGGTGCTACTTGGGAAATGGGTCATGAGGGCTGAGAAGCTGCTGCCCATGTTCTTCCTCACTGAATGAATTCAGGATGTGAATGTCTGACTATTTGCTTAACGTGCAGTCCTGTAATCCACGCTGTGCAGCTTTAATCTCTCTCTGATGAGGTTTCCAGTGCAGAATAAATGTGTTTGCTCGCTGCTGTGGAACCCCTTGGTGGGGAGGATGTGCCATATTAATGGAAAGTAATTCCAGAAATAACAGCAACATGTCTGTGATCCATCAGAACTGACCAGGAGACTGATGCAGTCTGTGGTGTCTCTCCTTCCACGCAGAAAACCCATCCTTGGGAGGAAGAAGTTGCAACCCCATCCAAATATAATCCAAGTGATCCGAGCATTCACATCCTCTGTCCCTTTGCTGCCTGGAGCCTTTGCTGACTATCCCGACATGCTTCCATTGAGCCTGAATCCCAGAGGGATCGGTCACAGCCGGACGCTCTTCTTGGTGATGAAGAAGTAGGTGGAGAGAATCTGGTTAACGTGACTTGGGTACTCTGTGCTCCGCAGGCCCCTGCAAAGCTTGGGCCTGGGCTGCTGCCAAAGAGCAGTATATGCTCTTGGAAATGCCTCCCAGTACTGTTCCAAGTCCTTCAGATTCTAACTCTGCTTCCACAATGAACACAAACTGTTCTTTTTAATAATTACCCCAAATTAAAGTAAGAAATGTGGAGTTTGTCCCCATTCACCTGCCCTCCTAAGCCTGAACTTCACCCTTAGTCTGAGCATGCTGCTAGAGATGGAGTAGAATCAGCAATGAGATGAGCCAACACTGAGGTTGAACTGCCAGTGATAAGCTTCCAGGATGCTAATTCCCAGTTTTTCCTTGTTCTGCCTAGTTACCCTTGCACACTGCGCCAGTATCTGCGGGAGAACACTCCGGACGTTCGCCTCTCCACAATGATGATTTTACAGCTCTTGGAAGGCGTGGACCATCTTGTTCGACATGGGATAGCACACAGAGACCTCAAGTCTGACAACATCCTGGTTGAATTCGATTCTGGTGCGTAGATCCCTGAGGATAAATGCCAATTAACTTGCAGAAGGGATACAGTCGTGTAGGTATTCCGGGAAGTCTCACCCAGCTGCGTGCATGGGGGGAAAAAGCATCAAACCCTTTGAAGAATCTCAGGTTTAACTTTTAGCTTGGTATTTGGTGTCACTGCAGCAGTGGGGAAGTCATGGATCCTGTCTGTGCATGAGGTTTTGGATCATTAACATGGACACAGAGTATTGCTGAGGTGATGCATTGCATGAGCACAGCCAGTGTTCACTGGAGCATCTGATAACGCCACATTTGGGATGCTACAGGTGCCTTTGCTTCAGGCTGTTGGCTCTGTCATCTCTCCCAGGCCAAACTGCACAGAGAGCCTCTTGAAATCTTACTCCATAGCCAGGTTAATTCTGCTGCACCCTGGGATGATGAAACATGGGTTGGGAGCAAGAGGAATTGACTGTTACGACCAAAAGCATCTTTTTCATAGGCTTGTTCTGTCAGCCTCTAACGGAGATTTTAATTACCTGAGCTCATTTTCAGTGTGATTGAGATTTAAATGGGCAGGAAGCAATAGCAGGCAGGTCTGTGTAATTAGGAGTAGAAGAATTAGCTTGAAGAGTATCAGGGAGAGACAGAGAGTACGGGAATGCACCTTGCCTTCCCTGAGAGAGGGCGCACGATATGGAGGATTCCCTCTTCCCGAGGGCTCAGGATTTAGAATCATAGAATGGCCTGGGTTGGATGGGACCTTAAAGCTCACCTCATTCCAACCCCCCTGCCATTGGCAGGGATACCTCCCCCTAGACCAGGTTGCTCTGTTGAATCAACTATCTGGATGAGGTATGGGAGTGCACCCTCAGTCAGTTTGCAGAGGACACCAAGCTGGGTGTTGATGTGATGTGTTCAGTGCAGCCATGTCCTCCCAAGCAGAACCCTAACTCTGCCAGCCCTGTGTTGTTCACAGCTGGCTGCCCCTGGCTGGTCATCACCGACTTTGGCTGCTGTCTGGCAGATGAAAAAGTTGGCCTGAGGCTGCCTTTCACCAGCTCCTACGTGGATCGGGGTGGCAACGGCTGCCTTATGGCACCAGAGGTGAGTCCCTCTGAAGTGGTGGTTTGTGGTGCTGGTTTTCTGCTTGTCCTGCTGTCGGGACTAAAAGTTCTGGCGGCATAGAAGGTCCATGTCCTAACTTAAGTTAGGCTTGGTGAAGCCTGAGCTGAGCACTGTCCAACAGACACCTTGAGCTCTAACAGGTGAAATGTAATCAGTTGGTGTCTTTCCCCCCAAAATTTACTCTTCAGTCTTTATTCAGGCCCCTTCTTGTGTAACTATAAAGAATTATATGCAGCAGTCCTCGTGTTGCAACAGTGGTTTTTGGCTGAAGTTCAAGGCGGTTGTGAAATTATTTGCAGTTCCTTATTATTTCTCTGATGATAACCCTAATAAAAGCCAAGACACCCTTAACTGCCTGCTGGACCTGGAGCACCTTGCTGTGGTGTCGGTTGTTCATCTCCATGTCTCCTGTCTCCATAATTCCAGCAGGAAATAGCCCTTGGGACTCAGAGAATGCCAGTCAGTGGCAACTTAGGTGCAATGTCCAAACTCCTCCCAGTATCCCAGTGGGCTGAGCAGTGCCAGAGGCTTATTTCATGCCAATGGGGAATATTTACACTGGAGATCTCCATGGAACCCACCTTTGGTTTCAGTCTTTCAGTTTATTACGGGAAAAATGCTGATTTGACCATTGAAAATCAAATTTGAGCACAGAGGCCACACTCGGGCTGTTTATTTGAGCATCCCCCTCTCTGTGGCAGGTGATCACAGCGTCACCTGGCCCAGGCACAGTGATCAACTACAGTAAAGCCGATGCTTGGGCTGTTGGAGCGATCGCCTACGAAATCCTGGGCCAGGCCAATCCTTTCTATGGCCACGGGGACTCGACTCTGGAAAGCAGAAGTTACCAGGAGGACCAGCTGCCGCTCCTGCCTGATCACGTGCCCCTCGAGGTGAAGCAAGTGATAAAGATGCTGCTTCAGAGGGATCCCAACAAGGTAAGACACCGTTGTCTTCAAGATATGCCCTTTGGGAGTGCCATTTGTGGATTGTTTTGCCTTGGGGGACTGCGAGTGCAGGAGTTGATCCAGATCTCACTGCAGCCTCCATAAGGGTCAAATCTAAACAAAAAGTCTTTGCTGAGGGACAGTGGTGCTGAATCATTTCAGGGATTTCAGCAGATGTTTGTGTCAGGACTGGACCTAAAATTGGGGGTTTCACTGAGCAGCCTGATATTAATAATCACAAAGAGTTTTTAATTGACAGAGAGTTTTGTCAGTACAGATGCTCTGTGCTGCTGATGTGACTGAGTGCAGAGGGATCAGCTAACCTTCCCCCTCCCTCCTCTTGCAGAGGTTGTCTGCGAGAGTTGCTGCAAACGTGCTTCACCTGAGCCTCTGGGGTGACAGTGTTGTAGCATCCAGGACCCTGAAACCCGACCAGATGATCGCCTGGCTCCTCTGCCAGTCAGCTGCCACCCTGCTCACCATCAGGCTGGTGGATAAAAGCCGGGTAGAAACCAAAATGAAGATGTGCTTTTTGGCAAACCTCGAGTTTGAAGACCTCTGGGCAGCAATATTCCTGTTGCTGGCCTGGAGAAGCCATTCTGGGTGAAAGAACCACCTGGAACACGAGCATTTCAGTTAAATGGCACTTTCTAAAGGCACATAGGAACCTGTCCTTTCTGTCTGCCTGGAATCCTGTAGTGCTTTAGGGAACAAACTGCAGGCCTGTGTTTAAGAGCTTGAGTTTCCTCTAGCAAGTGTTAGCACACCCTGCTTTTCTCCCCCTTCTAGAGGAGATGTCCTTGCTTCCTTACTCTCTGGGTGGGAGGATGTGTGGACCTTGCAGGTGTCCTGAGGTACGTGGTTGGTTTTGCTCCCATTTGGGAATTCTTTCTTGACTTGTGTGTTGAGTGGAGCAGGTTCCCTTTGAGATGGGGTGGGTGGGAGGAGGCACTGTCTGCCTGCACTTTACATGGAAACATCACAATTTTAACACTCTGGGAAAGCTGAGCTGACAAAGGGATGTGCAGTTTCTCTGTTCTTGGGGAAACCAGTGGTGGTCTGAGGCTGCTATTCCTGTGAGCTGCAAAATGACAAGCCTGGAAGCTTCCTGGTGAGGTGCTGCCTGGTAACGTGAGCGTCAGCAGCACTGAGTACCTCACAGTTGTGCGCAGGATAGTGGAGGCACATCATCCTCAAACCCCACTTGCGTCTGTTCTTAACTGTTGTATTTGTGTGGTGATGCTGCTGCAGGGTCCAAGGCTGAGTCAGACTGTCCAGTTAGGGATGGTGCTCCAAACAAAATGAGGCTGAGCAGCAGCACCTGCTTAAAGAGCTTAGTGTGATGCTCTGCTGTTTTACCTGCCTGTTTTTAATTCAGTGAAATAATATCCTTTGGTGGGGAGGACAGGAAACATCAATCTTTAAATAACAACAGCCATGTTTATGAAACATCATTCAATTTTGTGTCTATAAATGTGTTTAGAGAAACTCGGGGACAAAGTTATTTACGCTTGTTGCACAATAAATTGAAGATTAAGCTCTGTGGCTGTGTGGGTTCTCTCAATCCATGGTGTCTTAAACAATCGTTCAGCTCTTTCCAGTGCTGACTGTGGAACACAGTATTTTATTCCAAGTGAGTTTCCCAAAGAGGAATGGATTTTGCTTGTAGATGTGCCCTTTTTGTGCTCTCCTGCATGGTATATCTCTGGCTGCTCCTGCAGTTTCCAGGTGGATGACAGCAATGGCTGATATCCCCAACCATCACATGACAATGTTCTGCCAGGGTCCTGCACAGCATTTCAGTTCAGCAAAGAGGGAATCACAGAAAACTGAGCTCTTTGGGGAAAAAAGTTGCAAAAAAAGACCTTTGTAATATTGATCTGACCCAACCAAAGCGGGTGCTGCTTTTTCATACAATACTGAATTCTTGCAGTGTGTCTTTGCTGCCTTGGGTTTGTGTGTGCTCTCCCGTGAGCTCTGTGCCCAGGTCTGGCAGCGAGGCACATTCCCTGGACACTGCCTTTGGAGCCTTTTGAAGAGTAAATACCATCCCTGTGTAGTGGATCTATGCTCTGAGCCCTCTTTCTGCTGTGAACATCATTCCCATGCCTTTCCCAAGTCTAGTTTCTACATGAGTGGGGAGCAGAATTAGGAGCTGGAGCCATCTGGTTTCAAGCATGTTGGTATTTGTCCAGCCAGGGTTTAATCTGTGCTGGTCAACTCCAGACACTGGAAACTTGCTTGCCCTGGCAATCATTTCATCTCTGTCCTCAAAAAGAGCCTAAAATGCTTGTCCCATAGCTTGTCCCTCTGGTCCTTAAATCCCTGTTAATGCTTCCCCTGTGCTTGCATTTTGTCCGCCTATGGTTCTGCTGAGCTCGGACTTTCCTTTTGTTTTCTTTCCCTCCTGCCTTCCGTTTTCATGATTCTTCAGCATTCTGGGTGCTTTTGTGAGGTGCAGGTTAAAAGTACAAGCTGTCAATGCTACAAATGCTGCCATGCTGTCTGTGAATGCCCGAGGGGAGCAAACTGGGACATTTCCCAGTGCGTCCCCTCCTGCCCTGTCCCGCTAATCCCTGCACAGGCTCTTGGTGGAGGCACTCAAGCCAAAGCCTCTCGCTGCCGTGTTTGCTCCTGGTGTTTGCCAGGACTGTGCCATTGGAAAGGGGGTGGCTGGGCTGGATCTCTGCCCTTCCCCGGACAGTGGGGTGTCCCACTGCACTTTGAACCCTGGAAGGAGGCTTGGCGGAGGCTGCTGGCTCTCTGCCCACCCCTGACACTCGAGTGGAGACGGAACCGGCTCCACAGCACCTCTTGCTGTGTTCCCTGTGGGAGAGAGGGTGGGAGTCTGTGGAGCAGGATGAGGCACCTGCTCCGGGCTGGCTGCTTCCAGCTGCTGCCCTGGCAAGCTGGGCCCTGCACTCGCAAGCTGACTGTGACCACTGCAGTGGCTGCCTCACACTGCAGCCCGTGGCTCCGGGCTCCTCTGGCTGCCTCCAGCTCCTCACCCAGTGCGTCCAAGGGGTTCCTCCAGCCCCCGATCCCGGGGAGCAGGGCCCCTTGCTGCTGGGGCTCACAGTTCAACGTGCCCCCCAGTGCCCTGCTCGTGGCCCGGCCCGTGGGGGTCTGCTCCATGATGAGACTCCCCGTGCAGGCGTCGGCGCAGGGACTGGACGCGGCGTTTGTCGGTGTCCCGCTGGATACAGGTACATCCAACCGGCCGGGAGCCAGGTAAGGGTGAGCCGTGGGGAGCTGGTCCTTCACTCTGGCACAGCTCTCCTCTGCTGAGAGGAGTGCTGGGAACTCTGCCCGGTGGCTTTTCCAGCTGCGCCATTCCCCAGGTTCGGCCCACGTCAGATCCGCGCGGAGTCAGCCATGGTGAGGAGGTACAACAGCAGCACCGGGGCTGCGCCTTTCGACTCCCTGCGGGTCGCTGACATCGGGGACGTGAACGTGAACCTTTACAACCTGCCCGACAGCTGCCGCCTCATCCGAGAGTCCTACCAGGAGATCGTGGCCTCTGGCTGTGTGCCCCTCACCTTGGGTAAGGACCATGTGTCCACCTGCTCAGCCAAACTCCTCCTCTTCCTCCTCCCTCCCATCATTCAATCCCAACACAGCAGAGGGTGAGTGATGCATCCATCCCCTGCACAGGGCGTTGTGCTGTGTCGTGGGTAAATGCACGGGCTCTCTGCTGGACTGACTGTTCTTTGATGCCCCTTCTAGGTCAAAAATGATGAGGATGGGTCAGTCTGTAAATACAGTCAGTAACGTGTTTTTGGTGTCCTGCAGAACCAGACCAGGACACATCCCTTGTGTTCATCCAGCTGTGGGCGTGCCTGGCTTTGCATGAGGCCTCATTTGGCCACATGTTCAAGTTTGCAGCTGTCACAGCTTGGCATTGCTAAAGGAAGAGAATGTGTAGAGTAACGAGGGGCAAATCACCAGTTACAGCATCCTCAGAAATGGATCATGTGTCTATTTATAAGCCCAGTTAAGGGTCCTGCTCCACTGGCTGTCCCTGCTGGCAGTCCTGCATCTCTGGTCCTCCCCAGGAGGAAAGAGGAGAGAGGAAACAACCTGCACTCAGGAGCCTCAGGTTTTCCTTCGGGAATAAAGCTCTGGAGTGTATAAATAAATGCAGGATAAATGCAAGGAGGGAAAAAAATACCTGTGAACAAAGGTAATGAGTGCTGACCAGCTCTTGCAGTGTGTTACCCCCTCTTCCCTGTTCTGCTGCAGGTGGAGAGCACACCATAACATACCCAATCCTGCAGGCCCTGGCAGCAAAGTAAGTTTTTAACCTGGAGGTGTAAAATAAGGACCTGGGAAGCGCCTCAGGAATGCCCCTGGTTTGCTCTCCACGCGGTGGGCAGGGCCATTGTGCACAGGGTGGGGACTAACGCGTCCACCCTGTCTGGAGTAGACACGGTCCCGTGGGCCTGGTGCACGTGGATGCTCACACGGACACCGCGGACACGGCCCTGGGGGAGAAGATCTACCACGGGACCCCGTTCCGGCGCTGTGTCGAGGAGGGGCTGCTGGACTGCAGCCGCGTGGTGCAGATCGGCATCCGAGGCTCCTCCTACGACCCTACGAGTACAGCCGGCAACAGGTGAGGGGATCCACTGCCGGGCGCTGCCTGCTCTCCCTGCCATGAATAGGCCCCGGTCGTTAATGTTCCTTGCCGTCAGCAGGGATATAATAAATGATAAAAAAACAGATGCATTTAAATAATATAGTATAATAATATGTAATAAATATATATTATATGTATTAATTATAATTTTATATAATCTATATATTTTATATGCTGTATATTTATAATGCTGTATAATATAGCATTATAAATATATAAATATAGTAAGTATATTAAATATATATTTATATGCCATATATTTATAATTTATGCTATGATTATAAATGCTATATATTTATAATAATATCCAGAAATTTGTACTTATAATTTTTGTATAATTTAAAATTTATATATTATACAAGTGTAATATATAAATATAATATGTAAATATATAAATATATTTGATATAAATATATAGTAAATATATATTAAAAAGTATATATAAATATATATATTAAAAATGCATAAATAAAATACATGCATTTTTTGCATCTTGTCCCACGTCAATGGCTGGGTAGGGAGTAAAAAAATGTGGAGAGGGAGTGGCAGGTGCTTCCAGGAGCACCTCTGCAGCTCGGCCCTGGGGTGAGGGTTGATCCCACCAGAAATCCCCAGCGGTGCAGGGGATGCTCCTCTTTTCCCTCCTTTCCCTGAGCAGGTGCCCGTGTGTCTGTGTTCCTGCAGGGTTTCCGGGTTGTCCCAGCTGAGGAGTGCTGGATGAAGTCCCTGGAGCCGCTGATGGGGGAGGTGAGGGCACAGATGGGGGACAAGCCCACGTACATCAGCTTCGATATCGATGGATTAGACCCCGCGTATGCCCCGGGCACCGGGACCCCGGAGATAGCTGGGCTCACACCTGCACAGGTAAGGGGACTCCAGGGAATGCAGCTGCATTTCCCACTGGGAAAGGCATGTTTTTGCTCCCAGGTCATGCCACCAGCACAGCAAAGCGAAGGCTAAGGAAGGCCTGGGAGCGTTTCCTTGTGTTGGTGAGGAAGGGAAGTGTGGAACTGATGAGATTTGGTCTGTAGAGGTTGGGTTTCCTTATATGAAAATGGGGAAAGCAGAGCCCTGACTGCTCCACCAGGTCAGATGTTTCTTGATCCCAAATCCATTTTTTTCCTAGGCTTTGGAGATTATTCGTGGCTGCAAAGGCCTGAACATAGTGGGGTGTGACCTTGTGGAAGTCGCACCAATGTACGACGTCTCTGGTGAGTCTGAAGATCTCTAGAGTAAAACATGTGCCTGGCAGAGGCAGCCACGAGTGAAAGCCATTGGATATTCATGGATTTTTTTTTCCCTTGTTTTGTCTTTTTTTAGGTAACACAGCCCTCCTGGGTGCAAACCTACTGTTTGAGATGCTGTGTGTTCTCCCAGGAGTGAGGACACTGTGAGGGTAGTTCCTGCCTGCTCCAGGACAACTCTGCTCCACGTCCCCAGCCAGGCTTTCCATGTCCCTTTCCCCTCATCCAGCTGCAGCCAATGTGGGCTTTGCAGCACAGAATAAATGCCATTTTCCACTAGTAAAGGTAATTTTAAGCCAAGAAGCTGTAGGGAGCAGATGGGTTTGGACACCCCATTTAACTGGGGTCTGGAGCTTTGAAATTGGTCTGGTAAAGGGACAGATGAGGCTAATAGTGTTTGGCCTCTGCAATTACTCACCCAGCTTACAGGACTCCTGGCAAAACTCACTGGTAAAGGGTTTCTTCCATTAGGATGTGGCAGCAAGACAATGACTATAGAGGAAGGGAGGGCAGCAAAGGGCATCTGGGGATCCTGCTGAGCATAGGGGGATGTTTGACTGAAGTTCCTGCTGGTGGAATAACCAGGAGTTTCCTATGGCAGGAGTGGTTTAATCACTCCTGGAATTTCTGAGCCGACGTGGAGGTGAGGTTAGTTTGTACATGGAAACACAAAGCCACCTCATCACACATTAAAATAAGTTTATTTTGGTTGCGAACCTGTAATTGTCTTAAAACAAAATGACATAAGTGCCTGTTCACAAATACAAAACCAAAATCAAAACAAAACAAAAAACAAAACAAAACAAAACAAAAAAATAAAAAGACAAGTTTGCCAAATAAGTTAATTCCCCCCCTCCCAGTATCAAAAGTGCAAAATAGGTACCTAGTTTTCAGTCCTACTTGTCAAGCTGCGCTCGTGTCCTGGCTCCTGGCTGCTGTGGGTGAAGGGCAGAGACAGGGGGAGGGAGGAGTTTGGGAACAACCTCCACTCTGGGGCCTGTGTCCCTTCGCCTCAGCCCCGAGCGCTGTGCCATCGCTCGGGTCTCACTAGGACAGTGCACTAGGACCAAATTTCCTCAATCTTTGGATTATGAACCACCACGCATGGAACAGAATCACAAGGGTTAGAAAATGATGGGGGGTGAGGGCTCATGGCTGCTGGGAGAGCAGGGGCAGATCCCGGGATGAGCAGCTCTGACCCTGCTCTCCAAGACAGCAAATACCTGGAGCGCCACGCTGGCACTAAAACCTACTAAACCAGGGGTTAGAGCAGCTTGGCATTCGCTTCAACCCAGGAAAAAGGGTTTCCATAAAACAGAAACCAGGGGCTGTGCTCCCATCCAGCCAAACCCAGCAAGGTGGACTGCTGCAAGCGCTCCTTCAACTCGACTCTGGCTGAAAGGGGAGGTTACCTGTGCTAAAAAGAAAATAAAAAAGGACTCTGGCAGAATTTGAAGGCTGTAAAGCCTTCTCTCTTTCCTCGGGGCAGGGCTGAATTCCCTTGCTGTAGCACAACTAGGCACTTTTTTTCATGGATTGAGGCTTTTCTACTGGATTCTGACCAGATGAAGAGATAGCAGAGACCCAGAGAATATTCTTTTGCTTTTGCAAATGTTGAAGAAGTTATGTGGAGCCTTCTGGTGGGCTAAAACATATTCCAGCCACATCCTGCATGGGAAAAGCACAGGAGTAGACAGCAATCGCTCCAGCCAAGTGAAAATGAAGTCTAGAAGCATCAGGCTGGTGTTTTGTTCCCCCTCTGCTCTCCTTCAGCAGTTTTTGTGCACCTCAGAGTTCCTGGGCAGGGAGAAGACCTCGCCTTCCTTCCTTCCTTCCTTCCCTCTACTTTCTGGGGCACAGAGTCTGCCGGGCTGGAATTAATTAACCTCACATAGGGTTAGTTGGTAGCCTTTATCTGAAGTACATTTTACAGGGGTCTGAGGTACCTGCAGGGTTCAGAGCACACCAGTCTGCTCCCAGGATGGGAGGAATGCAGTGAGGCAAGGCTTTGGGAGCAACTAGGGCATGTAGGCAGTGCAATGACGAGCATTCCCATCTTCCCATGGGATCGGCAGCTGGCTCAGAGGTTGGCACGTATTCCTACTGACTGGCTGCTCTGCTAAGATGGTCACTAAGGTGGCAAGGGCTGAGTTTGGAATTAACACCATGTGCTCTGAGGGCTCTGTGTCAGGTTCAGAGCCCTGTGGCAAAGGCCACCTGCTCCCATCCTTGCACTTTGGCAGTGCTGGAGCCTGACGGTGACGGGATCCATGGAAGGAGACTTGGGTGACAGCATCGGCCCCAGAGCAGCGAAAGGGAAGCACAAGCCTCACAGGATTTCAGTCCTGGCCACAACGAGAAGCCCTGCTGCCTCCCTTGATTGCTAGAAGGTTAAGCAGCCATGAGGCTGCTGCTCGCCCTCCCTCCACCTTATCCAGGGCCACCCTTTCCCAGCAGTGTTGGAAGTGGCTGTTGGGGCACTGCTACAGCAAAGCACCATCCAAACCCTGTTCTAGCCTCACACAGACTTACAACTTCCAAAAGACAAAAAAAAATAAAAAAATCCAAGCAAACAAACATAAAGCCAAGGCAGCAGCCTGAGTGTGGAAAAATAGAGGTTTTGGGCAAGAAGGAAATGGGCAAGAGGTGGAAACGGGCGAGAGGCTGAAACCCAACACCTCAACCCCACACCTAAACCAAAAGGAGCTTCACACACACGCGACGGTCTGATGATACAGCACTTCTGGGGCAACATTTCAAGAATACAATCGTTGAAGGATGAGGTTCCTTGATACAAAGGAAGGTTGGTTTGTACTACAGCTGGAAGGGTGTTTGCAAGGAGCCCAGGTGACTCCCTGGCAGCTACGTAGAGGTTCTTTTACACATCTACTGGCTCATAGCAGCTTACGCCTACAATCTGAGGACGCAGGTAAAGTTATGGCTCTAGGATACATCGTCTAAAATCGACAGAAGCAGAAAAGGCATCTGAAAAATCAACGTGACATTTAAATGGCTCAACACTTCGACAGTATTTACGGCCGTGCAAAACCCTTTTCCTTCCCAGTTACGGTTCAGCCGGTGAAGCTGCACGTGGAACTAGGACACGAGGAGCACGAAACATGCAGATCACCCACGAGCCCGCACCACAGGTGAGTCCCAGCTACAGATTTGCTACAAGGGAGATGATCCTGACCGGACTCTACATCACTTACCACGGGGAAAGCCAAGGAAGTACAACTGCCTGGCAGGAGGAGGCCTTTTGAAAGGGCAGGGCCTGGGAGGGTCTGCAGGGTCTTGCCAGTGTTACACCATGCACTGCACCATGGGCTAAGCACACGGGGACAGGGAGAGAGAGAACCGAGACCCGACCTGCACCACTGGCCGCGGGCTGAGAGAAGTCACAGGGTTTTTCTTCAACTGAGGTAAAACAAGAGATGGAACAGGGGTGACTTGGGAAGCAGATGTGGCGGGACAAGAAGGGAAAAACAGATTTCTTGGCTCTTCGGTAGGACGGCGTCCAAGCGCACGATGGGTCAGTGGAGGGCATGTGGGTGTGCTTGGCTGCGCTCCCGGGCTCCGGACGTGGGGAGATATGTTTTAGTCTCCGGCCCCAGGAGGGTTCATCTAAAACCTAAGGTCCATTCATCACGCTTGTTTGTGTATTCCTGGAAAGAGCTGTCCTTTGTCATCTTCATAAAAAGTTTGTCCCTTAGAATCTCTGTAAAATCCCTCAGTCTAACGCGGGCCACGAGGGGATGTAGAACCTCTGTAAGGAACCCTCCAGGAGGCGTTCCATCCAGAAGGACAATTTGTGTAATTTGTTTTTAATGGATCTAGATCCTGGGCTGCAGGAGGGTTTCCCTCTGGCTTCCGCGTGTAGTGAGGCATCGTAATCCTCGCACGACCCCAGGGTTCCCCCCTCGTCCCCTGATCTGTGAGGCTTAAAGAGGCAGAAATATTTCTTGTGGCCGTTTAGAGCCAGGACATAGCCCGTGTAGTCGCGCTCCAGGAAATGCTTGTCATACTGGTTTGGGATGGGGGCTGCATCCTGTGCAAACTCCAGCAGGTACTCCAGCCACTCTCGGTGCTTGTCCAGGCTGAGGAAGGAGAAATGAAGAGAGCTGCTCCTGGGAAAAGAGCAGAGAAGACAGTGGGATTAGCATGTGTCCTGAGCAAGGCTGGATTCCTATGAACAGGCAAGGACTTGTCAGCAAGGGCAGGGCAGAGCAGTGTTGCTGCAGCTCCTTTTCCAGCACAGGTGACGCTTGCCCAGTGTGCAGCACTGTCGTGCTCTCTATCTGATGAAACATGGGTACAGCCAAAGTGGCAGCAGCACCAGACCCACGTGGCCACCATCACCGAGTCTGGCCAGGAAAGGCCACTCATTTTTTGGCAGCTCATTGCCACAGATGAGCACAGAGGCTGCTCGCCAGAAATGTTTCCTCTTGGCAATGGAGCCGACCCTGTTCCTCCTGTGTCGCCAGAGCTGCCTCACACAAGTTGTTAACACAATAACAGAAACCCAGGAGAGGCCCCAGCCTACCCTGTAAATGTGTAGACTTCCAGGGCGAACTTCTGGAGCAGGGGGGTTTTGGTCGAGTTGGACAGGATCAAGACGACGTTCATGTGGCCCGGCCTCAGGCGCACCAAGTTACTGGTGTAGTTGATGTCCGTCAGCTCAGTCACCTCAACAAAGCCCTTTTTGGGAATCCTGCTGCAGCAAAGCAGTGACTGAGTGAAAGGGGGGCAAGGGACCAGGAGCGACTGAGGACAGAGAAACTGTGACCGTGTTCCTCAGCCTGTTCCCGAGCCATCCCTGTGCCCAAAGCCAGTTTAACTGGTACAACAGCCCAGTTTGGATCTTCCTCAACAAGTGGGTCAGACCTTTACCTTTTCCCCAAGCATACTGTCTGGTGCAAACTTGGTGGGAATTCTTTAATAACCAAATTAATGTCCCCTTGTCCTTGCTGGCTGGGTCTTGGCTCACACCGCTCCTCCCCCCCTGGCTGTGCCTGTGCTGCTCTGCACAACAACTGCATTATGTCTGTGCAACTCTGGCACTTCTCTGCTCTCCGCTAATTCTCCCTCCACAGACACCCCCTGAGCAATGTTTCCACAGAAAATACTTCTGGAGGAATTAGAGGGAACCTGTTACTCTCTTTGCTGAAGCTCACGTCGTTCTTTTCCGTCTTTGTGGCGGTTTCTTCTTTCTCCGAGGGCTGAGAGTCCCTTGTGTCGCTCGAATCACTGTGGAGGAAGGTGATTTTGTGTGTGTTTAAGGCCCTGGGTTGGACTGAGGAGCCACCCCCGAGGGCATTTTGGTGTGCACTCACCTGAAAGCCTGAACAATAACGGTGCCAAAGAGAATGAAGAGCGCGGAGAAGAGCAAGGACAGCAGCGGCATCATTTCTCGCCTGAGGGGAAGATGTGCAAAGAGCAGTCTGGCCTGTAAGTTCACATTTTCTGCCTGAATTCCAGTCCCTGTCTACCTCAAATAACACGTGCTTTCCCCAGAAACTCAGCTTGTTTCTCAGGGTCTTAAAGACCATCAAGTTTTTGAGTGCTATCCTGCTCCCACCCAAAAGAGGCAGCTAAAAATGGATCTATTTTAAAATAAGGTGACAGGGAAGCAGTGAAAACCCACAATGGATGCCCAGACTGTACCAGTTACTGTGAAACAAACTGTCCCAGCTGTCTGAGATGTAGTCCAGCGTGGAGTAGAGCCACCGGATAACGAACACCTGTTTGAAAAGAATGAAAAGCAAAAAACAAATGACAAACCCATTCTGCACAGCCCCAACATGACTCCTATCCTGTGAAAATGAGCCCAACCCTGGGCCAAATCAGCTTCAGAGCAGGTAGTGAGCTTCCTTCCTTGAGCAAGAAATCTTATAAGAGTCTTGCCTTGGAATTTTAAAATACAAATAACGCCTGTGAACAGCCATAATGGGACTGTCCACATCCATAACACAGACATCAGACAGCTGGAAAGGCCACGGACTTACAGGAGCGAGCTCATCATTCAGGTCTGCCACGACAGTCTCTGATGACAGAAGGCCAGGGTCCGTCCTCAGCTGGTCCAGGAGATCCAGGAGGATGAAGTTGTCCTCCTTGCTGCCTTGCCAGGCCTCCTCCAAGGCTTTGTAGGCAATCTTCCCCGCGTTATTGCGCCTCTCCAGAATGACCACCTGGATGAGCCAAGAACGTGGCAGATGTTAGAGAGGAAGGGGCTTTTTTCTACATAGATGTTCTCTTTCAAACCACTGCCCAGAATTAGGTGTCAGATCAAGGTACAAGAGTGATGTAAATTAAATGACAGGCTAAAAGAAGGGATTAAAAACAAAAGGAAACCCTCACAGCTGATCTTCCCCGATACTTCTCATCATCCATCAGCAAGGCGTCTGCAAATTCCGGCTGCCGTTCGTTATAGATGTACACAAACTTCAGTGTGTCTTTTGTGTTGGCCACAGCAAAAGTCAAAAAGGCCTCATAAGCCTCAGCAAACTTCTCTCCTTCTCCAGTAAGCAAGACCACGCAGTGCCTGGGTGATACAACAAGATGGGGGATTAAGAGCCGTTGTGGACACAAGAGGAAATGACCACCCTCTTTCTGCTAGTCAGAATCATCCCAATGAGGCAGAAACCTCTCTGACACCATAGATACTGAGCATGATCCAATGCAGTCATTGCCCTTTTCCCTTAGAATCAAACCAAAGGTGGCTTTAGGAGCAGCTCCAGAGCCTCAAATCAGGAGGACATGCCACTTACTTCCGCTGTCGGTGAGACTTCTTGACGGGACACAGCTCCTGGAACAGCCTCTGGTTGGTGAGTCTGGCCACCATGAGGAACTTATTCTGAGAAAGGAAGTCATCAATGAGCTGCTTCTTCATCTCTCGTGCCTGGCAAGGACAAAGAAAGCAGAGGTCAGACCTGAGCAAGTGAGGAGAATAAAGCTGTTGGGTGTTCCTGTCTGAAGCTGGGGAAGGCTGCTGGCCATCGCAGTCCTTGCTGCAATCACCCAAGGTGTTGTGAGGCCCCAAGACTGGGAAGCTACCTGTGTCCACCTTCCTTAACAGGTCAGACACCAAAACTAGAGCCTGCCAAGCTTCCTCCCTCCAAACATTTGCCCTCTTTGTCTACTGAAGCCAGAGTTTACGCTGAGAACGAACACACTTTACCCCAAAACACACCAGTGACAAACCCCTCATCTCCAGCTCAGCCAGGAAACCTCCACGCCTGTTTCCCATGAGCTCTTGGAGAGGGCTCTGAGCGGTACCTGCACAATGTCAGCGGGCCGGTCGATGTGCTCCTTGAAGACCATCATGGTGGGACTGTAGACGTTGATGTTGTACTGACTGGACAACTCTTCAGTGCCTCGGAGCCCGACGTACACATACCCAAAGGACAGGTAGTCTCGGTAGGCAAAGGCAGTCAGCTGGATGGGGAGAAATCCACAATGTGTGTTGGTGGTGGAGAGTGAACGTTTTCTCCCCTGAGTGCCTGTGATGACTTTGCTCTGAGAATACATCCTGCTGTTTGAATGTCATTGGGCTTGTACTGCAAAGAGGTACAAGCCCTTCCTCTCCCTTGCTGAACCGTGCTTTGAGTTCTCTCAGTCAATGTGCTGGGAGCCTCCATGGATCCACAGTTTTATTTACAGTCTGACATGGGGTTTCTCAGGAAAAGGGCTTTGCAATAACACAAATGAGACATGCCACAAACGTCTCTCATTCCTAACAAAGGTCAGTATGCACCTGTGTTGCTGCTACCTCCAAAACCCACCCACACCTTCACATCCATGTAAGGTACATCCAGGTCAGGACAGGGAAACAGACTCCTAACAAAGCTGGTCACCTGGCCATGCTGTTTCTGATGAACACAAATCACCATGCTCTCCTAGAACCAGCCAATGGTGTTTGGAGGCATTGGTTGACCTCTAGTCACAGCAATGGTGCATTTTCTTTTGGAACATCTGGATTTATAAACAAGTCAACTTGGCAGTGACAGAAATCACTTTACCTTGTATAGTAATGGCACAACTGGCATGTGATCGAACAGCAGGACGTGGGGCTTGTTGTCCTTCCTCCAGTCAGAGAGAAAGCGGATGTAGTTTTTATCTGTAATCTTTAAACAGAACAGGAAAGTCAGTTTAACCTCTGAGCAGTCAGGCAACGCTCCACCATGAGCTGTCTGAATGAGAACTGAGCCTGAAAAGGTGTCCAAGTGTTGCAGAAAGCCGACTGTGAGTTGGTCTTTCCAAGAGGTATTCCTGATTAATGAATGAATTAAAACCATCACTCTCGACCCACTCAACTCTCTCAGTTATTGCAGCCTCTGTCAATGCCATTCCAAGTCAATGCTGATGGCACTGTCATTCTTGTAACTGTTTGTTTGGACCATATTCTTTATATATCTGTATCTATATCTAATGGGAGGCCAAGGGTTAACAGGCACCTACCAAACCTGAGCTTCATCAAACCTGCTCTAGTACCTCTCTGACCTAGAGGAAGGAGATAAATGGCTCCATTAACTGTGGAAGGGGAAACAGATCCCACTTTTGGGGTGAGAACTCCAACACCCAGAGGACAACAAGTCAAATCTGTTGGGAAAGGCAGCCCTTGCTGAAGACCCCAAATGAAAACAAGGTGAGGTGAACAAGGCTGCAAGAAGGGGACAGGCAGGTGAGTGCACTGTGGGGGCTGACCCGGCCACATCGCCCTGAAAGGAGTGGTGGGTGCTTTAGGACTCCACCAAAAATCACTGGGCAAGGCTGAAATGCAGGAATATTTTATCAGTTAGGATAAAAATTATTTTACTTATAACTTGGAAGGGCTCAAGCTGCCAGCTCCACTTTCAAAGGTCCGAATCAAAACCGGACAAAACAAACAACAGGTCGGTGCGTTTTAGGAGACACCACCTGGGAGTTAGTGAGTGGTCTTTAATTGGCTGGATGAAATGCTGAGAAAGGAGAAGGGAAGTGAAATCCAGCAGGTTCCTAACCTAGGGATAACCTTGGTAGGGTCCTGGCAGCTGTGGGGTGTCACAGCTGGGGGGCAGTTGGCACTCGAGCCCCTGGTGTGACCATGTAGTGGCAGGATCAGCCCTTTTGCAAGGAGAAGAGTTATGGAGCCACGGGGTGTGAAAGCTTTCGACAGCTCCAGGGTTTGGAGCTTCGTGATGCAGATCAGCTCAGGGCCCGAATTAAACAGATGAGCCACCAAAACAGCCAAGGAGAGAGAAATCTCCAGGCAGGCAGGAGAAGCAGCATGTGACACTCCTGCTGGAATGTACCTTTTCGACAAGATTCCCTGGCAGAAGGTTCTCCACGAATTGCCGCAGGTTTTCCCGAATGACAGCGTTGTGGAAGAAGGTTATTTTCCCGTTAATGAGCCCCAGCAGGGTGGGAGTGCTGTGGGCACCCAGGTGGTGGGCGAGGCGCCGCTCGTACCCCGCGTGCACGACGCCGATCCCCACTCCTGGAAAAGGAGAGCAGCAGCTTCAGGTGAAAGATCCCCAGCAAACCCAGTGGAAAACTGACCACCTGCTCCCTTTCCCAGCACCCCGGAGTTAGTCATGTTTGGGAAAGCATTAGGATAAATCTCTGAGGAAATCTAAAGGTTAAACAGAGTCCTGCAAAGCTGAAGGCCAACGCTGGATGCGCACACAGCCTCATCCTTACCCAGCGCCTCCAATTCCTGAGCGACTTCCTTCCACACGGGCTCGATGTGGATGCAGCTGAAGCACCAGTCCGAGGTGATTTTGATGAGGTAAGGTTTCTTGAAACTGTCCGGCACGATTTCATTGATGTAGTGGGAAAAGTGGAGCAAATACTTCTCGTCAGAGGTGTCGCGTCTCTCGGAATTGAAAGGGAAGTGGAAGAAGGACTCGTCGAAATAGAAGCCGTCGTGGAAGCGATGGAACTGGCGATGCTGGTGCTGAGAGAAGCCCTGGCTCTCCCCAGCATCTCCATAGCGATCGAAGTTTGCCCTCTTTTCCTCGTTGGAGAGAATCTGGGAAGTAGATGATGGAAAAACCATGAGGGGGAACTGTCCTGACCATAATCCCTTTGGATTTCCCATGTGGGAAAAATAGTCTGGAAAAGGGAACTATCACATCCCTCCAGGCTCACTGTGGTAAATAGGGGTAAAAAAAAGCCAAAGCTTAAAGAAAAGGAGCTCCTAAATCCAGACTGTTGTACCCACTTCTGACACCAACAGCTTCTTGGGATGAAACATCCCACGCTGGGATTCCCTCTTTTCTGGAGCAGCTTTTGCTGGTGTCTCTTTGAACCTGGACGGTTTCCTTGGCACATCAGAAAGTGACAAAAATGTCACCAAGAAGGCAGGAGCCCCATAGAGAAACTGCATTTTTTTTTGGCAGGGAAAGAAGGATTTACTTTTATTTCCTTGGGCTCGGCTGCCACAAACTGGGGTGGCCAATTTCCACAGCGATGTGTCAATAACTACTACTGAGAATAATTTGAGGTAACCAAAGCCCTGTGATGATTAATGTTGCTTACATCACCCCAAAATGCTTTTAAGTGCATGTGACACGAACAAGACACTGCCCAGCCAGGCAGGGCTCAGTGAATACTCTCTCCTCCCTCCTTTGAGGCTTTTTAGCCAGGACAGGGCAGGCCTGTACCAAAATATTTGCAGCAGAGGCCACGCTGGTGACTCCAGTGCCTGTGTCAACAAAGCTGAGCAAACTTTTTGGGTGGGTAGCGTCCACCTCTACAGGGTCAATCACCTTTCCCATGTAGAAATACACAGGAAAAGCACAGGAAAAATAAGTTCTCTTAATGTTAACAACAGCAGGAGTTCATAAGCAGCACGTGTTACCTCGTAGGCCTTGCTAATCTGGATGAATTTGTCTTCTGCTCCTGGGTCCTTGTTTTTGTCAGGGTGCCTACAAGGCAGAACCAGAGGAAAAGGGGTCAGTGATTCCCTGGAGGGCACGGGGAGCTGTCGGCCTCTGTTTGGAGGCGAGCAGAACATGGACAGTTACGACGTGCAGTGGTATCCCCGAGGCTGAGATCAGATTTATACCCAGCACATGCTGTCCCTATCCAAACCCCATCCCAAAACGCAGCACTGGGATGTGTGTGGTGTGCCTGTGGACCTGTGCCTCTGTCTGATCCATCACCAACAGCCCAAGACAAGGGAGCATGCCTCTTTCCTAGCAATGGCTCCCTTGGCTGCTGCCCCACACATCTACTGGGTTCTTCCTTAAATCACCTCCTGCCACAGCCCTTGGGGATGTGTCATGCAAGACAACAGCTCTGGGTGAGGCTCTTTCCCCAGGCGATGCCTCAAGCCTGCCCCTCATCACACACATGGATGCAAGTGGTGTGACATTTGTGCACCTGATGCCTTTCCCTCCCACAGCACGGGGATTGGGTTGCCCTTGGACGGTGACATATCAAGCTGAGACTTAAACCCTGGTGTATTAAAAGTTCCCTGTTGAGTAAGGGAGAACTTTTTATCCCCATAGCCGGACTCTGGGAGAACTTTTCCCCCTTGTAACCAGACTCGAGAAGAACTTTCTTCCCCATAGCCAGACTCCAAGAGAACATTTTCCTCCAAAGCCTGACTCTGGGAGAATTTTCCCCCCACAGCCAGATTCTGGAAGAACTTTCCCCTCTGTAGTCAGACTCCAGTAGAACTTTTCCCCCCATAGCCTGACTCTGGAAGAACTTTCCCCCCTGTAGCCTGATTCTGGGATAACTTTTCCCTCCATAGCCAGACTCTGGGATAACTTTTCCCTCCATAGCCAGCCTCTGGAAGAACTTTCCCCCCTGTAGCCTGATCCTGGGATAACTTTTCCCCCCAAGAGCCAGCCTCGAGAGGGTTTTACAGCACAGATCGCTGGCGCGGGGGCACCTGCCCGGCTTCAGGATGGCGAGGGAGCCCCGGCGCTGCTTCCCGACCTCACCCGCGCTGCACAACCCGGCGAGGCAGCTCAGCATCCCCGCCGGGCCGTGCCCGGGCTGCAGGGCGGGGGTGGGAAGGGGCAGCACGTACCATTCCCGGGCGAGCCGCTTGTAGGCCTTCTTGATGTCGGCCTGGCTGGAGCCGCGGCCGACCCCCAGCACGCGGTAGGGGTCGAAGTCCCCCGGCGCGGCCGCGGGCAGGGCCGGCAGCAGCAGGAGCAGCGGCAGCAGCGGCAGCAGGAGCATCCAGGCGGCCCGTCCCGGCTCCATGTCCGGCGGGGCCCCGCGGGCGGAGGCAGCGGACGGGCCGCCCTTCCCTCGCCGCCGCTTCCGGCGCGCCCGCCGTGCCCATGGAGACCCCGCGGCTTCCGGGGACGCGGGCCCGGAGCGGCGGCCCGGGCAGGGCGAGCTCGGCTGGGGCCGCTCCGGCGCTGTGTGTGGTGCGTTAGGGGCGATAATGGTGGCGTGCGAGGACACTGAGGGCGCTTGGTGTGTTCGGCTGGAGGAGACTGAGGGGAGACCTCACTGCAGTTCCAGCTTGCTGAGGAGGGGCAGGACTGTGTCCGGTTCTGGGCCCCTCAGTTCAGGAAGGACATTGAGGGGCTGGAGCAGGTCCAGAGGAGAGCAACAAGGCTGGGGAAGGGACTGGAGCACAAGTGCTGTGAGGAGAGGCTGAGGGAGGTGGGGCTGTTCAGCCTGGAGAAGAGGAGGCTCAGGGGAGACCTCCTCACTCTCTGCAACTCCCTGACAGGAGGGGGGAGCCAGGTGGGGGTTGGTCTCTTTTCCCAGCCAACGATCAGCAAGACAAGAGGGCTCGGTCTCAAGTTGTGCCAGGGGAGGTTTAGGTTGGATATTAGAAAGAATTTCTTTACAGAGAGGGTGATCAGCCATTGGAATGGGCTGCCCAGGGAAGTGGTGGATTCTCCGTCCCTGGAGATTTTTAAAAAGACACTGGATGTGGCACTTAGTGCCATGGTCTAGTAACCACAGTGGTAGTGGATCAAGGGTTGGACTTGATGATCTGGGAGGTCCCTTCCAACCCAGCTGATTCTATGATTCTATGATTCTATGACTGAGCTCTGCTCTGGGGGGAGCAGGGACAGCACCCAGGGAATGGCCTGGAGTTGGGTCAGGGGAGCTTTAGGTTGGATCTCAGGAGAAGGTTCTTCCCCCAGAGGGTGGTTGGGCACTGACCAGGCTAAGTAGACTAAGTGCACAGCACCAAGGCTGCCAGAGCTCCAGGAGGGTTTGGATGATCCTCTGGGGCACAGGGTGTGACTCTTGGGGATGGGCCTGTGCAGGGCTGAGGGTTGGACTCCATGATCCTTGTGGGTCCCTTCCCTCTCAGCATATTCTCTGGCTCTGTGATGCTTTGGTTTTTTGCTAAGTTGTGTTTATCCGAAATCAAGGACTTTTTTCTTGTCTCATGCTTTGCCAGTGAAGAGGTTCACAAAGGAAGATAGGAGGGACCATAGCTGGGACAGGTGACCCAAATTGTCCAAAGGGATGTTCCACCCCATAGAACATCATGCCCAGTATATAAACTGGGAGGAAGTTACTGGGAATGGGCTGATTTGGGTTTGGGAAGGGGGGTCTGGCATTGGTCAGTGGGTTGTGAGGTAAGCAATTGCATTGTGCATTATTTGTTTTTCCCTTTTTATTATCAGTGTTATTATAATTTACCATTGTTACTGTATTTTACTTTATTTTCAATTATTAAACTGTTCTTACCTCAACATACAAGTTTTACGTTGATTCTCCTCCCCATTTCACCAGGGTGAGGAGAGAGGGGGGATGTTGAGCGGTTCTTAATTTCCATCTGGGCTTAAAACCACGACAGTCTATTAGGGAATGTGGGTTGGATGGCAGTGAGGTGGATCAATGGCAGAGTTCAGAGGGATGTGATCAGTGGGTTCAGTTGGAGGCCCGTAGTCAGTGGCCTTCCCCAGGGATCAATACTGGGTCCAGTCTTATTCACCTTGTTTATCAACAGGGAATGTACCCTCAGCAGGTTTGGTGATGATACAGAACTGGAGGGAGTGGCTGGTACATCTGAAGGCTGTGCTGCCTTTCAGTGGGACCTGACAGGCTGGAGAATTGGGCAGAGAGAATCCTAGTGAGGCTCAACAAGGGCAAGTGGAGGGTCCTGTACATGGGCAGGAATAACCCCAAGTACCAGCACAGGCTGAGAGTGACCTGGGAGAAGGACCTGGTGGACAACAAGCTGTCCCTGAGCCAGCAGTGTGTCCTGGGAGCCATGAAGGCCAGGGGGATCCTGAGGTGCCTTAGGAAGAGCATTGGCAGCAGGTCAGGGAGGAGATCTTGTCTCTCTGCTCAGCCCTGGGGAGGCACATCTGCAGTGCTGTGTCCAGGTCTGGGCTCCTCAGGACAGGAGGGATGTGGAGCTCCTGGAGCAGGTCCAGCAGAGGCTGTGGAGATGACGAAGGGACTGGAGCATCTCTGTGACCAGGAAAGACTGAGAGACCTGGGGCTGTTCAGCCTCCAGAGACACTGAGAGGGGACCTCAGCGATGTCTGTCAGTGTCTGCAGGGAGGGGGCAGGGGATGCATGGACCAGGCTCTGCTCGGGGGGTCCAGCAATGGGACAAGAGGGGAATGGTCCGATACTGACGCACAGGAAGTTCCACCTGAACGCGAGGAAGAACTTCACAGCGCGGGTGACGGGATCGCCCGGAGAGGGCGCGAAGTCTCCATCCCTGGAGATATTAAAAAATAAAAATAAAAATAAAATAATAATTAAAAAAAAAATTAAAAAAGGGCGGAATCCCGTGCCATGTGCTGGACCATCCCGGATCTGTTCCAGTGTGTGATTCTGTTCCGGGCAGCGAGAGGCGGTTCCGGGGCAGGGCGGCGGTTCCGGGGATGGAGGAGCAGCAGCGGCGGGCGCTGCGGCGCGGGCGGGCCCGGCTGGTGGCGGCGCTGCGGGTGGAGCCGCTCTGGGACCCGCTGGAGCGGCGCGGCATCTTCACCCGGCCCATGCTGGAGGAGCTGCAGGTGGGCCGGGGAGGGATCCGGGCCACTGAGCACCGGCGGTGGCCGTGGGAGGGCTCCGGGTGGCCGAACACCGGCGGTGGCCATGGGAAGTGGTTCCTGTGTGCCCTGAACCCCGGTGACAGTCCTGGGGGTGGCCCTTTTGTCATCTCGCCCCCATGACAGGCCCTGTGTCCCCTCACTCTGGTGACAAGCCTGCTGAGTGGTCCTCGTCCCTCCCCACCCCGAGCCCTGCAGAGAACCCCCCACACCTTGTTCCTTCTTGTCCACGGTCCCCGGTAGTGCCGGGCGTGGGGGTTCGTCCTTGAGTCCCCATCGCAATCTGGTGACAGGGCATTCCCATTTCCCCTCTCGGTGACAGGTGGCAGGCCTGGGGGTGTTATACCTTGTCCTGCCCGCCAGTGACAGCCTGGAGATGCCTGTTTGTCCCCTGGGGGTGTTATACCCTGGCCTGCCCACCAGTGACAGCCTGGAGGTGCCTTTTTGTCCCCTGGGGGTGTTTTACCCTGTCCTACCCACCAGTGACAGCCTGGAGGTGCCTGTTTGTCCCCTGGGGGTGTTTTACCCTGTCCTGCCCACCAGTGACAGCCTGGAGGTGCCTGTTTGTCCCCTGGGGCCAGGCTGGGAGTGCTCCCTCCCCCGTTTGCCTCCAGACCCCACGGAGGGCTGCATGTCCCCACGGTGATGGTTGTGGGTGGAGGGGGGTCAGGGCTGGGTCTGTGTGACTGTGTCCACTGGGTTTTGATCTTGTTCACCCTGTGTCCACGTGCTGGGTGCAGATCCCACATTTCCCCTCCCTGGGACCAGTCGGAAGGGCTGCCCGGGTGTTGCGTGAACATGTGTTTTCCTGGGCTTCCCTCCTCTGCAGAGCGCCGGCAGCCGAGGAGACCAAGCCCGGCAGCTGATCATCGACCTGGAGACTCGAGGGAAGCAGGCTTTCCCCATGTTCCTCTCCATCCTGCGGGACACAGGGCAGGGTGACCTGGCGGACATGCTGGTCCAGGAGTGCCAGTCCCCGCCGGCGGCGCCGCAGCTGCTGGACCTGCGGCCCGTGGAGCTGGAGCTGCGAGGAGAAAAGCAGCATAAAAGTTAGTGCCAAGAGTGTGGGGGATTTTTTTTGGCAAACAGGAGCATGGTGGGTGGCAGCTGGGATCCGTCTTGTCGTGGGCAATAGTCTGTGAAGTCCTGATTTTTATTATCCTGGTAGAGGTGAGCATGCAGAGCTGTTGGGAGAATCATCAAATCCCGGAATGGTTTGGGTGAGAAGGGACCTTAAAGCTCATCTTCTTCCACCCCCTGCCATGGGCAGGGACAGCTTCCAATAGCCCAGGTTGCTCCAAGCCCTGTCCAGCCTGGCCCTGAACACTTCCAGGGCTGGGGCAGCCACAGCTTCTCTGGGCAGCCTGTATGTCCCACTTTCCAGCAGTGGAAGCTTTTAAGCTCAGACTATACACACGTTAGGACCACCCCCTGTATTTTTGTCCCATGTCATTGCAGATGTGACCCTTCCCGAGCGTTTGTCCTTTCCAGTCCAAGCTGAGAGCGAAAAACCTCGAACACCTGTGCCAGCCCAGGGTAAGCTGCATCCCAGGCTCTTCCAGAGAGATAAGCATGCCAAAGGCTCATTTCCAGCAAGGTGGGAAGGGGGAATTGTGTCAGGAAAGATTGATGTGAAGTCTGGGAGGGCAATGCCTTGTTGTGGAATGTGGTGAGCTAAATCCCATGTCTGTTGTGTGTTGTAGGTTCTGCTGTTGACAAGAAGAGCCGTGACCTGGTTAGTATTTGGGTAGGCTGAAAGTGTTCCCTATTGGCCAAAAGCTGTGTGCCTCATGGGTGGCTCCCAAAAATATCCCTGGAAGGGCTGCTTCTCTCTTTGTGTTACCTGAGCAATTGCTCTGAGGTTGATGCCGCTGTAATGGGGCCAATCGGCTTGGAGTGGGTCGACCAAGCCAGATCCTACTTAGGATTACCACAGTGGTAACACAAATTCTTCCCTCCTTCTGGTGAGGTTTGATAATGATGCCTTAAAAAAATTCCCAGAAACTTCAGCTTGCTGTTGGAGATACCACTGGGTGAAGCAACAGCCAGTTTTCCGCAAAGGTTTTCCCCAATTTAGTGGGTTGTTTTGTGTTCCCAGCTGCTGATGAGAATGTGTGTGTGGAGAATGGATGCTCCTCCCCATCCCTAGGGATTAGAGAAATGAAAAAGCTTGAAACAAGCCACTTTAAGGGCTCCCATCCCACTGGATTAGCCAGCAAGCACTTGGAAAAAGAGGGAGTTCAATTGTGACATGTCCCTGCCAGGTTTATGAGCTGAAAACAAATCCCTGTGGGTACTGCCTGATCCTCAACAACGTCACCTTCTCCAGAGACTCGAATCTGTCGACCCGAGTTGGCTCCGACCTCGACTGCGAGAAGCTGGAGCGGCGCTTCAAGGCCTTGCACTTTGATGTCCTGGCTCGGCGGGATCTGAAGGCTCAGGTGAGGCTGGCTGTGTCCTGCTGCCACAAGGGATGAGAGGTGAGCCCCTGGAAGTGATGGGAACATGTTAGGGGATGTAACCCCACGCCAACAGCACGGGGCACACAAACAACCACTTGCATCCTCTTATTTTACTGTTGTGCTGTGATTGCGGGAGGAAAGAAGACCTTGCATGTTTTCAGCCTTCTGCCTGATTGTTGAATCCTGGTTGTGATTTGTAGGGTAATAGGTGAGGCTGTGTTTTGGGGATAGCTGGGACAGCACTGGGGCTGTGTGATTTGTGTGTCTGTACAGCCCTCAGCTGTTGTTTGAGGTGGTGAGGGGGGAGCTTGATCATCCGCAGTGGCCTCTGGAAATAAAACGTGGTTCTCTGCTCACCCCCCGCTCCTGGTCAGAAGCAGCAGATTTCAGTGGATAAATCATGTGGAAGTGTGTTTTGGTTTGTGTTGCTGTGTTGTAAAGAGTGCAGAGAGGTGAGAATTTTGTGTGATTAAAGCAGCCGATGTTAAATAAGGGCAGATACATAGAAATACGTGCTCTCTGCTGGTGGCTTTTGCCACCTGTCCTTGGGACTCACCTTATCCCATGGCAGAGTTCTTCCAGGTCCTTCCATGCCCAATGAGAGCAGGGCCTAGCAGTAATTTGTAGTATGGTTCAAAAAACTCTTTTTGTGATGTTTCCCACGTAGGAAATGGTTTTGGAGCTGCAGAAGCTGGCGCGGAGGGACCACAGCGCCTTGGACTGCTGCATCGTGGTCATCCTTTCCCATGGCTGTCAGGTGGGTTCATCCCATCTCTCCCTTTTTTCCTCAGGCGTGGAAGGGAGGTCTCATGCAGGGCAGGAGGGAAGAAGTGGTCTGTCATTGCAGCCTTGTATCTGGGTTAAAGAAAATAGGAGCTTCTCCGGTGTAGTCTGATCCAGTGTTGCCTGTGGACAAGTGTTTCTGTTGGGAAGTCGGGGCAAATAATTTGGAACTGAACAACTGGCAGAGAGTGAAGAGAGTATGCTCAGCCTCGTACTGTGGTTGTTCACAGAATCATGGAATATCCTGAATTAGAAGGGACACACAGGGATCATTGAGTCCAACTCCTGGCCCTGCACGGACACCCCAACAATTCCACCCTGTCCCTGAGAGCATTGCCCAAATGCTCCTTATCCTCTGGCATCTTGGGGCTGGGCCTGAGGAGCCTGTTCCAGTGCCCAACCACCCTCTGGGTGAAGAACTTTTCCTGATATCCAACCTAAACCTTTCCTGATACAGCTTCGTGCCATTAGTTAGTCCTTCCAGTTCCTCCAGCTCTGATGGGGAGATTCTATGAGCAGTAAAGCCTGTTTATTCCCAGTCAGAGCTCTTGAAGGATAAGGAGAGGAGAGGGAATGTTAAGAAAATGGTGTATGGTACATGCCTGTTGTCCCAGAGGATGAAGAACTCGGTTGCTGGAGGAGGTGGGATAGGAGTTGGATAATAGAAGTTGGATTGCTGGATTTTAGTGTGTTCCAAATGACTTCTGGGTGTCCCCTCGCCCTGACTTGGCCACAGGAATTTTCACAACCACCAGGATTTGTTGTGGCCACAAAAGACCCAGTGGGAAATGGGCTCCCTCATCACCAGCCCTCCACCCCCATTACTAGCTCCTGCATTTTCCTCTTGCAGACGAGCCATATTCAGTTTCCTGGAGGCGTTTACGGAACGGATGGAAAACCCATTCCCATAGAAAAGATTGTGAACTATTTCAATGGGTCCAATTGCCCAAGTTTGAGAGGAAAACCCAAACTCTTCTTCATCCAGGCCTGTGGTGGAGGTGAATCTTTGTCTTGGCTCCGGTAGCACTGGGCTTTGGAGATATGGTTAGGCTGTGGCTTTGATTCCCGTTCTGTTGGTTGCCTGTCTCTCTCTCCAGCTGTCTTCTCACTCCAGCTGTCCCTTCTTTTACCATATACTGAGTGGCTGCTCCAGCTCTTCGGCCATGAGGTTGGTGTGGAAACACGAAGTGAGGAATTTTGTATGAAACACCAATGGCTGCAAATCGACCAGCGCAGCCAAAAAGCCTTGTTTTGTTCTAGAGCCTTTGTCCTTTTCTTTCGCCATTTTTTTCTTAACGTTGGATGTACAATTGTGGATCCCTTGGGTGGGGTGAACATCAGGAACTGTCTCACTGCTGCTTTTTGCAGAACAAAAAGATCGAGGCTTCGTAGTGGATTGCGATTCACCCGAAGATGAAACTCCTGGAGCTTCTTTGGAATCAGATGCGACTCCTTTTCGGGCTCCGTCGGGTAATGTGGATGAGCCAGATGCCATTGCCTGTTTGCCCACACCCAGCGACATCTTGGTCTCCTACTCAACTTTTCCAGGTGACAGTACTTTGCTGGGCACAGGGGAATTAGCAGAAAAGTCAGAGCTTCATAGCCAAAGTCAGCAGCAGTTCAGGGCAACAGCTCCATTGGGGCGGCAGGAACTGAGCAGGATGAGAACAGAGATGGGCTTTGGCCTAACATTCTCCTTTCTCTGAAGGTTTTGTCTCCTGGAGGGAGGCGACTGGCTCGTGGTACGTGGAGACACTGGACAGTGTGCTGGAGAGATATGCCCCTTCAGAAGACCTGCTGAACATGTTACTGCGGGTAAATGTCTTTTTTTTGCCTTCTTTTTGTGGTCGTGATGAAGGAAATAGTCAGGAATGTGATTAGTCAGGGTGTGGAGGCCTACAATTAAAAAAAGAATGAGGATATTGAGTGTTGACTTTAGGGATGGGCTAATTGGAGGTACTGCAGAGAGATTTAATTACGAAGAAAGTGTCTGGCCTCAATCTGCCAAAAATCACCATGAGGTTTCTCCAGCGAGGGGTAATCCTGGCAATACAGGCTTTAATCTTTCCAAGGAAGTTGCTTAAAATGGTGCAGCTTGTCCCATCCTCTAAATCCAAGCTGATGGGACTTGGGTGCTGTCAGGAGCGTGTTCTGGGGCTGGTGGATGGGGTTTGGATGTCATTGTGCTGCTTCAGCAGTTAGCAACTGCAAGGGAAAAGCACGAGCCCCTCTCTGCTGGCTGGTGTTCAGTGTAAGGAAACCACCTTGGGGAAGTGACAGGCATGACTGGAAGAAAATGGGTAGAAAGGAATTTGCTTTTAATTGAATTCCCAAAGGGAAGGAGGGAGTTCTGGCTCATACCAAGAAGCACCTGCCAGAGGCAGGGGTTGGTGGTATGGCTGAGGTTTCTTGAAAGCATGTTCCCCTGAGTTCACTTTGCCTTTGCCAGCAAAAATGTCTCATATTAAGAGCCCTGCCATCTCTCATGTCCATAGTCCCATTCCTGACCCCGGTTCCCAAGTTTCCTACAACAGTCAGGAGAGCATCTGCTCCCCAACCACTCTCCCTCTGTTCTCAGGTGGCAAACGCTGTCTCAGCCAAGGGGAGCTACAAGCAGATCCCAGGATGTTTCAACTTCCTCCGTAAAAAATTCTACTTCATGTGTGACTGACACTGGGGCTCCGAGGTCCCTGCCCAGTGTGAGAGTTCCTTCCCTGGGGCCGGGTGAAATCTGTGCTTGCCACGACTCGGCGTCGATGCTCCCGTGGATTTTGTCTGTCTCTCGAGATATTTGTCTGGAGAAATGTGATCTGCGAACACTGTCCTTGCTGTGAAGTTGGGCTGAGGTGGAGATCGTGCTGTGCCCATGGGATTGGAGCAGGAAGCCCCTTTTCTGGGGTACATGCCGGCCTGGAGCCTCCAGAGCCAGAGGAGAGCACCTCTGGCTCTTCACGTGGCCACACTCGGTCTCAGAGTGTTTTTCCTTGCTGATTCTGATATTTGTGTCCTCTGCTGCCCGGGTGACTGATTGATGGGATCAAGTTTGGCCCTAGGTGTACTGGGATGAGTTTTGCCATCAGTGTTTCTAATAAATGCAATGAAAAAGCAAATCTTTTGCTGTATTCTCTCCTCTGTTCCATCTCCTGATTGCCATTTTAGGACATTCCAAAGGCTCCTCTGAAATGGGAAGAGCAGGAGGACCTTAGCTCATGTAAATTTTTAACCCCTGCTGTTACTGGGAGAGTTTCTAGTGTGGCTGTGCCAGCCTGTGGAGCAGGCATCCTCCTCCTTCTGAGGAATCAGTTGGGTGTTAAACAGGAGATACAGCAGGAAACTGATGAGGATTCTTTGGAATATCAGAGCTGAGGTAAATACTTGCCCTCAGGAGCTGCTGCAGTGACTGTTTCAGGTCAGAAACCCTGGATGTGTGTGGGATTTTGGGGGAAAAGGAATCCTCAGAGCAGCTCTCAGGAGGTGCAGCAGTCTTAGGGGAGGTGTGTGCTGCTCAGGGGCAGTCAGTAGGTATTTCCATGTTTCTTCTTTGGGAAGCATTTCTGATACTTCTAGGCAGTTTTGTGCCACAGGCAGAGCAATTCCCAGCCTGGGGTTTGGGTTTTGGTGAAGGGATGGCTGGGAGTTAGGAGCAGAGGGCAGGGAGCAGGATGGTGAGGGAACTGCCTGCCCCAAGTGAGGGGAATTGGGGGCAGGCTCAGGTTGAGCCAATTAGGGTGATGCTGGGGGTTGAAAGGCCATGGCCAGAGTGAGACAGAGAAGACCAGCTTTCTGTTCTGGTCTCTTTTCTGGTCTCAAATCCTTGTGGTGAAGCCAGAAAACTTGGCTGGGAACTGCCAATGCCCATTGTTTGCACTGCTGGGGTAAGTGAAGCTGTTTTTAGGTACCACTGGATTGCAGCATCCTGCTGGAGATCTATCTCACTATGACCCCCCAGGACCATCCAGCCAGACTCCAGCCCCTCTCCCATCAAACCACCAGCCAAACCTCGAGCCCTTGGGCTTGACGATGGCCATGGCTCTGCCCCCACCTGAGCACTTTGTGGGATTTCTGACCACCCCAGCCTCCCCAGGACCGATGCACGATGGGGGGGACTCTCCCCAGCACAGGGGCAGAACCCCAGGACCACAGGACACAGCCCTGGGTTTCAGTTCCACCACAACCCCTCCAAAGAACCACACAAGACCAGTTCAGCACTTTTGCCTTTATCACACTCAACACTTGTATCTCCACGTGCCAAGTCCTCAGTTGGAGCTCATTTTCTGCCAAAGACAAGACACAGGGGGGCCCACGGTGAGACCCTCGGCGGGGCAGGGGCAGCGTGGCCAACCCCTGTGCGGGGGCAGAGGAAGGGGCACCCACCTCGTTGAGCCAGTCGATGTAGGCGGACACGCGGGTGAACACCGTGGGCTTCCTGATCATGTTGCAGCTCAGCCCGGAGCCGAAGCTGACGATCCCTTCCACCTCCCAGATCCCGTCCTCGCGCTGGCAGTTCAGGGGGCCGCCGGAATCGCCCTGCACGGAGAGGTATGTGCTGCACACCCAGCGCTCCTGGGCTCCCCACTGACACACCCCTGGCCATCCACCACCACGGCTCCATCCCTTCCCCTCCTGTGCTTCCCATGGGAGCTGTGGTCCTACACCACGCCGGCACCCCTGCCAACCAACCCATCCCCCTGTGCTGGGGGCAGGTACCGCCCAGAAGTGCCGGCACTCACATTGCAGCCAGAGACGACACCATCACCACCAGCACACACCATGGTGGTGCGCACGGTGCTGCCCCACCAGTTCCACTGCGAGCAGGTCTCGTAGTCCACCACGGGCAGCAGAGCCTGCTGCAGGACATCGGCCAGGGGCCCGTTGGCTGTAATGACATGCAAACCTCGTACCTCACAAACCCTGTGCCTGCACCCCCTCCCCAGGGACCCTCTGGGGACCCCCTGCTTACTCCTGATGCGTCCCCAGCCAGTGACGTAGCAGGGGTAGTCGTTGGGCAGGATCTTGTCGGCGTCAGGCAGGCAGGCAGCCCGGATGGTATCGCTCTCCTGCACTTCCTCCTCCAGCTTGACCAGGGCGATGTCGTTGCTGTGGGGACAGATGAGGCATGAGGATCGGTCCTGGGCTGTGGGATTGGAGGTCCCTGGCAGCAACACCCTCCATCCACCTCTAACATATCCCATCCCCTACATGATGAGGAAGGAGTTCCACTTCTCATGGACAATCGTCTTCTCCACACCCACGGCCACCGAGCCGGGCTCGTCATCCACCGACAGGTCCTGCTTGCCCAGCACCACACGGTACGTCAATGAAGAGCTGCCCAGGGAAAAAAGCAGGGTGTCAGTCCCCACAAATGCCTTACCTCCATGGCACAGACCTCACCCAGCACCCTGACACCCACCTGATGCAGTGGGCGGCCGTCAGCACCCACTGAGGGGCAATCAGGGTCCCGCCACAAGTGTGATACCAAGATCCAGAGCTCTTGTACTGCAGCGAGATCTGCGATGGCAGGGGCACAGGGTCAGAGCAGGAATGTCCCCACCCCTGTCCCCACCCCCATCCCTGTGCCCCCCTTACCTGCCAGGGCCAGCTGTGGGCTACGGCGTCTTCACCGCCCACCACGCGGGTGCCCAGCTGTGGTGGCACGGCCGGCTGGCCGCATCCGTAGGCTGTGTGACACCCGGAACAGGGATATCAGAGGCTGCCTGAGCCCATGCCCAGGGCCATGGCAGGCACCAGGGTCCCTTTCTCCCCCTGCCTTGTCCCCTCCCCATCCCCTGCACTCACCGTAGCCCAGCAGCACGACGAGACAGATGGCTCCCAGCATGGTTGTGCTTGACCAAAGGTGCTGCACTGGGGCTGCTCAGCCTTCTTATAGGGCCTGGGGACCTTGGAGTGGCCCCTCCTGCCGCTGCCATGTGGGGACTCTCCCACGCTGGGGGCACGGGGTTCCTCAGCCCCATCGCCCCATCTTATCACACTCCCTGTCCTGCCTGGGAACGGCCACATCTGCCCATGGTGTGCTGGCACCCTGATGGGACGTGGCAGAGACACCTGGCCCTGCTCTGGGATGGGCAGGGTCCCTCCTGGGGGGCAGCTGGTGGGTGCCCCATCCACACTGCTCTCTGTGGGGTGCTGGTCAGCCCTGCTGTACCCCAAACTCGAGCACCATCTGCCCCAGGGCACAGCCCCCCACACCACCACCCCTCAGGGACAAGGTCCCGTTATCTCATGCTCGACATGGCCAAGACCAGCCAAACCCCACAGGTGCCACAGGGTTGCTCAGGGGGCAGGTGCCAGCAGTGGTGCTGATGGCCTTCGAGAGCACCATGTCCCCACACCTGCTGCTTCCCATGCCAATGTTCCCACATTGCCAAGCCTCACCCCCATTCCCTGCCACCTCCTGCAGTGGCCACCTGGTGCCCACAGTCACACCCCATTCCCCAGGCTCCTTCCCCCCACCCAAGCCCCCACCACAGACATGCCCGTCCCACGGCTGCAACCACAGCACCCAGCACTTAAGAAATATAATATTTATTTGGGATTAAATTAAAAAAAACATAACACACCCCCTATATCGCCACTTGGGGGACAGTGTGGGACAAATGTGGGTCTTTACAGTCACCCACCAACACAGGAGCCTCGATGATGATGATGGCAACCACTTGTGGCCACCACGCTCACCCTCCCAGACTGAATACAACATGAAAAAACATAATACAGCCCCACGAGCCAGCAGCTGCCTTTCTGTATGTCTTCAACCAAAACAAAGAGAGACACAGCTCCTGGGGGCTCCATGCCAGTAGGGTGGGCACCCACCCCCCAGCACCACACACACACACACACACACACACACACACACACACACAGAGCCCGTCTGCCAGCACCTGGCCCTCGCCACGGCCTTTGTCACCCGTGTCACACGTGGCAATACCGACAGACACTGAGCCAGCGCGGCCACCACAACACCCACCATGGCCACCTGGGCAAGCCCCCATCCTGCAAACCTCCCATTGCACACACAGCAGACAACAGTCCAGGCACAGGTGTCCCAGGGACGGGCATTCTGGACACGGCTCCCCTGGGACTCAGCAGCAGCAACCCCCGGCGCAGCTGCGGGCACGGAACAGGGGCTGCTCAGGGTGGGGGGCATGCTGGGGATGGGAGGGGGGCACGAACAACACCTACAGACACCACAGCAAGAGGGGAGGGGGGAGCTGGGGCCGACCGGGCTCTGCCAGCAAGGTGGGCGCTGTGCCGAGCCCGCGCCGGGACCTCGTTGGCAGCCGGAGCAGCACGTGGCTCTGGAGCAGCACGTGGCTCTGGAGCAGCACGTGGCTCTGGCATCGCTCCCGGCGCGGTTGTCACGTGGCACACGCAGCGTTCCCAGCCCGGGCACCGCTGACCAGTCCTGCCCAGCCCCGTCACTGCGTGAAGGTGGACTGCAGCTCCTTGAAGGCCGCCTTCCTCTGCTTCAGCTCCTCCGCCTGCTTCTTCTTCTCCTCCTGCTCCGCCCTGATCTCCTCCTCGAAGCGGCTGGCTTCGTTGATGGCTTGTGCCTGCGGATGGACATGTCCAGCTGGGACAAGCCCTCCTGCACACCCCAACATCTCCACCTCCCACCCGCCCATCACCCGGTACCAAACTGCCCTCATGCATCACCGTCCTGCAGTGGGACCCCTCTGCCCAGCACCTGCCTCACCTTGGCCTCGAAGAAGTTCTTGGCGCCTTTCACCCCCTCCGTGGAGACGTCGATCTCGGAGAGCCGGGCCAGGGCGTGCAACCCGCTGTCCTCCTGCAGCTCTCCTGCTGCTGCCTTCCGGAAAATCAGCAGGAACTGTGAGGGGAGACAGTGGTATCAGCTTCCTACAGACCCCAAAGCCTCCATGGTTCCTCCCCACCTTCTCTCCACCACAAACAGCGGCTGGGGACACCTCCCTGCCAGCGTGAAGCCCTTCAGCCCCCCTCACCCCTCACCTCTCGAAAGCTGAGCTTGCTGTCCAGGTCTTCATCCACCTCCTTGATCATGTTCTTCAAGCCCAGGTGTGTCTGTGGAGCCCCCAGCTTCTCCATCATCAGCTTCAGCTCCATCAGGTCAATGAAGCCGTCTTTCCCTGCGTCGTACCTGTGGGATGGAGGCAGAGCCCATGCAGCCCCCTGCAGTGACCCCCCCAGCACCAGACCCCCTGTGTGCACTCCCACTGGCCAGGGAATGAGGAGGGATCAGCAAGGACTTGGGCACTGATGATCTCCGGCAGCTTTCCAGACCACAGGGAAGCTGCCTCCGAACCGCTAACAACCCCCCGGAGCATTATCCAGGATCGTGTCTGTGCGGCACTTGGCAGGAGAACCTGCCGGGATGCTGCCAAACCTGCTGCCGGCTGCCTGTGCCAGGAGCCTGAGCACATGCTCCCCTTGGCTGCGACACAGGATAACAGGCCATGGGGCTAATCCCACTGGGCACTGCTCCCCCTGTCACCTCCTCCTCCTCCTCACTGTGACACCTCCAGGTGACCCATCCCCACTGCCCAGAGCCTCTGACATCCCATGCTCCAACATGGCCAGGTGCCTGGGCTTGGCCAAGAGCTCCAGATGCAGCTCTGCTCACCAATCCCGCCTCTGGACCCTCTCAGGAGCACCTGCTCTAGTGGAATGTGTCTCTGCCCATGGCAGGGGGACCTCCTTGGGGGGTCCCTCCTTAGACCCCTGCCTGTGGCCACACCACTGTCCCCTCCAGCCTCCCACCAACAGCCCCTCTGCCCGCTCCCTCTGTCCGTGCGTGTGGCACCATGGGCTGTGCCGTTGGCACACTGGCATGGCACAGTGGGATCCCAGTGGGGAGCCAGCACAGAGCCATGCTTGGTACAGCTCCACATGCCGTAGGTGGGCAGCTCCACGCTGCACTCGTCGTGACAGGGCTTTTTTTTGTGTGCCTTGTCGCTGCAGCAGCCACGCAGAGCCCCGGCTCCCCACGCCGCAGGTCCGTGACTCATCTGTACCTTCCCTGCTGCCATCTGCTCTGTCCGTGTCTCCAGCAGGGCCTTCCTGATCTCCCAAGCTGACAGGGACCCCAAAACACAGCTGGTCCTGCTCTGGCCATGCTCACCTCTGCCTGCTGCTGCCGTCACCCTGGGAGTGGGGCTGTGGGCTCAGACCTCACATGGTTTCTGCCTCCAAGACCCCTCTTGGAGCATAGAATCATAGAGTCATGGAATGGGGTTGCAAAGGACCTTAAAGACCATCCAGTTCCACCCTCTGCCATAGTTGCTCCTTCCACTATCCAAAGTCGCTTCAACCTGGCCTTGGACACTTCCAGGGATGGGGCAGCCACAGCTTCTCTGGGCAACCTGTGCCAGGGCCTCACCACCCTTAAGGGAAAAATGTGTTCCTAATATGCAATCTAACCCTGCCCTCTGTCAGTTTGAAGCCATTGCCATTCCCCCTTGTCCTGTCACTCCATGCCCTTGTCCAAAGTCTCTCTCCATCCCACATCCCACATCCCACAGAGTTTCTCTGCAAGGGGCGAGTTGCCCAGCCTGGCTCTATGGCACTGACCCATGGAAGCCATCCCCCAGCTGCAGGGCACTTCCTTGCTCTCAATCCCCTCCTCCCTGTTTTTTGGGGATGCCAGCATCCCTCAGCATCGCCCAAAGGGCACCATCTCCCCTGTGGCGAGGAAAAAACCCTTCTACACATCACTTTTTCCTCTACACAGCCGGATTGCCACATCCCTAGGACAGCAGCAGCAGCAGCGAGGTCAGCGTGACACGGCTCTGCTCCAGAGCATCCTTCCCTTGGGTGACCCCCCCCCCCCCCCTCCCCCGGCTCCCAAACCTCCCCGGCGCTGCTCCTTTCGCTGCAGCGAGACGCCGCAGCTGTCAGAGCAAACACGTCTGCTCCGCACACCCGCTCCGCCGCCCGCGCGGCGCCGACACCCGCACCGCCATCTGCGCCGCGGCCGGAGCACCCCCGGCACGGCCACCCATCGCCTCCGGCACCGGGAGCCGCAGCTGCGGCCCCCCTCCCGGGACCCCGAGCTGTGCCCCCGCGCCGCAGGCTCCCTTCTGCTGCAGTCCCAGGAGATGGTCGCAGCAAACCCGCGCGTCTGGCTCGCTGCCATGTCCGGGCGGTGGGTTACAGCCCCCTCTGGGAGCAGGGAGACTCCCTGCACTTCCAGGGGTGATGACAGGGTGTGCGTGCACCCTTACACAGCCCCCCAACCTTGGGTTTCGAGGGTCGCTGCCTCCATCCTTTCCGCTTCCTCCATCCCCCCGGTCATGCCCGAGCGAGACCACCCGGGACGCTGACGCAGATCCCCCCCGGTGCCAGATGGGATGGGGGGTATTGGCACGCCGCAAATATGTCTTCGCCTGCACCATCTCCATGCTTCCCGGAGTCCCACTGCCTCCACGCCTCCCGCACAAAGCACCCAACGTGCGCTCCATGGGGATGCTCCGGGCCGTCCCGCTCGCCCCTGCCTACTCCCGCGCATTCCCAGCAGGACCGCGGGATGCAGCCACCCCGATTTCTGGCTCCCCATGGAAATTTCCAGGGTTCGAGGTTTGCCGCCAGCTTCCCCCCCCCCTCGTCCTCAGGGGCCGGGGGCCGAGCTCGTGCTCGGAGTCACGCTCCGCCACGCGTGGTGGCACGCAGCGGGCAGGGATGCTGGGGACACGCCAGCCTGGCAGCTGCGGTCCCGGGGGCGCCAGGGAGGGCGGGAGGTCCCTCAGTGCTCCAGCAGAGGGAATGCGGGGGTCCCTGGTCCCATCTTCCAGCCCCCCTTCTCTGGCCTCAGACCACCATGGGGGACGGGAGGCCCCTCTTGCAAGAATTAAAAGGTGCGCAGGAATGTCTCCTGCCAGGAGCTGGGGGAAGGCGTCCCCGCCATCAGTCCTGTGAGGGGCTTGGGAGAAGAGGGGTGTCCCTGGCATCCCTCCTGAGAGAGGCAGAAAGGGGGGCTGTCCTGCAAGGAATTGGGGGTGCCCCGGCATCCCTCCTGCACAGAGCTGGGGCTGGGGGAGCCTCCTGCACAGAGCCGGGGGATCCCTCCTGCAGAGTTGGAGAGGCATGGAGGCACCTCTCGCAAGGGATGGGGGTTTCCGTCCCGCAAAGGATGGGGGGGTCCCGCCCGCAGGCACGGGGCGGGAGGCGCTGGGGCATCTGCCCTGCCAGAAGCCGGGATGCCGGGGATGCAAGAGCACGGATGCCGAGGATGCAAGAGCAGGGATGCCGGGATGCCGGAGGTGCGGGATGCCGGGGGTCTCCCGTCCGCCCCGGCGCTGCCACCCGGGGAACTCCCCCCTCCCAGTCCCCCGCACTCACTGTCGGAAGAGCCGCTCCATGTCGCGGAGCTGCCGCCGGGAGAACTCGCGGAACTCCCCGGCGGGGCTGAAGACGCGGCGGCCGCCGCCGCCCCCGGGCGAGCCCTCGCCCACCGCCC
>NW_020897862.1:867386-1178603 GCF_003984885.1 Neopelma chrysocephalum
CGCCGCCGCCATGGTGCGGTGCCCGGATGGCCGCGCCGCTCCGCCCCGCTCCGCCCCGGGGCCGGGCTGCGGCCCCCCGGCTCCCGCACCCGCACTGGGGGGGCTCCGGCTGCCCGCCCCCCGCCAGCCCATCACCGTCCCCTCGGACCGCCCCGGGGCCCGGCTGCGACAGCCCGGCTCCCGCACGGGCACGGCAGGGGTCCCCGCCCCGCCGCCCTCTATCAGCCCATCACCATCCCTTCGGACCCCCCCCTCCTCAGGCATCACCGGCGGTACTCATCCATCCCCCGGTGGGATCACCATGGGATGATCTTTAGGGTCCCTTTCAACTCAAACCTGTCCGTGATCCCCCAGGGCCCCCACTGGCATCACCAGTAGGTCCCATTCCCCAGTGGAATTCCTCCAGGACCATCTTTAGAGTCTCTTCCAACCCAAACCATCTCATAATTCCACAATTCCATAGGCTCCAAGGAGGGAAAGGGGCTTCTGCAGCCCCCGGTGCAGGCACAGCACCTGTGCTCCTACCAGCTCCCTCCATTCCCAACCCAGGGTTTGCTGAAGGGTGGGATGGTGAGGACATGCAAACATGGAGCAACCCGACACCCCCTGAGGATGCTCACAGCAGCATCTTTAACCTCCATCAGGCAATCAAGGTCATGCCTCACCCCAAAATAAGCCCAGGCATGCAGACAGGGAAGCATCCAGCTTCTCCCAGCTTAGGGAGGGAGGAAACCAGGCCACATGGATGACTGGAGCCCACAGCACCACCACTTCCATTAGGGATTGGCCGCTGTGCACCCCTGGGTGCTGCGCACGCCCACAGCCCTGCACCAGCCTGCTGCAGCCCCCCGTGCTGCTGCTTCCAGACCTTTTTATCCTATTAAAAAATAAAGACCGAAAAACCCCCAGCGGGCCTTTGCTCACATCCAAATTATCCTCGGCTGAAGGGATGCAGAGGACTCGGCACACGGAGCGCTCCGAGCGATGCTGAGGCGAAGCGGCTGCAGGGATGACACGCTTGGGAGCTGCCTGTTCCCTGCAGGGAGACCCCAAAACCCTGCTGCTCCCCAGAAACCAGGGTCTGCTCTGACCCTTGTTAATGACAACAGGAGCAGTGGGACCTCAGTCGATGCCAACAGCGGGTGGCAGGGGACCCTGTGCCATCACCCCATCCCGACCCACGGGCACACTGCTCTCATCTCCCCAGCTTGTCCTCGTGCTGCTGCTGTACCAGTGTGGCTGACATGGGTTCTCTTCTTCCCCCTTCCTGTGTGGCAGCTCCAGTGCTCCTGGGGCGTTCCAGGAATTCTGGAATTCCACACTACATCATGTCTTGTGATCCAGTTCCCCCAAGGCACCACAGGGACCAGAGGATATGGGAGTTGCAAGGGATATTTCAAGCTGTGTGTGCTCGAGGCCACTTCAGCCAAGGAAAGGACAGACCCCACACAATTGACTCCACACATCATGGCTGTATTTACACACACAAATATATATACACACGTGTATAGGCTGGGTTGTATCCTCACCACCTCTTCCACTGCCATAAATCCCACCATGCTGTGTGGGACACGGACTGCTGGCAAATTAGGTCCTACACACCGTACTGTCACACCAGTGTGCCCAGGAGCTACAGGATACCAACAGGAGCTACTCAAAGTGCACCCACATCTCAAGTCTGCTCCACCATCACAGAGTTTATAGCGGTGCCTCGTTCCTACCACAAACCATCACCTGCTGAATGCCCCTGTGGTGCCTCTCCTGTGAGCTTCCCTTCTTGACAGCACCTGCTGTGTGCTCTTTGGCTCTTGGCTTGCCTGAGCAGAGAGGCTTCGTGGCTTCAGGCTGCAGAATGGAAACACATCGGACACAGCGTTCACCGTGAGAGGTCCTGACAGTCATGTGTGACCTGCTCCTCTCCCCCACCCCAGTCCATGGCCCAAACCCATTGCTACAGGTGCCTGCACCACCTCCAGTTTTGGCAGTGTGATGCTGCCGTGATGCTGAGCTGGCTGAGCAGCAGGACCCTGGGACCTCCAGCCTCTTGGGGCGGCCTGACCAACCACTCCATCTGTGCTTCCAACAGACTGTTGTACAAAGTGCAGGAGTTGGGTGTCACCTGCCCCTGCCCCGCTCACCTTGTGCCGTTTGGCCGCTCGCCGCAGCCTCTTCTCCTGCTCCAGCTGGAGCTGTGTCCTCTCCAGAGCCTCTCGCAGCAGAGCCTTCTCTTCTGCCTCCCTGTGGGCTTCATCTTCCAGGTTGGACATCTCCTGACACCTTCGCAGGAACACTTGGTTCTGCCTGTGCAAAACAGGAGGGGGGATTCTGTCAGTCTGTTGCCTGCATCGACCCCCCCAGTGCCCAGCTGGGCCCTCCCACACCTGCCCTGGTCCTGCTGACACTGTCCCTCCTCCCCAGCTGCCACCCCAGGCTCCAGTCACCCCAGACAAGGGAGTCTGCCAAGGTTTCCCCAGCTCTAACACTGCTCAACCACATCAGGCCACACAAGGTACCAGTGCAGAAAACTGGGAGAACCTTTCCCCATTTCTCCTAGCATTTAATTTTTATACCATGGCCATGCTGTGACTGGTCCCAGGCAGACACATGACCCGGCAAGGTGCCACATCCAGGACCAGGTCTCACTGGGAACCGTGACCTTGCTTTTCCACACCTTAGCTGCTCCATGCTTCCCTCATAATCTTTTAACATTTCTTCTTTCCTTTCTAGGCGATGCTGGAGGTTCCTGATCTTTTTGTACAGCAGCTCCAGGGCCCTCTGTCTCTGCAGTCCCACTTTTTCCCTCTCCTCCCGAGGAAGCTGCTGCAGAGGCTGCATTCCCGACAGCTCCTTCATCTCCATCAGGCTTCCCAGAGCACCGATCACATCAAGGTACTGAGGGAAGAAGAGGGAATGCATTATTTACCAGGTTTGCTGCATTCCATCACGCTGCTCAGCCATCTGCTTTCCGTCTGCTCTCCTGAGGAGACGACAGTGTCCCAAGGAAAGTGGGTTTGTGTTCCATTCCCAGCTGCACAGCTTATTGGGATTGGATTGTTTCCCTATCCAACACGACCATTTCCCCTGCTGGATGTTTTCCTGCCTTTTTTGGAGGGAAGAGACCCCACCAGCTGTAGTACTCACAGACCCCTCCTCTAGCAGCCTCCTCCATTGCACCCCAGCTTCTCTCATATCATTTAGTTGGCACCTACACTGGGGAAGGTCTCTGTCCTCACCAATCCTGCCTCTCCTTGCAGATCAGCCTTGAATGCCTGGGGGAACACCCCAAAGGCCTTCAGTGGAAAGGGGAGAATGATGTGCCATGGCACATTCTGGGGTCCTGAGATGTCCTGGTAGACACTCAATGTGCCCTGGACTGTAAAATCATAGAATGTTGTAAGGGACCTTTAAAGGTCATCTAATCCAACCCCATGCCATGTCCTCAACTGGACCACAGAGCAGTTCAGCCTCAATGGTCCTGCACAGCCCTGCCAGTCACCTGCTTCTGAAATGTGTTCACAAACCTTCTAAACTCTACACCCCCTGGGCACTTACACGCGCTCTACACATGATTTACCACGTCTGTCCCTGACGTACCATCTTCTCACCGGTGTCTGTCACCTCAGCCATCTCCAAGCTCGCTGCCCTATTGGTGATCCTGAGGGAGCCCCCACTAGGAATGTGGCCAGGAGCCTGCACAGACAGTGAAAGACTGACTTAGCATCTCTGAAAGCCTCATTCTCTCTATTCCAGGGAATACTTTTCCAACTAAGCCACAGGAACCACAGCCCTCAAACTGCCTTCTTACCTTGCCAGCCTTCAGTTTTGTTCCTGACATGGGTGCAGGCTCCATCTCAAGCCCTGTGTGCTGGGCTATCTCCTCTGGTAAGTCTTTCACCAGTGACTCCAAACCCTTCTTCACAGCACCTGGAGGCAAGCAGCCACCAAACTGTGGTGCAACATACTGTGGCTTCACACCTCAGCCACTTTGAGGCTGGCCAGCTTTTCCCAGCTTCCCTGGGAGGGTGGGGAGGCCCTGGCACAGGTTGCCCAGAGAAGCTGTGGCTGCCCCATCCCTGAAAGTGTCCAAGGCCAGGTTGGATGGGGCTTGGAGCAACCTGGGCTAGAGGAAGGCGTCCCTGCCCATGGCAGGGGGCGGAATGAGATGAGCTTTAAGGTGCCTTCCCACCCAAATCATTCCATGATTCTAACTGTTCCATGCTTCTAGGAAAGGCCTGTTCACCTGAGCTCTGCCTCTTCTCCAGCATCTTTACTCTCTCCCGGAGCTCAGCCAAACCTTCCTTTTGGCGCTGGATCGTTTCCTCGTGCCTGAGGCCTCGGCATTTTGCACCCAGGTCGGCCAAGTCCAACGGTGGCACCTGGAAGGAGCAGCCCAGCTTGTTCTCACCCAGCCTGCAGCTGGCTCAGCACAAGCTCAGCTTAAACCTGGCTTAAGCACAGCCTCGCTGCCAGACACTGGTCACTTGGCACATGCCAAGAGCAAAGCCTAAGGAGTATCTCCACGGATTTGGAGGGGTACAAGAGACTCGTCAAAGACCCCTTTCCTGCTCCACTGTGCCACAGTGAGGACATGGGCCCTGCAAATGTTCCAGAGAGCCAGGAGAGGGATAGTGCATGTCTCTGAACGGCCATGGTGGCATTTTTCTCTTGCCCTTTGCACTACCACAGAGCCCTTACCATCTACACACAAACACCAGTGCACTTTCCAGACTGTGTTCCTACACAGTCGTGGGCATTATTCTCTATTAAGTGACACTCTGTGCACACAGACACGTGCACTGCCCTCTCCCAGCCCAGTCCAGATCCCTGCATTACTACAAACATCCAAACACCTCTGATGGGGCTGGCCCGTCATCCCGCCCTGTGCACAACCAATGATGGCTGCAGACCCCCTGCTCTGGGTCCAGCCACTGCCACGCCACAGCTCTGCCGAACAGCCCCTCCAGCACTCGGCCCTTCCCCTCCCCATCCCCGTATGTGGAACAGGACGGGCGATCCCTCCCGCCCTCTCTCTCTCGTCAGCTGGCTGTGAGTCACCGCAGCCCCCGCAGCCAGCCGGCCCCGCTGCTGGCTGCCACCCTTCCTGCACGGAATGTACAATTCCTACAGTCCCTCCATCTGCTGCTGCCACCACCTGCGAGTTCTTCCCTTTTCCAGCCACGGGGAAATCAAATAGGAGTTTGGCACAGGGGAATGAGGAGCGTTTCTTCCCGTCCTGTGCAACAAGCTACCCCTACTCCTGCATGTACCACCCCAGAACTGGTTCTGCATCACCTGTACAGCATCTCGGGCTCCACGAGTTGGGAAAAGGAGGGAAGGCTCGCATGTTGCCATCCCCTCTAATTGCCAATTATCACAGCAATTAGCACACACAACACTTTGCTGTTCCAAAGCGCCGTGCAAACATCAGCTCATTAAGCAGCAGCAACCGGGGCTGCAGCAGGAGAACCCCGGATATGGGGTGGCACAGGCAGCCCTCGGCTTGGGGAATGTGGTGCTCCCACCCTCCTGCCAGTGTGGAGCAGAGAAGGTCACCAGGCCTCACTGCAGAGCTGAGAAACAGCGCCGATGCCATCAGTGCTCTTGGCAAACCCACCCGCTGATGCCATCAGTGCTCTTGGCAAACCCACCCCCCGGTGCCCTCCGTGGGGACTCACCCTCTGGGAGGCTTCACCTGCCCGCACTGGTGTCCTGGGAGCATCCTCCACCTCTTCCACTGTTTGTTGGGAAGCGTCTCTCAGCACCTGGCAGCGGGCCTGGGCTCGCCTGTGCCGAGACACAAGACATTGTGGGACCCCATGAGGGATGGAACATGCCAAGAGCATGTTCTATCACATGTTCCATGTGACCCGAACAGCTTGGGGAGAGCAGCAGCCTGGGCACCCACTGATGACTACCATGGTGTGGGTGGGAACACTCTCTTAGTTACAACTGACTTGGTTACACATCTGCTGGCACAAGCTCCACTAAACCCCCATTTCGGTTCCCATGGCAGTGGATATCAGTGCAATGGAGCTGAGCTCCATCCTGATGCTCTCACATGTGCCTTTTGTTCTGGGGAGAACCCTAAACACCATCAGCTCCTGGGCACCCACAGAGTGGCACTGGTGGAACCTTGGCTCATGTCAGTGTGCACCTTAACTCTTCAGCTGCTGCTTTCAGGGATCGATCCTTCTCCTCCACAAGGTTGGACATCTGGGACAGCTTCTCCCTGAGCTGGTTCACTTCCTGCTCCCGGTGTTTCAGGCGGCTCTGGTTCTTCTCCAGCTCCACCTTCTGCTCCTCGCTCAGCTCCCCTAAGTGCAAAACAGCCTCGTGGGATGCTGGCTGACTCATCACCCAGTCCTGGGGGATCTGCAGCTGTCATTCATGGATACATCCTCTTTTTCCAGTCCACCCTCATGCAAGCTGGCAGAAATAATGGGGTTCATCCCTGCAGAGCCCTGCCCTGCCCTTCACAGCTGCCCTCAGATCCTGGGCCATGCCAACAGGACATCCTGGTTTACTAAATCCCAGGGCAATTCCTTGTTGAGGCATTTTCCTTCAGATTGGAGAGGAACAGGTTGCCAGCATTTTCTGACTTGCATCCTTTGACCTCTGCACATTCCTCGTGGGCCCTGTCCCCACATTCACAGCCCTGCCCATGGAGGAAAGCCAGGCAAGGCTCTCCCAGTCCACTGGCTTGGGACAATTCCAGCTCCAAGGAGCTCACCAGTGTGATTTTGAGGAAGATGGTCTTAGTTTTTGTCCCCTGATCTTCCTTTGCTTACCCACCTCATTCACCATCACTGCTATTGCTTAGCCAAGGATGGGAAGAAATTCACCTTCCCAAAGGGAACAGACTGCCTGCTTTGCTCCCAGCAGGACAACAGCATTGCCAGAGGATGGTCACATCAGCTTCCCAAGTCCTGTGTGTGCCCACTGCACTGATGCCACCCCTTGTCACTGCTTGGAGGAGAGCTGGGACAATGACACCCACCTCTCATGTCCGACACTCTGGCTCTGCTCTCTGACAGCTCCCTGGTGAGCCTGCCAATGAAGGCCTCCTTTTCCAGCAGCATGCTCTGTGCCACTGCCAGCTCCTCCCGCAGCTTCCTGGGAAAGATCAGTGCAAATCTCACAGCTCCCTGGGAGGCCTCATTTCACGGAGCACACACACACACACCTTCCTGCACTGCGCCTTCTGATGAACACTCACACATTCCTTTTTTCCCTGCCTTTTGCTCCCCTGGGGTCACCCTGTGCAGTGGGTCTTGCCACCTCGCTCGCTCTTACCTGGAGCCATCCGGGTGGGATGGCACATCCTCACGTGCTGTTAGGATGCTCCATGCCCTCAGGAACACCTCTGCCTAGCAAAGGGACTAAAGAGTCCCATCCCACACTAAAAAGATCTTGGGACAAGTCTCCTTGGACTTCCTTAGACTCTCCCAGTGGTCCCTCCTCTTCTCCAAGCCTCTCTGACCACCACCAGTGAGAGCTGCTCACCTCAGACAAACCTCCAGCCAAGCTCCCGATGCTGACCTGTGGGCACCACGCTGAATCACTACAGGACACAGGAAAAAAAGGCCCATTAGTTCTTTGTAACACTTGCACACTTGTTCTGCTGCTTCTGCAACACAGATCTTTTCCTTCATGGCAGCTTCAAGGACTGAGGACAGTCTCCTTGGGAAATCCACGTCTCTTAGAGCCCATTTCCAACAGTGCTTGGGCAGTTCCCAACATCCTCTCTGGCTTGGGATCTCTTCTGCCTGGGTGCAACCCAAAGTGCTCCTCCAGTCTTGTTGTTTTAGAGGGTAAAGAGCCCTTCTCCAGTGGCAAAGCCCTTTTTACCAACAGTCTCCAAACCCACCAAACAATGAAATGGCTTCTGCAGGGACTCATGGACCTTGTCCTGCACGTGGGCAAATCTCCATCTGACATCCTACCCAACACTTTCCATAGCAGCAGATTCACTACTCCCTCTCCATAAACATTCCATGTTAACCCAGCAGGTTCCTGGTACAGGTGCATCCCATACAATCCTTACCTACCTTCCATTTTTTCCACAAGTGCTGCCTTTTCCTCCTCCAGCATCTTCTGCTCCTGTGTGGCCTCCAGCAGCTTGTCCTCTAAAGCCACGATGGTCAGGGAATGCTGCTTGCTTTGCTCCCTATATCCTGCTATTTCTTCCTGCAGTTTCTGCCTCTGTAACTCCTTGTCCTCCCGGACAGCCCTGAGCTGCTCATCCTGCACGAGCACCTGCTGCTGCAGCAACACCTGGGAAACAAGAGCTGGGAGATTGGCTGGAGGCACTGGTGGTTTCCTTTGGGATCACCATCAGCATCATCTCTCCTGGCTAGCTGTTGGAAGGATGGAGGGAAGGGAAGGATTCCAGGGATGGGGGAACCCTTCTTCATCAACGCTGCACCCTCCACCTGCACAGGTTGGTGGAAGTACCTCTCGGGCAGTGGTTTCCTCCAGCTCGTGCAAAGCTTCTTTCAGTTTGCCCTCTATCACCTCCTGCTCCTCTGCCTTCCTTGCTGTTGCCTACAGGATGAAATCAGCAGTAATTAAGCTATCCAGGAATCCACCTTTCTCTCTGCAGATATTCATCTCTGTGTATTTGGGGGGGAAAAAAACCTCTGTCCACTGATTTGGGCCCCTGGGGCACCACATCACAACACACATTCCCATTTCTTCACTCCAAGGGTGAGCTGTCCTGCTTCACTTCCCATGCTCACCTCATTCATGCTTTTCAGGTGGCTTTCCAGCTCTTGGATTTTCTTCTGCTCTTCCTCCACACATTTCTTACACTTGTCCTTCTCCTCAGCGAGAGTGCTCTCTAGAATCTGGGAATTGATAGACCACAGCTTCAGCACAGAAAAAATCATGACCTTAGGAAAAAGACCTCAGGTTCAAGGAGGAAAGCAGCAGGGTGGGTCACTGCTCCAGAGCAGGGGCAGGTGATGGGAGAAAAGCCTGGCAGGACCCGAGGTGACTCAGTGAGGGAGTGGGTGGGAGCACCTGGGGAAAGGTACATCCAAGAGACAGGGGAGGAGCTGCTTGGCTGCTCCTTTCCTGAGTCCTTGGAAAACCCAACACCAGGAAACCACCATTCCTGAGGCACCAGACACAGAAGCACACTGGAAACTGTGTTACAAGGCCTGCTGTCCCCACCACAACACAGACATGGCAAAACATCAACTTGCACCCTCACTAACACTGCATCCCACACCAGAGCCACCAGCATTGTGGCCTAGGCTTTCCTGGGATGGAGGGGGACTGCTGGTCCCTGCTTCACAGGGGATGTCCTTCTCCAGACCCAACAGGAGCTCAGCATGGGGAGGGAGGGAGCAGAGGGCTTGAGAGGAAGCAATGCAGTGCTTCCCTAAGCTCACACATCGGGATGATGCTCCTTGCTTTCTCCTCTCTCCCACGGACTGACTGGCACCCGTGCATCCTGTTACCCACAGGTGCTTCCCAGTACCACCGTGGATACTTTGGGGGAGTTTACATCACCTGCATCCATACAGGAGGATATTCTACATCCTCTTGGGATCCCATCGGGCTCTTAGGACTGCACCCAGACGGTTCAAAGCTAGAGATTCCTCCTTTTAATAACCAACACTCTTACAGACACCCATTTTTCCTGCATATAACATTCCCTTTCCAAACCACCAACCATACCACTGTACCTCTTTGTTCTCCTTGTCCTTTTCCAGGATAATTTGCTGGATTTTTATCTCCAAGTCTTGCTCATGTTTTGCTTCCAGCTCCTTTGTGTGCTCCTGCAGCATCTCTTCCTGAGTCTGCTGGAGCCTCTCTAATTGCTCCTACAGGGAGACACCGAGGTATTAAAGGAAGTGTGTCAGCAGCAGGGGAAGAAATAAACCTCCTGTGAACATTCACTCACAAACAATTCCCAAAAGAGTCTCCTTTCCCCTGAATTTCCTGCAGACCCAAGCACCTGGGCTACTGCACATCCCCAATCCAGATCCCACACTGGCTCACTTGGGATTACCATCATGTTTAACCATAGAAAGATTCCAAATCTACACGGTTCATTGTACATAAATATTTCTGTACCTGCAACAGCTGATTCCTCTGTGCCACTTCCTGAGTCTTTTCCAACAAGCTCCTGAAAGCAGCCAACAGCCCTGCAGAAGTCAACACAACCTCGCTGTGTGGGGTGCTCACACACCATATTAGGGATATTAGGGAAAATTTCTTCATGGAAAGGGTGGTCAGGCATTGGAACAGGCTGCCCAGGGCAGTGGTGGAGTCACCATCCCTGGAAGTGTTCAAAAGGTGTGTGGATGTGGCATTTGGGAACACGGTTGAGTGGTGGCCTTGGCAGTGCTGGGTTAATGGTTGGACTCGATGACCTTGGAGGTATTATCCTTAAAAATTCTGTGATTCCATGATTTTCTCCACAAGGAGCGGCTCATGCTGGATTTTCTCCTCTACATCTGGCTAGCTAGGACAACCCACCTTGTGCAGGTGTTCCCAGGGATGCCCAGCAGGACACAGACCTTGGCCAGAGGTGCACAGGTCCATCCCTGCACTGGCCAGGAGCTGCTCCATGTCCTCCAGCCAGGAGAGGGGGACACGTGCCATGTCCACCACTGCTGTCCTGATGGCTGAGATGGAGGGATCCAGGGACACCACCTCCAGTTGCTCCAGCTCCCCTTGCAGGCTGGTGCTGCTGCAGGAGCTCCTCAGGCAAGCCTGGAAAAAATGGAACCGGTGGGGAACAAGCCAGTCTCCACAGTCAGGGGCTTTCAGGGCCTTGGCAAATGACACAACCTCTCTGAACATCTCAGGCCAAGTTGGACAGGGCTTGGAGCAACCTGGTCTAGTGAAAGGTGTCCCCACCCATGGCAGGGGGTGCAAAGAAATGAGCTTTAAGGTCCCTTCCAGCTTGAACTACTCTAGGATTCTATGGCAAACTGCTGGGAACAGCCACATGAACTCTTTGGGATGACACTCTGCTTCAGGGTCATATCTTTAACCTCTCCTCAGGCCAACAAAATGCCCTGTGCCACCATCTCCCAGCTGCCACTTGGTCCTCAGTATTTAAAGGACTGACCTGGAGCTCCCGCAGGGAATTCTTGAGCACCTCAATGTTTGCAGTCACCTCCTTCTCCTTCGTGAGCCTGGAGCTTAACTCCTCCTGCAGACACTTCTCCCTCTCATGACTCTGCTGGTTCTCGTCACAGATTTGCCTGACCTTCTCTATCACCTGGCAAAGGTGGAGGAAGAGGAGGATAAGGCACTATATTCATATCCTCTTCCAGCTGAGGGACCATGGATGGTCTCAGCGAGAAACAATCAAGACTTGCTGCAAACTGGCAACCACGCCAGGCCCCTGGGCTTGTCCCTGCTGCAGCCCACTGACTCCATCCAAGCTGTGGGACACAAAAAGGAGACTGTGTCTCCTTCACATCATGGAGCAGTGCCATTAACCTGGGACAGCCACAGCACAGCTCCTCATCTGCAGAAGCTTGGATGCCACCAGCCCTACCGAGCACAGAGCGGGCACTGAGGCTGTTCTGCAGCATCTGCCGTGAGCTGCACCTTGGAGGCACCATGAGCTGGTATCCAACTCACCTGCTGCTCTGTTATGGATTTCCCTCTGCTGCCTGCTGCTGATGGAGAACAGACTTGCATCACTTGGGTCTTGAAGGACTCCAGCTGCAGCAAGGATTGACGCAGGAAAACAAACATCATTGACCATTGAGGCTAATTGATCATCTCCGAGGATAACTGATCATCGATATCTAGCATGATGTTGCTCCGCAAAGGGCTGCCCCTGCCAGAGCAGCATTACCAGGCACAGAGGAGGGTTTGTGTGGGTCCCAGACAGCGTAACTAAGATTATAAAATCCTTTTTTTGCATCCTGTTAAACTGCTCCGTCGTCTACGCTGCCCACACAGATCCTGTGGATAAGCCTTTTATACTTCACCCGATGACAAAGTTTTTGTTCCCGTACCACATCCTTCCCCATGGGAAGCCCTGTCCCTGTGCTGTCCGTGGCCCCAGGGGTGATGTTCCCATCCCTGCCGATCCCTACCTGCTCCCGCAGCTCCGCTCGCAGCAGCCGCTCCCTGCGCCCCATCTCCCGCAGCTGCACGGCCTGCCGGGCACAGGCTGCCTTCAGCTCCTCCTCTGCCTGCAACCACCGCAGCATTGGCACCTCAGAGTGACATCTGAAAACCGTGCCATGGGCACTTCGACCTCAGCTACCCGCTGTTCCCATCGGATGACTCCAAAGGTAGCTTTGGAATACCAGGAGACAGGCAGCAATCCCGATTGCAGCATCAGAGCTTTCACGGCACTTTTTGTGTGGGTCTGGTCCCTGGGACATTGTCCATCCTTGACTTCCTCACCCAACACCCTCACAGGGCACTCTGCTATCTGAATTATTTCTTCCTCTCTCAGTGTCCACGGCAGAGCTCAGGACATTTGGATCTCCTGCCTGTACAGGACCCTCTGCCTGTACTCCTGACCCAGGAGCCTGCTCTCCTGGGACTTGCTCATCCCACCCACCTTTCACCCCTGTCAGGCAGCTGAGAGACCTGCCATGGGCTCACCAGGGCACACCTGCCCTCTGTGTGTCCCCCTCAGCTGGCCACTTGCCTTGGCTTTCTCAGCCAGCTGATTTTGGATGCTCTCCTGCTTGGCACAATGCTTCTGGATTTCCATCTGCAGCCACTCCAGGTCCCGTTCCAGCTCCCCAATGCGCTGCAAAAGCCCAGGGAGGGCAGGGGTCTCACCAGAGGAACTGGGCATTGCCTCTCTGGAAAACTTCCACTCATAAGCAAGATGTTTTCCCCATCTAACCCCCTTTCCTTACCCTGGAATTCCCTTCTAACTCATATTTACTGTGGTTTTATCAGCTTACCAGCAGAATTCCAACCTGATTTCTGGTCACATCCCCCCTGCATTGTAACACAGCATTACAAATCCAACAGAGTTTACACTTCCCCGGGTGGTTAGTCCCATTATGTGCCTTCCAGTGCGGGAGCTGAATTCCAAACAACTCCCTTACAATGCCCAGTTAATTATTCCCTGGCTGATGCATTCCTGCAGCCACTGCTTAGCCCTGTGCTGCATTACCCCAAAAAACTTTCAACTCACATTTTGACAGCTGATTATTTCTTGCTCTCCAAGCTCACACTTCGTTTCTTCTTTAATTCTCGAGCACTAGAAGGAATGGCAACCAAGGAAAATATCCATCAGGGCAGTGATACCACCACTCCTGCTGTGAATGGAACACTGGCACAGGCTGCCCAGGGCAATGGCGGAGTTGCCACCCCTGGAGGGATTTACAAGAGGTGTAGATGTGGCACGTGGTGCCGTGGGTTAGTGGTGGCCTCGGCAGTGCCAGGGGAATGGTTGGATTCGATGGATCCAGAGGTTATTTCCAAGCTCAGCAATTCTGTGATTCCCAGGCAATCCCTGGCAATCCCACAGAGCCTGTGCAGCCTCTGCCCCTTATCACACTGCTGATGCAGCTCTGCCAGCTGCACGTACAGAGGGACAACCTGCTGCACAAGCCACTTTCCTTAAGGGAAAATCCAGGCCCAGGCCACAGGGAGTCCCACCCCCAGTGATGGGGTTTCCATGGCTCCTCGGGAGGATCTTGGCATGAGAGCTTTGTGTGAACAAACAGTTCCTGTGCTCACAGGAATCCAGGGCACACTGTGATGCTGAGTGAGGAGGGAGATGGAGCTGGGGAAGGGGACCCTGACCTGTGGCCATCACAGGACACCCTGGTGTGACCATGGGACCATCACCACCACATCCCAGAGGCACAGTTGTGTGACTCCTGTTTGTGTGCAGCCAGGAATCACCTCGGGACCCCCCAACAAACAGCCACCCACATACAGCTGCTACAGCCCTCACAAGGGAGAAGCACAACTCTTCTCCACCTGCTTTCCCACCTTAACCCCTATGTGAGACCATAAATTACTGAGGCCCTCGTTAGTCCTGCCAACCTTGGCAGAAACAACTGCCAGCTGGTTGTCCTTCTCTCGATTTTCCTTCTTCAGTTTTTCAGTCTCCTGCTGGAGTTGCTGGATTTTCTGCTCCTTTTGCAGGACCTCCCTTTGCAGGCTGCTCACCAGACCTGGGAAAAACAGCTCTGGTGAGAGGTTACATAAGTGCAACATTCAGATGAAATACTGGGAAGGAATTCTTCCCTGTGAGGGTGGTGAGGCCCTGGCACAGGTTGCCCAGAGAAGCTGTGGCTGCTCCATCCCTGGAAGTGTCCAAGGCCAGGTTGGACAGTGCTTGGAGCAACCTGGGATAGCAGAAGTTGTCCCTCTCTATGCCAGGGGGTTGGAACAAGATGTTCTTTAAGGTCCCTTCCAACCCAAACCATTCTGGGATTCTATGATTTCTACAGGCCACTACAAATCAGTTGTTGCCTGGACAGCTTGGCCAATGCCTGCTTTTATCCAAAGCCAATCCTAAACTGCTTCATGCCCTGACCCAGAGCTCCAGGGGCACAGTACCTGCAGTCAAAGCCTGGTCCTTCTTCAACTTCTCGCTTTCTCTCCGGAGCCTCCCGATCTCCAGGTCTCTTTCATAGAGGGAATGGCTGAAAACCTGGCTCGAGCCTTTCTGCAGGTCACTGATCTGCAAAACACAGATTCACTGAGTTCCTCACCCAATCACTCACCGACTCTGCCACAGCCCCTTCAGAGAGGGAAATCTGGCACATCCAGGTCCTGGTTTGACGGGATTGCTCTTTAGCATCTTTGACTAACTCTCAGGAGTCATTGCTTCAAATACCATCACCTTAAATGTGCTTTGGCTGTTCCTGATGAAATCCTAATGCCAGAGGCATGGAGGAGGAAGGAAGGAAAAAAGGAAGAAAGAAAAAAAGGAGGGAGAGAAGGAAAAAACCCCACCTCCCTCATTTCCCTTGGTTTCAGACATGGGACCTGCTTTTCCCCAAACCTTTGTTACGTTACAAACTCGTATCAGAGAGGTGTTTTCCCTGCTTGGTGCCTATGGAAGTATCTGGTACCTGTTCCCTCAGGGCTTTGATCTCCTCTGTTTTGGCTCCCAGCTCTTGATTGAAGGCCAGCAGCTTCTGGGTCAGTTCAACCTCGTTCCTCGCCGCCGCCTGGGCCAGTTTCTTTGCCATGGCCGCCACCTCCTCCTGCAGATCTCTTATCACCACGTCTTTGTGCTTTGACTCTGTTTCCAAACCTGAGAGGTGACCCATTTCCTTCTCCAGCTGCAGCAGCTTCTCACCCTGAGGGCAGATTGGAGGTGCCATTGGCCAGTCAGCAGCTACTCCTGCCCAGGGGTACCCGCTCATGGCCATCAGTGCCATGCCCACCCCGGCTTCCCAAATCCTCCAGCCACCCACTGTCCCCCTCCTCTGGAGCAGACCCCTCGGGAGGCAGTGCCCACACCCTGCTGGGACTCCTGGTGGGACACACAGCCATCTGGCAGGGTTCTCCTGCTCTGCCAAGGACCAGGACAGGGATGGCATTCCTCACTCCCTCCCCAGCATCACCTTCTCCTGCTGGAGGAGATCCGTGCTGTGAGTCCCCAGGGAAGGGGCTCCCCCCACACTGCTTGCACAACCACCTGAGAAGCTGGTTGAGACTGGAAGAAAGCAAAAACAACAGCAGTAAATATCAGCATGAGAGGTGGTTGCAGGCAGCAGAAATGCTCCCTGCAGCATTCTTTGTCCCAAAACTGCTCCAAGGCAGTGGCCACTGTTCAGAGCATGAGCTTGGTTCACAATCAGCAGGGAAACCACCTATTTGGCACTAAAATGACACTTACACCACAGTCTGCACAACAGAGAGGAATAATTCACCTCTGGGAACCAGAAAAGCCTCAGAGCACCAGACACTCAGCAGAGAAAAGCTCCTCTAATTTTCCAGCACTGCTCAGCCCCACAGAAAGCTGTGCATTTTTGTCATAGGGATCCTTTTGGCTCTGTTCCCCAAAAATCAGAGGGGTATGTGCCAGCCTGGGGCATATGTGTCCCTCCCTTTGCCCTCACTGTGGTTTCCAGTTCAGCCACTGCTGGGACTGGATGGTGCTGCCCCTGCTTTGCACATTGGAACCCTTTGTGTTGCTCATGACTTCAAAAAACCCAATCCCACACAGGAAAACCACAGCATGGTGCATCAGGCCACAGCATTAATGGCAAAAGTCATGTTCTCCAGCTATTCTGTTCCTCCAAACCCTCACCTTTGCTTTGCTGCTTATCATATACTTTATTTTCAGAGGTGTATCAGCTACGGATATAACTTTAAAGTTCCTGCACTTGAGGCAGCCACTTCAAAGGAGGAAAAAACACCACTTCAAACAGGAGTCAGGAATAGGTACATGAGTCACCGGTGCAGATAAAATCAGTCATCGCCCTTCTGGGTCACATACCAGGAAAAAGGAAGAGGAAACATCCCTCTGCAAAGGCAACAGCACTCCCTTTGGGGTGTCACAGCTCATTTCTTCCCTGACCCAAATGCCACCCAGGACCACACACAGCCTCTGATCAGCTCCACTGGACATGGACTCACAGCTGGTTGCTCAACACTCGTCACTTCCCCACTCCAATCAACTCCACTCAGCACCAGGTTGCTCTGTGAGGACCCCAGCATACAAATGTTTGGGTTTGGGGTCGTGGATTACCCGGCCTCACCGCAGAGGTCCTGCTGAAGGTGTCCAGAGAGGCAGTGCTGGCCACGCTCCTGTCCCAGGCGCTCAGGGGTCTCCTCAGCAGAGGTGGATGGGGCTGGTGGCCGGGGGCTCCAGGAGTCCCACTGCCTGGAGAGCCAGGGGGATGCTGCCACTGCAGTGAGGGCAGGTGGGGAGGAGACACGGGAGCTGAGGGTTTGGGCTCTGCAACCACCTGGAGCTGCCCCGTCCACCCTGTGCGACGTTTCAAGGGGGGACAGGATATCTACAATGGGAAAAGACTGTGTTATCAGCAAGGATTTTAGCCCTGGATTCATGTGCACCATGCCACACAAAACCCAGGCACAGATGTCAGTGGAAGCATGGGTTCAGTCCTTTCCCATTTCCATTGCCCAAGGATCACATTTTAATCAGGGCATTCAGACTCTTTGCTGAAGCAGAAGGAAATCACTGAGGTTTGCTGCTTTTTGAGCTTTTCCCTCTCCATCTCTGCCCTAATTCTGCACATCATTTGCACGATCTAGAGATGCTCCTTTCACAGCTCTCCTGGCTCACACATAGTCCTACCTCATCGTTTCTGCCATTCACCCCACTGAACCAAAGCCTCTCGTCGTGCTCCTGCCTTCCCATCACATTTATCAGACCTTATGCTGGGCATGTCAGACCCAGAATTAGGACACTGCTGTTCTCCTGAGCTTTCCAGTATGATGAGGACAAGCCACTGTCAAGGTCTCAATTAGAGGGGCTGCACTAAACATCTGCCAGCACAGCGTCAGACCTGGCCTGGATGTGGGCCCTCCAACATCTGGGTGTTAACAGAGCCCAAACCCCCAGGGAATGCCCCCTGCCTCTCCAGCACCTTCCCTTCTCCTCTTGCTTTTGCTCATGCTGCTACCCATGGCTCTTGCTCACAGCAGGATTCCACCAAAGCCTTCCACTGTCCCTGTCTTGGCCCTTATCCTGCGTTTCGAGGCACGGCAGGATGCAATTCCCAGCCGGGTGCTGCTCCTCTGTACAACATGTTCCTCTAAGACTCGAGAGCAGCGATCCCTCCCTCTGTCAGACACCTCACAGGGTGCAACTCCGAGGTGGTTCCTTCCCTGCAGTCAGCAGGGTCAGGCTTCAAAGCTGCTCCTCCAAAGGAGGATCAGAGAGCCCGGAGTAAGGAATAGGCACCCCACAGGCATCCCCTGCATTGCTGTGCAAACCCGCTTCTCTGTGTGCATCCTGCCTTTGGGAGTTCAGCTGCTCACTGCTCCAGCAGGGTCTGGCATTACCTCACCAGCATCTTGGATTCTTCAAGAGCCACAATAATAAAAATGATACTGGAAGTTATCAGTTGCTCTAGGTTTGATGTAAAACACAACCTCCCTCTTAGTAAGTGGCTTGGGAAGAAACATAAAACGCAAATAGAGGAAAAGCACATTTTCCAGATCTACCTTCTCTCACGGTTGTCCCGTCATTTTCCATTTCCCTACCGAACCGCCAGAGTTTCTTCAGCAGAGGGAGCTCCAGCTTTTCATTTCCCCCCCTCGCCTTTCCTCAGGGTCGCCCAGACCTGGGAGCCTGTTCCTGCTCCCGGAGCCTTCCCCGGGCAGCAGCACCCACCCACCTTTCCTTGGCAACTTTCCCTGGACATCCCCATCCACCCTTCCCTGGGCATCCTTCCAGGGGCAATAGCATCCACCCTTCCCTGGGCACCTTTCCTTGGGCAGTAAAACCCACACGCCTTTCCCTGGGATCAGCACACCATCCTTCCTCAAGATACCCTTCCCTGGGCAGTTCCACCCATTCTTCTCTGGGCATCTTTCCCTGGGCAGAACAACTCACCCTTCCACGGGCACTCTTCCCTGGGATCAGCAAGCACCCCATCCTTCCCAGGGCAGGAGAACCCCATCCTTTCCTGGGCACCTTTCCTTGGGCAGTAGAACCCATCCACACTTCCCTGGGCACCCTTCCCTGGGATCAGCAAGCACCCCATCCCTCCCTGGGCACCCTTCCCTAGTATCAGCAAGCACCCCATCCCTCCCTGGGCACCCTTCCCAGGGCAGCCCCACCCGGCCTCACCTGGGCAGCCCCATCCAGCACCAGCTCGAAGGCAGCTCCCGCGGTGCCGAAGCGCAGGATGTCCCCTGGCCTCACCCCCACGGCCGCATTCTGGACCTGGCAGCTGTTGACAAAGGTGCCCTGGGGGGAGTTGAAGTCCTGAAGGATGAAGCTGTTGTCCAAGGCAGAGAATTCCAGGGCTGCGTGACGATCTGCTACACCTGCGGACTGGGGGCGGGCAATGGGCAGGCAGGGAACGCTGCTGGAGGTGGCTCCAGGTTTGTCCCTGCTTTGCCAAGCCCCCTTTTCTGGTCATAAATCCCACCACACTTTGCATGGAGGACTCCAGCACGTCCTCCTCCCTGCATGCAAACCACCCTCTGTTTTAGGATGATCGGCTGCCCCGCCCCTACCTGCAGGACGATGTCGGCCCCTCTGTGGCTCCCGATGGTCGTGGTGCGGGGTTTCAGCTGGAAACACCCCTCCGAGCTCTTTAGAAAGGCTCTCATTGCCCAGCCCCCAAACCTGCAAGGCTTCCCCAAAAAATCCCAACTCCTCACTCAGCAACCCCTCAACCCAACATACAACCTGAGCCACGAGGGGCCCAAACAACTCAAACACTAAAAACTGTACGAAATGACCCCAAAAGCGGCTCTGTCCCAGCCAGCAGTGCTGCTGCAGCCTGGCAGTAGCCTTGGAAACCTCGGCCACGCTGGGGCCCGCTGCTGCCTGTCTGGGTGAGGTTTTTCCTCTTTGTTTTGTTTAGTTTTTTTTCCTCCTTCTCCTTTTTCCAAGCAACTGGCCTGGCAGCACAACAGAGCTCCGCGCCGGCGCGGCCGCGGCTCTCGGTGCCAGCTGGTGACACACGTGGGAATGTGTATCACAAACCTCACTGCCACCTGCCAGGGCTGCCAAAGAACCTTTGAGTCCCCATCTGACTTATTTTTTTAATTTAATATCATGCACACACACACACACAAACACGTTGTGCAACCACAGGCAAGGGGATAAACGTTGCTGCCAGGTGATGGGGATGCTGTCACCCATTAGGTCTTCTCCATCGACATTCCTTGGTCCCAGGCTGTCAGGAACTCTTTTTCAGCAGAAAAACTAACACCCCCCAGTTTGGCCTCTCCAGTCCTGCAAGATTTTATCATATTAATACAAAAAAAATCAATTTAATTAATTAATCATCTCATTAATTTTGAGGCAGAAGCAGTAGATTTTGCAAAGAAGAGCTCTGCAAACCTCTGTCAGTTTGAAGCCATTCCCTTTCGTCCTGTCACTCCACGCCCTCTGCAAAGTCCCTCTGCAGCTCTCTTGGAGCCCCCATTAGGTACTGCAAGATGCTCTAAGGTCTCCCTGGAGCCTTCTCTTCTCCAGGCTGAACTCATGAGTTGTCCTGGAATGTGAGTTATCTTCTGGAGATGCTGAGACACAAGTGAAATGTTAAACACATCCTGATTTCTCACCTACTAGTGTGGTCCACCTTGGACAACCAGCCTGAGGTTGGGGTAAGATGAATTTGCTGTTGGACGTGCATGGAAGAGACAGCTGTGCTCTCTCCACCCTCTTCTCCATCACCCTCACCTTCAGGAATAACCATTCCCTTACAGTGCCACAGGGATGAGCCATCCTAGGATAATGATGGTCATGGCTCCTGCACTTCTCAGCATCCCACATCTCCCTCTGCTTCCCAAATACCATCAAAGGACAAGCATGAAAGTAGCCAGAGATGCTCATTAGCCATTTGGGCATTTTTGGTATAACTACTGCATGAGTCACAGCTCGTGTCACTGTGGTCACTGCACTTCATGGGAGCCTTTCAGCTCTTTTCCTACAGGGGACACTGGGAAAGATGATGGTTTTGCCAGTCTATTTCATCAAATGGGATTTTCTGGCAAAGAAGCTCAATAAAACTTCACCTTCCATCTGCTCAGACAAGAAACTTCACTTTATTCACCCAGATTTTCTAGGACAACTGTTAGGGCTGTATTTCTTCACTAAGGAGAGAGGACTTCATTCCCAGTGGGCTCTCAGGGGCACACATGCCTGGGACACAACCTCCAAGGAGCTGCGCCACCTTTACATCCCCTCAACAAGACCCACATGGGACCCCCCGCCCCACATCCCTCAATCTGGGGTATGTTCTGCTTTGTTTCCTTCTCTTCAGTAAGAGAGTCCCTTCGTTAATGAGGTTATTTTGCCCATCTGAGAAGATGCCTTGGGGCACAGCAAAGTGAAACTCCTGTGATGCAACAACAGAAACTAAGAGATGCAATAGGAAATAACCATTAACAAGGGAAATCTGTTGGATGGATTTGGACCAGCATATCTTTGCCTTCATTTTGGTCACTTGGACTCATCTCATATCAACCACAGCATCAAGTCAACCTCTGCTGACCAGTCCATAACACGGACATGGTTTAGTGGTGGACTTGGCAGTGCTGGGTTAATGGTTGGACTTGATGATCTTGGGAGATCTTTTCCAACCCTAAATGGTTCTACTGTTCTATGATTACATCAATATCAGCATCACACCAACAAAGCCACCTCCACAGCCCTCTCAGACCATCCAAGGGAGCCTGGGGATGGATGTGTTGATGCCTTTGTGGCCAATGGCTTTGCTGGAAGCCCGGGGGGCAGCGTGGGGCTGGGATGCCCATGGAGCATCTCCCTTACAACAGCCAAAGGATCATAAACCTTGGGAAGGACCAACCACCCACGAGTGCACACACACACACACACACAAACACAACGTACAAAACATTTATTCAGCCCAAGTCTGCCCGCACAGGATGCTCAGCAGTGGTTTCACCCTGCACCCCTGGCACTGGTGCAGCTCCCACCCCCCCCGAGTTACCCACTCGCCTCGAACGGAGCACAAAACACAAAACAGGGAAAGCAACTGAGGCAGGAAATCCATCCTCTACCCGAGGAGCACGGGGCCCCTTTCAGATGCTTCCCACCAGCCAGCAGAGACCTTGGCAGGAGTCAGGGCTGGCCCTGGGCCACCAGCCCAACCCAGCTGGGAGGGTGGGAAAGCCGTGGTGCTGCTCTGGCAACGCGCCTTCCCTTCCTCAGAAAGAAAAGACACCCCCAAAAAAAGGAACATTTTGCTTTTCCACTTGGAAAAATCCTTCTTCAATATCAGTTTGGTGGCTTGGAAAAGTCTTGCTGGAGGTGAGAGGCAGAGGAGGTTACAGGATGCATTGGGTGGTCTTATATCAAACACAATAAGTGACACTTTTGGTACATCCAGCCTTCATTTACTTCAGAGCAGCAGAACCTGTGGCACTCAGGCTTCTTTCCCCACAGTCTTTTGTAAAACCCAGTCCCAGGGAAAAAGTGTCCCATCCTTGTGCTGCAGTGCTACCACACCCATCACGTCCTCCACGTGGCAGCTTCCAGGGAGCCCTGGCTGCTTCTGCACCCACAGACCAAGCCCCTCTTGGCCTGGTGGGTTTATAAAAACCCTCAACCCAGCAGCATCACAGATCCCTCTTTTTTTCTTCTTTTAAGGCATTTGCTGGCTCACTGGCGCTTTCTCCTGGATCTCCTCATACTTGGGCGGAGGGGTGAGGGGCTCTATCGTGATAGGGACAGTGCTGTTCCCCTGGTCCAGGTTTAGCCTGATGTCCTTCAGGTGCAGCTTCTCTGACTTGATCCTCCGGACCTTCAGCGGCTTCAGGCGCTTGCTGAGGCGGGAGCTGTGCCGGCTGGGCTGTCTCTCCGTGCCTGGCTCCGTGCCTGCAGCTCCTGGAGCCTGGTTGCTCTCATCCAGCCCCGTCAGAGACTCGTAGGAGGGCAGGGAGACGCTCAGCCTGTTGCTCCTGTCCGAGTCTCTGGGCTCCGAGTAGCCCGTGTTCATCACCTCCTCGTAGCTGGGGACGTAGTACTGGGAAGACACGTCTTCATCCTCTTCTTGACTAGAGGGGAAAGAGTTCAGGCTGTGGGTACAACATCATTTCAGCTTTGCTGTGGGTAGGGGATGGGGAGGAAAGAATAAAACCACCCCACCCTCAAAGACTTAACTAATTATTTGCCCTTCTGCATTATATACCAGCCCCTTTTTGCTTGACAGAACAAATCATGACCCCACTTATGTTCAGACACATTTTATTTCCTTATGTCACATGCCCATCTTTGATCATCGCTTTCTCTGCCCACACACCCTTTTTCTATTGCCCAGCAGAGAATTATTCCCTCAGAAGAACACCAATTTCTCTCCTCCTCTCTCAAAAACCAGTCAAAATACATTTGAAAGGGATATCATCTATATTCCTTTGTTGTTCTGATGTCTTTTGGGTTGGGTACCTTGAGGTAAAGAGATTCTGCAAAGAGATTTAGCCCTGCACTATGTCACCGTCTATGCATAGGTTTGCACATCAACATTTGCCATTTCTTTGGCATTATGAAGTTATCTTTTCAATCTAATAGGGAAAATTGGTTTTCTGGGTGGATCTGCAGACCCTGACAACAGCCAGCAGAGCCATCATCCTCTCCTGCCCCCTTGTATCCCACATTGTCCCTGCCTCCCTCTGCACAGGGAACTGCACCAGTGTTTGTCCAGCCTGTGCCTGGAGCAGCAGCCTTTGCTCTGCTCGATGCAGATCCCTGAGCAAACAGCAGAGCCCTGCAGACTTTCACCGGGTCTAAACTCCATGGCCAGCCTCCAAGGCTGCTGGGCACGTCGGCTGCACCCAGTGAGACAGCACCTCTGCTGCACCTCTGGCTCCTCTCCCGGCGTGTGGCAGGACCCTGCTCTCTGTGTTACCCATCACTCACCCCGTGTTCCCTCCCAGCACACTCCCATGTGCCAACCCAGCCAGGAGTGGCACATCTCAGCAACACTGGCTTGGCCACAGCTCTGTCTAGACCCCACTTTATACACCCACAAGGCTCCCTTCCACCTACACAGCTCCACAAATACAGCTGGAGTCATTCCTTTCCCATCTCCAGGACACATCAGAACCCCAAACCACGACACGTGCTCGCTTATTTCAGCACACGCTGCCACCAGCCTTCCTCTCCTTGATCCAGACCTCACCGAGCTGCAACAACAGCCCCTGGTGTCACTCCTACCCCCGCTCCCGCTCCCTTTCTCCCCAGAACACCCCACCTGTCCTCCTGCTGCGAGGGCTCCGCAGGCACCTGGCGCTGCACGTGGGCGATGGCGATGTCCTCGCTCCGCCTCTTCTTGTCCCGGACGTTGAGGCAGAGGGAGAGCAGGAGCAGGAGCAGCCCTGCTCCCACCAACACGTAGGCCACCGAGAAGGTCTTGCTCTTCAAGATGCCCCCGGAGCCACGGTCGGGTTTGCTGCTGTTCCCGGCGGGGGTGGCGGGTTTTTCGGGGGGGCCGAAGCCCGGGACGAGGTTCCAGACAGCCATGATGATGCCGAGGACGAGCATCCCCAGCCCGATGGCTGTCAGGGCGTAGTGAGAGCCGTTGGCCCGGGACTGGGCCATCATTCCTGCTGCTGGATGGCTGGGCTGTCCCCTCCTCACAGCATGGCTCGGGGCAGGGGGGCTGCAGCCCTGCTAACATGCCCTCCCCGGGCAGGATGTGAGCTCTGGGAAGAGAAGGAAAGTGATGGTTAGTCCACGGCAAAATGCAAAGTCTATGCAGCCATAGTAGCCACGATGATATTGTTTCATTCATGTAACACTGGAAATCTCACGCTGCCGTGCCTGTGGAGAGCACGTTGGGATATAACAAGGCAGCTGGATCCTTGCTGGCCATTCCCATCCCCACCCTTTGCTACTTTCTCAGCTGTGATAATCACCAACCTTTGGAAACAATCAAATTACTGATGTTTGCTAAGGGCTTAGATTGCCCGTCCTTAGGGGTGTGAAAACTGAGGTCTTCACAGCACCAAAAAAGGCCACCCAAATCAACTTCAACAGCCCCTGTCAATGCAAACCAACCCGGAAATGCTCAGAAACACATCTCTGGCTGAACAGCTTCTCCCTTCCCCTACAACTGGGACGGAGCAGGGCTGCTCACGGCGCTGGCTGCCTGCCCTGTGATGCCTTCCTGCCCGGAGAACAGAAACCAGAACTGCCTCTCTCCCAGCCAACCCGACCCTGTGGCTTCCCCCAGCTGCTGCCAGCAACGGCTGCCGGGATGGTGAACCCTTGTAGGGCCCTGAGCTCACTTCAGGCCGGTGCTCACCCTCCCTGGAGCAACACACACACACGGGTGGTGAGTGCCCTGGCTGCATCCCATGGGAATGTTCGAGCACTGGCATTCCCGACCAGCCAGCCACGGGTGGGAACTCCCCCTCCGCTGCCTCCACTGGATGTTTTCTGAGCTGCCAGAACCAGACATGCTCGTTTTCTAAATATAAACTCATGGAGCCACATCTCCTGCCCACTCGCCTCCCTGACCTCGGGTGCTGTGACCCATGGGTGACAACTTGAATCCTCACAGCAGAACATCCACATAAAGCCTCGTAGCTTTATGGATGTGCCAAGACCATGCCAGGGATCCCTCCTTCCCTCCCTGGCTTCTGGACGCTGGTTTGGGCTCGAGGTCGCCCTGGGCTGTGCTGCTGTAGGTGCTGTATCCACACTCACCCACACACCCTCCAGCTCAACCCTCCAGCTCAAAAGCTGCATGTTTGCTTGTTTAGCTTGAGTGCACGCCCAGTTTGCAGGGTCAAGGGACAGAATAGAGCAGCACTCCCAGGAAACAGACCAGCTCCAGCAGGAAAAGACACGCACACAAGCCCGGAGAGGAGGAATCTGCAGAGAAACTTCCCTGCTCACTGCCCAGCATGGCTGGGGATACTCCCAGAGGGGTGTCCCAGACTCTTTGGACACATCCTCAGACCCGTGTGGGTCCAGGCAGGGCAGAGTCTTGGCTCCTGTGGTTTGTCCTGGGTTATGGGACACACAGGAGCTGCTGAGCTCTGCCCAAAGGGAGTTGCTGGGAGGCAGGATGGGGCAAGCCTGTTGTTCCCCACGGCACAGCTCAGCACTGTGCCCAGCCCCAGCACCAGGCTGCTGCCCTGGGTGCTCCTCAGGGAGGGCATCCCCTGATCCCAGCTTTAATTCCACTCTAGCGAACAGTTGTTGAAGATGTGGAAAACTCTGCATCTGAAATGTCCTCACCAGCATTCCAAGAGCCATCCTCCCACCCGAGCCCTTACACTGTGACTGGTGGTCCCAGCACTGGCCTCTGCCCTCCCACACAAAGGTTTCATTCTCCATTTGTGCCCTGTGGGTTTTTTTCCTTACCTGTTGATCCAGACGAGCTCCCATCCTCATCACAAACACATGGGCCAGCCAGGAGTTCACTTGAGAACTGCTGTGATGGCCTTGGGGCAGGAAAATTGTGCTGCACCCACGGTGGGCAGAGAACACACACAGGGCTGCTCGCATTTACCCGTGGTGTCTAAACCTCTGTGCCTGTTCACAATCTCTGCGGCTTCCCTCAGGCACCTCAGTCCTGGAAGTGGCAGGATTTCAGCTCCTACGTCACCTCTGTGCCTGGAAGTTTTCCACAGATGCCTCACAGTGCTACCCTGCAGCCCAGCAATCAGATTAAAACAGAAGACTTGCTATTCCAGTCTGTATCTCCATTGAATTAGCTGCTCTCCTGGCTTTCCAGAGCTGCTTCTACCTCTGATCCAACAGCTATCCTGGTGCCCTGACATCACAGCTGGAGAAGGGAGCTACTGCTGCCTCTGTCTCGGGTCCAGCATCCCCAGAGCTGTCTGGATGCTCATCCCTCAGTCACAGAATGGTTTGGGTGGGAAGGAACTTTAAAGCGCATCCAGTCCCACCCCCCACCATGGGCAGGGACACCTTCCACTATCCCAGGTTGCTCCAAGCCCCATCCAACCTGACCTTGGACACTTCCAGAGATGGGGCAGCCACAGCTTCTCTGGGCAACCTGTGCCAGGGCCTCCCCACCCTCACAGGGAAGAATTTCTTCATAATATCCAATCTAAATCAACCCTCTTTTACTTTAAAACCATCTCCCCTTGTCCTTTCACAACAGGTCCTGCTAAAAAGTTTGTCCCCAGCAGGTCGGTGAGCAGTGCCTGAGTGCTCCAGCCCCCTCCAGCCCCCTTCCCCTTCCCTCTGCCCACAGCATGGGATCCTCCCTGCAGCCAGACCCCCTCCATCTCGTCCCCCACACTCCTGTGCCCTGCCCTGGCAATGATTTACACCAGGATCTCCAAATCATTAAACTCCACCGGCGCAGCTTCAAAGCTGGAGGGGCATCCACAGCTCCTTCGGGCTTCCCACACCTCTCCCCAAATCCTGCAGGCTGCCAGAGCCCAGGGACGCTTCCTGACTTTTCTTGGGACATTTCCAAGTGTTAATTGGGCATAGGAGGGCTCGGGATAAGCCTGTTCTCAGCACTGCACGCCACCACGCCTGGATGTGCCCGGAAGGCTTTGGCACAGGCACCCAGGTGAAGCGGCAGCAGGGAGCACCTTCCCTTCCATGGGAGACAGACCCACCCAACGGGGTCAGCCCTAGATCGTGCCCCATATCCTGGTGCTCCCAGAGAAATGCCAGCCCCACTGGCTGACTGACGAGGAAGCCCGACACCCTCCGCTGCCCACAGCAGCACCCACGCTCCTCTGCCCTCCACGACCTTTGGATTTTCCCCCTCCCATGACATCACCTTCCTGCTCACGCTCCAGCAGCAACACCTTTGTCACGGGATCACAAGAGATGAGTCTGCACTTCAGGGAACGGGTCAAACCCAATGCAGTCACCAGACATGGGATGAGCTCCAGGGCTTCCTCGCTCCCGAGGAGTCATTGGAGCACAGTGCATGGCTCCCAACACACCTCCATGGAGCAACACATCCCCTCGGAGCTGCCTCCCAAAACCAGGGTGCAACCCCAGCACTGGTCATAAAAAACAAAACTAATTGTTTGGAAATTAAAAAAAAACACAACCAAACCCATTCTCTAACTATCCAAGGATCCCAGAGTCTCCTCTCTGTTAGATTACAAGGCTCTACCTTCTTCCTCATGCTTCCACCCAGACAACCTGCTCATTAACCCCCTTCCCTGCTAATTGCTGACCCCGAGACATCCTCAGGAGCTCGTTCCTGCAGTGGCCCTCATTACACAAGGGCCCAACCCACCAGGAGCACAAAACTCCATGTGGGATTGGAAAAACGACACCCAGGACATGGATGATATTTTCACAGGATCCCAGAATGGTTTGGGTTGGAAGGAACCTTAAAGAGCATCTTGTTCCAACCCCCTGCCACAGTTTCTCTTTTTTTTTTTTGGCCCTTCTTGCTGCCCCCGTTACACCTGTCCCAGGAACAGGGATGTTTCTTGCCAGATGCAGCCCAAGGAATGTGGGGAATACCCAGAGAAATCCAGGAAAAGCAGCATCACTGCTGATTTAGCCAATTTCTGACCTTTTGGACAAATCCCAGCCCATTTTAGGGCATCCCATCAGGGAATAGAAACCTGGAGGGGCAGCCCCTTGCAGACCATCAGGGCTTTTCCACATTTTGCTTACACTTCCTGCCTAGAGCACAAAAGAATGCATCCACATCCATCACTCCCGACATTCCCTACAGACATTTAAGAGCTATTTAACCCTCTTTTTTCCTTACGTTTCATTTTTAACAACCCCTCCTCGGCTGCACCTCGCAGTCTGGGAGAGCAGTGCTGCTTCCCTCAAACCCTGGCAAAGGCTCTCCCCCTCTCCGGCTCCAGAGAGAGCTGGGAGGGGGGCCCTGACTCTGCCACTTCCTGCAAAACAAGGGCGTCACGGGAAAGCCCATTCCCGGGGCTCAGGATGCTGGGAAAGCCCATTCCCGGGGCTCAGGATGCTGGGAAAGCCCATTCCCGGGGCTCAGGATGCTGGGAAAGCCCATTCCTGGGGCTCAGGATGCTGGGAAAGCCCATTCCTGGGGCTCAGGATGCTGCAATCCACCCGGCTGGCCGTGGCCTCCACAGCCACAGTGACAGGGCACACAAAACACCCCGTGTCCACGACACCATTCCCAAGCCATATGCATCTCCCTGCGCTGCATCCTTCGGAACTCCGGGAATTGCCAAGGGTTTCTGAAGCGGCAGGGATCACAAAAGCCACGGTAGCCGTACTCCTGAGCTGTAATCATGACTCTGCAGCAGCCATTACCTTGACCTTTGCCACTGAGATATAAGAAACTGCCTCCCAGACTCTTTTCTCCCCATAATTCCATTATATCCATCCGAGCGGCGCCTGCTGGAAAGCGGTAATGGACAGGGACAGAGAGTCCTTTTACGTTTGTGTTTCAGGACGTTGCCATTTATTCCTGGGGACAATGCTGCTGCGGGCACCCAGGCTGTGCTGGCACCGGCTCACAGCAGGTCAGCGAGCCCTCGCTGTGTCCCAGCCACTGTGTGAACAGTGTCCCCTGGCTTTTCCTGAGCCAGGCTCACACTGGGAGCTAGTGCCAGCCTAATGCTTCCAGGCACGGCTCTGCTAAACCAGGGATGGGGGTTTGAGGTGCTCACCTCTCTCCAAAGAGCTGAATTCCCTGTGTGCCCAGGCCTGGGAAAGCACGCCTGCCTGGGAAAATCCCAGCACTTTGACTCTTTCTCCTTCCTGCTTTCCTTTGGGCACCACTGTGCACCTCTGAGCTTGGATTTATTTCTTTTTTAAATTCTCCTAATCTGCTGTTTCCTCTGAGATAAAGCCACTCCTCCACAGCCTCCCCCGGGTTTTTGTTCTGGGACCTCTCCCCATCTCCATGCCAGAGAACACCCAGATAACACACTCTCCTCCAGAGCCTTCCAGCACTCAGAGACATTGTCCATCTGCCCTTTTGAAGCCCTCTGAACCAAACCCAGCATTCCCACTTCCTCACAGCCCTCCTAGAGTGCTCTAAGCAGCTCCTGTGACACCACAGCAGCCCCTGTATCCTTATCTCCCCTTGCTGAAAGCCACTAACCCGACACATCACACTGACACATCACACTGCCATCGGCCTCGCCAGCACCGCCCTCCTCATCCTCACACTGGATTTTCAGCAACACCTTTTACCCCAACACAGCATCACCTCTCCCCACGCTTTTTCAAAAGGTTCTCCAACAAGTGTGACCCACGAAGAAAACCTGTTGTGGATGGCTAAGGAGCCCACAAGGCAGGAAGGGAGCGAGAGGTGATGCCAGGGCACACGGAGCTGGCCGGGCAGCCAAGGGACACAGAGCAGCCAGGCACAAAGCAGGAGTGTTCCGCAATGTGGGCACAGGTATTTTGATAGGGATGGAGGTTTTCTGGGAATTGTGTCACTACATGCCACCTGCACTGCTCATACAAGGATATTCAGTTGCTTCCGCAGAGCCTCGACACCAGTTTCTGCCTCTTAAATACACTGGGAACAAGGAAAGTGTGGAGCAGCATTGGGAGACAGACACATACCTTGGCTGCCAGAGGGATCCCTCCTCCCAGACTCCTGCTGGAGTGCAGGCAGACAGCCCTGCCCAGCCCTGGCCCCCTGGCATCTCCTCATGGCACCGCCACGGCGCCGAACACCGACACTCAGCTCTCTTCAGGGCACCCGTGGCCAAACATTCCTCCTTCCCCAGGCACTTGCCTTCCTAAGGGTTTTCCCACCCGTGTAATTACACAGCTAAAATCAAAGGCATGTCACATACTTCCGAGTCACCTCAGTCCAGGGTTGGGTTCACCAGCCCCACACCCACATGTTCCTCACTGACACCTGGGAGGTTTCCCTTTCTGGCTGTCATGCCAAGATACCCAGGGCTGTGGGATGGCTGCAGGATGCCTGGATATGCTGTAGAGGGATGTGCTGTGGCCACATCCCATCAGGCAGTGGCCAAGGTCTGCTCCGGAGAGCTTTAAGCTGGAAAGCCAGGACCACACCTCTTGGTGCAGCTTCACCTCTCTCAGGCTTCATCCACTACGCAGAGGCGAGGGCAGCCCGTCTCCCATGGGACACACTCCTGGAACTGCTGGTTTCTGCTCACACATCCACACTTCCCAACAAATCCAGCTACACAGTGACGCTCATCCCCACCCCGTCACCTCCAAAAATCAAATACCAGCGTCAGCAGACAACCACTTGTGAGACACCTGTGGGTCTGCTGAACCCTCAAAGCTCCAGGCCGCTCTTTCTTCAGCAGGAATGTCACGACAGGAAGAGCTGAGCCCCCACTGACCGGCGCCCGGTCCCGACCTGCCCTGCGCAGGTCTCCTTCTCCTTGGCTTTGTTTGCTTTCCTGGCTCACACACGGTCCCCGCAGCTTCCCGGGGACGGACGTACCCGAGCCGCGGGCTGGTGATCCGTGACACTCCTGCCGGGCTGCCACCCGCGGGACCCGGCTGCCGGGCACTGGTGGGTTTGGCGTGGGGGTCACCTGGCACCCTCCCTGCCGCTGATCCTTCCCAAAACGATCCTTCCCTAAAGTGCCAGCTGATCCTTCCCAAAACGGCAGCCGCTCCTCCCCCCACGCTCAGCACGGCCACCCCAAGATGCTCACAAGGGCCGAGGAAGGTGCCCCAAGCCCACGTGTCCCCAAGGGGCGACCCCAAGGCACCGCTGCTCCCCAAACCCCGGCGCTCCGACCCTTCGGTGCCCAGCCCCCGCTTCGGGGGTGATTTCCCCCGCTTCGGGGGTGTTTGCTCCCGCTTTGTGGCGTGTTTCCCCCGCTTTGCGGCGTGTTTCCCCCGCTTTGCCGGTGTTCCCCGCACTTTGGAGGTTACCCCAGCCCAGCCCGCGACTCCGACGCCCTCCCGGTCACTCTCCCGGTCCCCGTTCCCGGCGGGACCGAGCCCAGCCCGCCCCGTTCCCGGCTCCCAGCGCTCCCGTGGGTCCCAGCCCGGCGGTCCCGTCCCTGCTCGGCCCAGGGGGTCCCGTCGGTTCCCGGCTCCCCCCAGCCCCACGTACCTTCCCGGCGGCTGCGGCGGCGGCTGCGGAGGGTCCGTGCGGGGCCGCTCCGCCCTCCCCGGCCCGGCCCTCCCGGGGCGGCGCTTCCCGGGACCGGCCCCGCCGCTCCCCGGGCTCTGTTCCGGGAAACCGGGAGGGCGGAGGGGGCAGCAGCGAGGAGACCCCCTCAAACCAGCGCAGAGACCCGCAAACCATCGGGGAGACCCCTCCAAACCATCGGGGAGACCCCCTCCCCCCAAACCGGGTGCGGGTCCCAGCTGCGGATGCCGATCGGGTCACCTCCTCGGAGCACTGTGCAGCCCCTGCTCTAAACATCACAGCCCCCATCTCCAGTTTAATAGAACCCCAAAATGGATTGGTTGGAAAGGAACCTTAAAGCCCACCCAGTTTCACCCCCTGCCTTGGGCAGGGACACCTTCCACTAGAGCAGGTTGCCCCAAACTACGTCCAACCCGGCCTTGGACACTTCCAGAGATGGGGCAGCCACAGCTTCTCTGGGCAACCTGTGCCAGGGCCTCACCACCCTCACAGGGAAGGATTTCTTTCCAAAATCTAACTAAAGTTTTAGTTTTTAATCCGTAGTTCAAAACCCAGCTTGTGAGGCATCTGCATTATGAAACCAGCTTGTGTGGAGCCTTTCCTCTATCAGTTCCGAACTCTGTGTGCAGAAGTTTTGAGAAACTCAACTGCTCAGGCTCATCACTCCATTCACCACGGCAGAGCTGACATCCCCACAAAGCCTGTGCTCCCAGGGAGCCTGGAAAGTGCTTTTTATCAGTCTGCTGCCCTCTACAAACACTTGCAGTTAACCACCTGCTTGCCAGGAAGAGCCATTCCGGGCATGGCCCTCACCATGGCTACTGGCCATGTGCCTTGTCCTCATAGCCAGACAGTCCTGTGGTTTCCAGACTGAACTGCAGGGACCAGACCTGAGCTTTGGCAAAACCCGTTGCAACTAATGCCATGTAGAGTGTCACCTCTCCCCAAATGCCATCCCAACAACAACTGGGATGCATTTTTCCAGGTCCTTCTCACACCCAGCCATAATAATAAACACCACCAAGGACTCAAATTCAGTCAGAGATGACACTGCAGTTTTTCCTGTCCCTTAAGCCCTGCAAGTCCTTGCAAAGGCAAAAGCCATCATGAACCCAACGAAACTTGTCACATCTCCTGGCGTGACTCAGCTCACCACAGCCCTGCCTCGGGGGCACCGGTGTTCAGGATTCTTGGGAAACCCCCCCTGCTTCCCTGCATCCCTCCCTCCCAGCACAGTCCCTCCTGAAGCCCACGGTATTTTCCACTGACTCACCTGCCCCGGCGCACGGCAGCGATACCTTCCCTCCTCTAATCAAAGAGCAATTCCAAGAGTTGTTCTATAAAAAGAAATAGTTATTAAGCATAGCCGCATATTTATTTTTTTCCCTCATAAGGATTGTTTTGCATTTTCCGGCTCGGCCACCGGCTCAGGCAAATTCACCCCACTTCAGGCAAATTTCCTCCTCTCCTGCCCCACCTTCCTGTGTCAAACACAGACCCGTCATCCCAAGCAGCTCTGTCAGTCAGGAGACATAACAGGGAATTATTTTCTCTATAAGAAAGCAGGGGGAACTCGGACTTCACACACTGACTGCCCCCGATCCGGCGCAGGGAGAGCTCCGAGCCAGGTCACCCCCCTGCAGAGAGGCCCTGGAGACCGTGAGCACAGAGGGGACATTCATAACTTGGCTCCTCAGGTTCCCACTCCACAAAGCTGAATTTTGGCCAGAAATAGGCTTTTCAGTGGCAGTGGAGCAGGATCAAGGTGGGAGGGGCTTGCTCAGCCCCCTTGGATGACTGCTAAGGCACCTGCCCTTCCCTTCTACACATTCCTCTGGGGGATAACACATTCACATCCATCTCTTGGTCTCGCCTTTCTATCTATGGCAGCTCAACTCCTCCCCTTGCAAACACTCCCTGCCCAGTCCAGGGCAGGCTGGGACCTCTCCAGGGTGTTTATCCAGCCAGATATGCAGGATACAGAGCACAGGAATGCCAAGGGGGGAAACTGAAGCCCCACTGGACCCACCAGCAGGTAACAAAAGGGCCTTTCAGAAGGGCATCTGATGCCCTGGTACGTGCAGAGGTGCCAGGGGCTCACATTACCCTGCCTTGGAGGCAGAAATTGCTCACTGGCAGTTCTCCCTGCTTTTTCCTGCTCAAAAATGCTCAGCAGGTATTATAAAGTCACCACTGAAAGCCCGGCCATATCCCAGGATTCCTCCAAACCTTTCCAACAGTGAGCCAAAAGCACTGCTCTGGGTGACACACCTGCAGCTGGATGGCTTGTCCTGAAAGAGGGAAAGCCCACCCCTGGGAGTCAGGTCAGCAGAGCCACCAGACTGCACGTGTATATTATAAGATATTATTATATTACAAGGTCATGGAGTGATAGGACAAGGGGTAGATCTAGATTAGATAGGAAGAAATTGGAAGAGGGTGTTGAGGAAGGATGTCTATCTAGATTAGGGTTAGAATATCTATTTAGATCTAGATTAGATAGGAAGGAATAGGAAGAGGGTGGTGAAGCCCTGGCACAGGTTGCCCAGAGAAGTTGTGGCTGCCCTATCCCTGGAAGTGTCCAAGGCCAGGTTGGATGGGACTTGGAGCAACCTGGGCTAGTGGAAGGTGTCCCTGCCCGTGGCAGGGAGTGGAACTGGGTGAGATTTAAGGTCCCTTCCAACCGAAACCATTCTGGGATTCTATGATTAGAGAGAGACTTAGCAGCTAATTAGCACCAGAAATACAATATATATATATAAATATGTAATATATAATGGAACATGGCAGAGCCCCAGCTTTGCCCCCAGGATAAGAGTCCATCCCAGCCTGCTCCGTGATGGGCTGCCTCAGATCCCAGTTCCCAGCCCAGCCCACACACACTGGTCTATACTGGTATCTCTCTTCCTCATGCCTCAGTTTCTACACCCCAATTTAGAGTCCCTGCCGGGGCTGCAGGCTGGGAACCTGCCACGCAAGTGGGGAAAAAGGAGGAAAACCAGCCACTCGGGAGGCATTTCCGCAGGCTCCCGGCGGGAGGGTGCGACCTGCCGGCATCTCCCGGCGAGGAGCGGGGCCGGCGGCCCCCGGGGCGGCCGGGATGTGGCGCAGAGCTCGGCGGTTCCAGTACAACCAGTCCAACCACCGTGCCAGGTCACCGTCTGCATTTCAAGCGCACGCACGTCTGCAACCTGGAAAACAGCGTAAATAAAGCTGCCGTGTTCAACAGTGAGAATAATCAGTAACCTGCTGCTTCCTCCTGCAGCCGACCCGGGGGCTGCTGCATCCCATCGGGGAAACTCCGCCTTGGTCAGGGACTCGGGAATAGGAGATCCAGGATCTGAGGATAACGGGGCTGGGAGAGGAGAGTTCTGGTGGTGTCGTGCAGGTGGGTATTAAAAAAAGCTGAGCAGACATTTAATGTAGCTTTTCAGAACTAGGAGCAGATGGTGAGCGAGGGCTCGTGCCCAAGAATGGGGAAATGCTGGGAAATCACTCACCAGCGATGATAAAACTCCAAGGAAACCTTCCTACCTGGATATGGGGCCTGATCACAGCTCTGGTGTCCCGGCTGGATGGAGCAGAGCCACTTGGTCTGTGCTGCTGCAGGTGTTTGTGGCCGTGTCAGGTCGGGGCAGTGGGAAGCCGAGGGCAGGGGCTGCTGCAGGGACAATGGCAGAGCAGGATATCCCAAAGGATAACTGCATCAAAGGGTGCTCTCGGGCATCCCCTGGGCTGTGCAGGCAAGGACTCAAAGGCACTTCCAGCATTGGCTTCATACACAAGAAGCAGCACCGGTAGAAGACACCTTCAGGGAAAACACTGAAAATGGGTGAATTAGTGACAGGCACGTTCCCGAATTTCAGCAATCCCGAGCAATAAACCAACAGCCTCAGTGGTGGCCCTTGACACCAGCATTTGGGGAGATACCACCATCACCCACACTGTGTGACCGACCCCATCTTAAACCCCACCAACCTCCTGATGATTTATTCAGCTATCTGGTGTATACCAGTTTAGCTCTTTATCACCAAAAATCTAGCCCAGGGAGGCGAGATCACCTGCTAAAGCCATGGGGTGAGTCAGTGCCAAGGCAGGAAACCTCCCAGACTCACCCCTATTTACTTGCTGTGACCTCTCAATGACCCACTCCTGACCCACATGTTACCCACCAGTGCACGGCTGTGGCACGGCAGGTAAACACGGCTCAGGCTGTAACATCATCAGAGATGGTGTCAGGACCAGCACAGCTGGTTTACACACCAGCAAAGGGGTGCTGGAGTCCCAGGGTGCCCCCTCTGTGGGGTACCCCAGCCATCCCACCAACACAACACCCCGTGCCCTGGCACGGCGCTGGGATATTTTAGACCTTTCTCGGTCTAAAGTCCTCGCGGGGGGAAAGGCGCTTGTGAGCGTCTGCCCAACAACGTGCCCGGTTCAAAGTGCACCAGCGCGGCGAGTCACACCTTAAATAAACAGACACGGGGTGTAGAAACTCGGGGACTGCTCACACGGTGGCAGCAGCGCAGCACCCAGCACAGCGGGGATGCAGCAGGGACGAGGCTGGCTGAGGGGGATACAGCAGGGATGAGGCTGAAGTGAGGGGAATGCAGCAGGGATGAGGCTGAAGTGAGGGGGATGCAGCAGGAATGCAGCAGGGACGAGGCTGGCTGAGGGGGATGCAACAGGGATGAGGCTGAAGTGAGAGGGATGCAGCAGGAATGCAGCAGGGATGAGGCTGACATGTGAGAGGGATGCAGCGGGAATGCAGCAGGGACGAGGCTGACATATGAGGGGGATGCAGCAGGGAGGCAGCAGGGATCAGGCTGATGTAAGGGGAACGCAGCAGCCAGGGACAGGCTCCTGCAGCCTCCACTGCCAGGGAAATGCAGGTTGGGAGGGACAAAGACCCCCCTCAGCCCAGGACATCACTCCTAGATACAGGGAATGAGGTCCCTTTGCTTGCCGTGGCTCTGGAGCAGGAGGTGACACCCGTGTCCCCCTCCCCAGGGTCCAGCATGGTCCCCACGGCACTGGGACAAAACTGGTGAACAGCAGAAGCCCTGCCAGGACTGGTGTGACACCCACAGCTCTGCCACATTCCTGGCTCCCAAAGGGCAGAGCTTTTAAAACCACGGATGGGATGGATGCACACCCACACCCCATCCCATACACGAAGGGAAACACCAAATATTTGCAGGGAACTCCTTCAAATGCAGCAAATCCCACCTCTGTCTGTGCCCAGCTCATGTCTGCCGTGCTCAGCAGTTACCCTTTAATGCCACATTTAATTCCCATTAACGCTGGATTCCAGCTGCTGGAGAGCCAGCTGGCTTCTCCTGAGTTTTTCCTATTTTTCTTTGCTTCAACTCTCTCCATTTCAGACGATGGTGGCTCTTACCTCCTCTGCAGCTTCTCCCAAACCCAGAAGGCTGTTTCTGTTGAAAAAAAAGAAGGAAAGGTACATCTCTTCATCTGTACCCTCATTATAGGCTCAAAGAACGAGAAAAACATTGCAAGTTGTCTTTGCTCTGGCCAACACAGCAATTGACCCCAAAATGGTGTCAGGCCCCTCCTGGGGCTGGCACAGCCCTACAAGTGACCAATGTAATTGAAATAATAATAGGAATAATTATTATTATTTATTATTTATAGTTGCGACTATTACAACTATAGTTATATTATTATACGATCTCCAATCAGCCACAGTAAGAGAAAGATTCCAGGCAAACCTTCAAACTAAGCTTGATAACCATTCCACAGATTCTGCAGTTTCCTCTCCCGAAACAATTTGGCAGCATATTAAAAGTAGCATCCTGCAATCCTCTGAAGAATCCTTAGGGTTCTCCCTCAAGAAGAACAAGGACTGGTTTGATGAAAATAATCAAGAAATCCAGGAATTGTTGAGGAAGAAGAGAACTGCTCACCAAGCACATCTTGCACTGCCTTCCTGTCACGCTAGAAAAACAGCCTTTCGTCTTGCTTGCAGCAAGCTCCAACAGAAACTCCGTGACATCCAGAACAAATGGTGGACCGATCTAGCTGCAAAAACTCAACTATGTGCAGATACAGGGGATCACAAAGGATTCTATGAGGCCCTGAAAACAGCATACGGGCCTACATACCAAGTCCAAAGCCCACTACTCAGTGCAGATGGTCAAACGCTTCTGACAGATCAAACCTCCATTCTGAATAGATGGTCTGAACACTTTCAGACTCTTTTCAGTACCAACCGTGTAGTACAAGACTCAGCAATTCAGTCCATCACACAACAACCAGTGAAATACGAATTGGATACTGCCCCCACTCTAGGAGAAACCCTCAAGGCCATACAGCAGGTGAAAATCGGCAAGGCAGCTGGGGTTGATGGAATTCCACCTGAAGTCTGGAAACATGGGGGCCTTGCACTCCATGCTAAATTTCATGAGCTTGTGGTGCGCTGTTGGGAACTAGGCGAACTACCTTCAGACCTTCGTGATGCAGTCATCATCACGTTGTATAAGAAGAAAGGTACTAAATCAGACTGTTCAAATTACCGTGGTATTACTCTGCTCTCCATTGCTGGCAAAATCTTGGCAAGAATACTCCTGAACAGACTAATACCCGCTATAGCAGAAGAAATTCTACCTGAAAGTCAGTGTGGCTTCAGAGCCAACAGGAGCACCACAGACATGATATTTGTTCTCAGACAACTGCAAGAGAAGTGTAGGGAACAGAACAAAGGTCTCTATGTAACCTTTGTCGACCTCACCAAGGCTTTCGATACTGTGAGCAGAAAAGGTCTTTGGCAGATTTTGGAACGTTTAGGTTGTCCCCCCAAGTTCCTTAAAATGATCATCTCACTTCATGAGGATCAGCACGGCCAAGTCAGATATGGCAACACACTTTCTGAGCCCTTTCTAATAAAGAATGGTGTGAAACAAGGCTGCGTTCTCGCTCCTACCCTATTCACAGTCTTTTTCAGCATGATGCTCCAAGGCCCACGGCAGACCTCGATGATCAGGACGGTATCTACATTCGATATCGTACTGATGGAAGCCTATTCAACCTAAGGCGACTGAAGGCCCATACTAAGACCCTAAACCATCTTGTCCGGGAGCTGCTCTATGCTGATGACGCCGCCCTTGTTGCCCACACAGAAGCAGCTCTGCAGCGTTTAACATCCTGCTTTGCAGATGCTGCTGAGCTCTTTGGGCTGGAAGTCAGCTTAAAGAAGACAGAAGTTCTCCATCAGCCTGCACCTCAGGAAGTCCCCCACCGTCCCCACATCACCATCGGCCAGTCAGAACTCAATTCAGTCCAACAGTTTAATTACCTAGGCAGCCTCATCTCCTCAGATGGTAAGATTGATGGGGAGATAGACAATAGGTTAGCGAAGGCATACAGTGCTTTTGGAAAACTCCATAAACGAGTTTGGCGTAATAAACACTTGAAGAAAAGCACCAAGATCAGTGTTTACAGAGCCATAGTGCTGTCTACTCTTTTATATGGTTCCGAATCATGGGTCATCTACCGCCACCACCTGCGTCTCCTAGAACGCTTCCATCAACGCTGCCTCCGTACAATCCTTAACATCCATTGGTCAGACTATGTGACCAATACATCTGTTCTCGAACAGGCAGCAATCACAAGTATTGAGGCCATGCTCCTGAGAACGCAACTGCGTTGGGCAGGGCACATCTCTAGGATGAAGGACCACCGCCTCCCTAAGATCCTGCTCTATGGTGAACTTGCCACTGGCTGCCGCAAGAGAGGAGCTCCAAAGAAAAGATACAAGGACTCCCTGAAGCAACAACTCAGCCTCGGGCATATTGATCACCATAACTGGTCCACTCTGGCCTCTAATCGGGAGGCCTGGAGACAGACCATTTATAACGCTGCTGATGCTTTTGAGAAGGCACGCAGGATCACTCTTGAGGAGAAAAGACAACGCAGAAAGAATCGAACCTTGCAGAATATACCATCTAAGGAGTCTTTCTGCTGTGTCTTTTGCAACCGGACTTGCCTTTCTCGTATTGGCCTTTTTAGCCACCAACGCGCTTGCATGAAAAATGGGTAGAGCCCTTCCCAAATCTTCGTTCGCGAAGCCTAGCCATGATCTATATTATTATAATGATTTATCAATCTGTAAATTAATATCAATAATTTATCCATTAATAAAAGTTAGAGCACAACATTTTCTTATTTCTCCACCCCTCCTCCTTTTCTTTGTCCTTCTGTATATGAGGGGGACATCTCCTGGCTGTTCACCCACATTCCCAAATCTTTACTTACCTCAAACCCTCGAAATCCCCATTTTATACGGATGCAGACTGTCCCAGCCTCCTGCCAGGATCACTGCATCCAAGTGCAAGCACTTGCCTGGCAGCTGGTCCAGCTTCTCCTGCATTCCCCCATCACCCTGGAGCCCCCCAAATTCATGTGGCAGTCAGGGTGTCCTGCACCCCAATGCCAACACCAGCCCAGGCTCTCCATCTGCCAAGCAACAAAACCACGTGGAGTTCATCTGTACTTTAAAATAAGCTTTATTTAGATCTTTTATAATTTTATATTTGCATCCATGCCTTCAAGGATTCTCCCCCGCTCACGGGGGGAAAAGTTAAATCTAATGTTACCCATAATCCATATGCTATTTAGCGAAGTTCTCTTTTAAATAAATCATCCTCTTAGTAATTTTTAGAATTATTTCCTAATTTACAAAAAAGCTGAAATGCAAAGGAAACTACTCGGTAACAAGGAGATTGCTCATCTCTTCTGGTGGTTTAGAGTTTAAATTATAAAAACGCAAGGAAAACAAAAAAAAAAAAAACCAACCAAACAAAAAACCAACAGAACAAAAAACCCCCCCAAAAAAACAACAAAATGTATAAAAATGCTTCTCTGCAGAGAAAAGATGCCACGGGACAAAGCCTGCCCTGCCACCCCAGGAGAGCCTGGGGGGGCTGGTCCCTCTGACACCCCCTCCATGGCCTCTCTGCATCATCCCATGAGCAGGAATACACAGCGCGAGGGCATCGGTGATTTAAGACAAAACACCCTTTTTTATCTCAACCAGGGCGCGCGTATCGGAATTAAGAAAAATAATACACTATTATAGTTCATTAAATAAATCTTAATACTTTTTTTTTTTTAAGAGCTTAAAATTATATCATAAGCATTAAAGCATAAGGTACTTATCTTGGCATAAGCAGAGCGCGGCGCGTGTTAGTGGAGGGGGGAAGCGGCCGCCGCGCTGGGGGAGGTGGTTTCGGGGCATTTCCAAGGGATTTTTTTGGAAGCACAAGCTCCACTCGTGCTTCAAAATCACCCCAGGGCCAGAAAAACCTCCCCGGCAGGAATTCGTACCGATTTCCCCGTGCCCACCCCCCCCCCCATGGCGGCGGTAACATCCCAAACTGGAGCGGGGTGGCCGGCCCTGTCTGGGAAACGTCTTGGGATAAGGGATACCTCGGGATATCACCTTTCCCCTGCTCCCAGCTCATGCCGGATCCCCCTAAATTTTACTTGAAGCAAAGGGTGAGCCCCCCAAAAGCAGGGAAAAACAGCAGGCAAAGCTCCCACCAGCTTCCCCCCCGTCGGATTTCCCGGCACGTATTTTAGGTTTGCGTTTTCCAAGGCGTTTAAGTGCTCCTGGGGCAGCCGAGGGAGCCCAGGGTGGGGGGTTCCACGGCTCCGACACCCCCCAGTTCCCCCCTTCCCCTCCCCAACAGCAGCTTCCCAGGACAATACAGTACAAACACCCCCTTCCTCCTCCCACCCCATCCCAACCGACGTGGAAAAATATAAAAATCCCAAAACTTCTGCAATAATTTAGTTAGAATAGCTCCTCTGGGTTTGTGCAAATAAATTAAAACAACTAAAAAGGAACGTTAAAACACTTATTTCCAGACCGGCAGGCGTTAGAACCAGCCCGGGTGCTCGGCCAGGAAGACATCACAGCGAAGGAGATCTTTTGTTGTTGTTGTTGTCGTTGTTTTTGTGTGTTTTCCCTCTAAGGTCCCTCAGCTGGGCAGGTCCTTCGTCCCCAGGCGAGGACATCCCGCGGGCTGGGCTCCGGAAAACAGCGGGTTTCGGACAAGAGACGTCACAAGCACAAAGTGCACAATATTTCTGGTATTTACAGAGACACAGCAGTCCTTCAAGTTTCAAGTTTTGTCAAAAGAAGAAGAGAAAAAGAAGAAGAACAACAACAAAAATAAAAACCACCGAACCCAAAACAAAAACAAAAAACAGCCCCAAAACTGACAAACTGAAGCGACAACAAAAGGAGTTACCGAATGGGAAAAAGAATGAAAAAACACGGGAAAAAAAAAAAAGGGGGAAAACTGAAGTTACGACACAGCTGCATCGCTCCCAAGACAACAGGTAACACGTCCACAGGTGGGGGATATGTACAGTGGCACCCTCCCAGCACGGGGGGTCACCAGTCCGCGTCCTCCTCGATGTAGTAGTCGGGGGCCGTCCCGTCGAACAGCCCCGGGTCGAGGGACTTGCGCTGCTTTCCCCGGGCAAACACCCTGGAGATGGAGCCAAAGCCCATCTTCTCTTTCTTCTTTTTCCGTTTTTGGTCTTCCAGGTCCTCTAGAGACTGTGAGAGGAGAGGACACGGGTTTGGGTATCCAGCTCTTCCTTCACCCCTCCCCACCCACTCACATCGGGGATGATGGACCACACGGTCCCAGCTCCAAATAATATTTGAGTCCAGGTCCCAAAAAGTATTTGCATCCAGATCCAAAAAAATATTTGTGTCCGGGTCCAGAGCAATGTTAAGGTGCTGGACCGAAATAAAATTATATTCCTGAAATTTGTCTGGTGGAATTTGCAGCAAAATTGGAACAGATCCTCCCCTCCCCGCCCCCATTTCTGGGATTTTGGCTTAACTCAACTGGTTCAGGATTTTGGCTCCAGGAATAGGTCAGAACAAGGGTCTGCCCACAGCTTGAAAAAATATCCCAAGGGTTTAGGGTCAAAACCAGAAGAATAACCTGCTTTGCCTGTGCCTTACAAAAATCAAGACCCCAAAGGGCCCTGAGCACAGCAAATGCCTAAGGCATTACATGGATTTTTGGGCAAATTGTAGGAATCTGACACATCAAAGACTCACAATTCAAGATGACTTCAATTCATTTTTTGAAAGACCCCAAAGTGGTGCCTCTGAGCCCTCCCAAAGTATTTTCTAGCACAGGAGGGGTTCTCACCAGCAGGATTTGAGAGGATTTGTGCCCTACCTGTACGATTGGGTTGTGCAAGTTCTTCTGTACCGGTCCAGGACTGTCCCCCTGTGGCAGAAAGAGATGGATCCATTGGATCAGCCCCAACACAGCCCAAGACCTCCCACCTCCACGGCAAAAAGCAGCTTCTTTGGGCAGCTGAAATGGGCTTGGATAAAACCCCAGGAAAGCAGCTTTCCGGGTCAGCAAAGCTCCAGGTTGCCCCACACCCCAAACCCAACGTTGTTTTGGGAAGCGGAGGACCCGCAGAATCCCCAGAGCCCGTTCCTGGGGCAGCAAGCCCCTCACCCCACAGCGCCTTACGTTGCAGAGCGAGTGTGTTCGATGCCGGGGGGAGTTGATGTCGCTTGGCGTGGACGACCGGTCGCCCTCGGCCGCGGAGGCGTCGGAGATGATGGACGGCTGCCGGGAGTGGCAGGGGCTCACTCTGACCGCTGGAAGGCAGGGAGGGACACGGGGAGTTAAAATTACGCCAGCAAACCCGGCAGAGCCTCTAATTCACGTCTAAAAAACTATTTAGGGAGGGGTTTGCGCATTTTTTCCTCCCCGCAAGGGGGTCTGGCAATAAGGACCTGCCCGTGCCCTGAGCCAGTGGGTGCCCACCTTGCCGGTCTGCCGAGTGCTGGGGGTGTGAGTGGTAGAGGGTCTGCTGGCTCTGCCGGATGGCGGCGGTCAGCGGGAGGTCAGCCTGCATCACCCACTCCTGGTTCCCGTTCAGCACCGTCTCGCCCGGCATGGCCAAGGAATGGCGCTTGGGGACGTCCTTGGTCAGCGTGGCCAGGGATTGCTTGGCCTGGGGGAGGACACCAAGGTGATGGTGATGGAGCAGGAAAACCATATGAACATCTCCTGGGGCAACACATTGCACCAAACCCACCCACCCCTGGGCAAGTAAATACCCAAACTGTGCTGCAACCTGTGCTAAGGATCATGGAATCACAGAATATGCTGAGTTGGAAGGGATGCATCAGGATCATTGAGTCCAACTCCTGGCTCTGTGTAGGACACCCCAACAATCCCACCACGTGCCTGAGAGCGTTGTCCAAACACTTCTTGAACTCAGACAGTCCTGGTGCTGTGATCACTTCCCTGAGGAGCCTGTTTCCGTGCTCAGCCACCCTCTGGGTGAAAAACATTTTCCTGATATCCAACCTAAACCTCCCCCAACTCAACTCCAGCCATTTCAAGTCCTGTCACTGGTCACAAAAGTGAAGAGATGGGTACCTGCACCTGCACTGCCCCTCAGGAGGATGCTGAAGACCACAGTGATGTCTCCCCTCAGTCTCCCCCTCTCCAGGCTGAACAAACCAACTGCCCTCAGCAGTTCCCCATAAGGCTTCCCCTCTGAACCCTTCCCCATCCTTCTGGCTCTCCTTTAGATGCTATCTAGTAATGTCTTTTCTATGCTGTGGGTGCCCAAAGCTGCACACAGAACTCAAGGTGAGGGAGTCAAGGGGAGGGACTCAAGGTGAGGGACTCGAGGTGAGGGACTCAAGGTGAGGTCAAGCTCCTTTCTAGCGATGGAATTTTTTCCTCCCCAGTATTCCAATAATGCAGCCACTGCAGCAACCCCTCAGGTTTGTATCAGTCCCCCAGCTCACCATGGCCAGCTCGGCCTCCAGCTCCTTCATGCGGTTGTCTTTCAGGTCGAGCTGGGAGCGGAGGGCACTGGCGTGGTCCGTCGCCTCCTTGGCTTGTCGCCGCAGCTCCCACTTCTCCCGCTCCAGGAGGTCCTTCTCCTTCGCCAGGGCCTTCACTGCGTCCTCGCTCTCCTGCCAGGACACGGGGTGGCCATCAGGAAGGGAAAATCCATGTGCTAATACAAGCCCGTGCTCATACAAACTCCTCTGCAATGACTCTCTCAGGGACCACCCAACCGTGAGCGGTACCTTTGGGGTCACAAGAGCCCCGTGCTGGCAGGGATGACATCCCTTTTTGGGGAGCTCCAGGATGCAGCCAGTCTCCCAAAAAGCAATGCTCACTGAGCACCTTGTTAAAATTACACGGGATTTCGCATGTCTGGCTTGACTCCCTCTAGTATTTCACAGAATCACAGAGTATTCTGAGTTGGAAGGGACCCACAAGGATCATTGAGTCCAACTCTTAAGGTCATACTGGGATCAAACCCACAACCTTGGCATTACTAGCACTGAGCTCCAACTAAACTGAGCTAATCTCAGGCTTAACCTGCCGTGGTCCAGCTGGGATTTTAGAGGGTTTTGGCCTGATTACAAACCAGGTTTCACACTCAACTCCCTGCCAGCCCCCTGTGCCACGAGACCACGGTGCTGGGCTCCCACACTCACTTTCCTGTGCTGCTCGTAGTTCCGGATGAAGTCCCGGAGCTGCTCCTCCCGGCTCTCCAGCGTGGCGTACAGCTGCTGCATCTGGCTCACCAGGTCTGTCTTCTCCCCCTTCAAGCGCTTGCGGTCGGCTTTCATGGCTGTGGGAGAGAGGATGGACTGAGCATGGAGGGCACAGCAGCCTCTTGCTTCCACATCTTTTATTTTTTTGAGGCAAAAAGTACCAGAAGTACGATCCCAGGGGCTGGGCTGGGAGAAGACACCTAATTCGCCCCAATTGCTGCAGCCTCAAAACACCCATCGTGTCGCCACCACGGCTCCTCATCATCGACCCCCCCTCCAAGGGGCAGCTCAGCCCCCCTGGAAAAGGAGATTCTGGAGCAAAACTGCTGCCTCAGCCTCAGGGCCCGGCACAGGAAAACCTGCTGCTCCCTTTCCAGGATAAATAAACCACAGCCCATTTATTTTTAGCTGCGGGGCGGGTTCCGGCAGCGCTCCCACGAGCCCAGGGCACGGCTCCCCGAGCGTCCCCTTCCAGCTCAGTGATGCTGTGTTGGGATGAGGGGAGAGCAGGAGCACCACAGGATGCAATGGGGTGTTTCAACAGCACTGAGAGGAACCCAAAACCTTCCTGTTTTCCCTGTCCCAGTCACCAGCGAGGGATGCTCGCTGAGCACCGACACCGGGACAGCAGTGAAAGGCTGGTAATCCAGGGGGAATTACAGAAATACGAGGCAGGAGAAGGAATTTCAGTCATTTCTGTACATTAATGCTTTACCCAACCTTGAACTTGGTCCTTGGCAGCACTGCAGAAATGCCCTGTAGCTCCCTGCTCCAGATACACCCCACCCCCATCAAAATAATACCCAGTTTAGGAATCAGAATACAAATATTGCTTTTTATTATACAATCAAGCTTTTCAACCCTGAGGAAGTGCTGTTCCTAAGGGAGCAGGATGGTATGAAACACGATCTGCCCCTCCAACACTTCCTGCACTCACTGTCATCAGCTGAGTCTTGCAAGTTGTCCCTCTGTAATAAAAAAAAATATCCTAAACCCCCTTGAACTCACCAGAAAAACCAGCCCCGAAGCTCCAGGAGCTGCTTGTACTACAAAACCCACTACAAGATGATGCAGCATCACAAGTGGGACCTGTCTCCGTGCACACATCCCATCTTTTTCCATTAGATTACAGGAATCCATGGTGGGTGTTTCAGCCCACGCTGTGTTTTCTACACCCTGCAATGAGTCACTTCACTGGGGGCTTAAACTACAGCACAGCGTGGCTCCCCTGGTGAGGCACGTGTGGGATAAAGACAATATACACGAAATACAAGGAAAGCACAACCGTGTCATGCTTCAAAGGGATTAATTTGGCTCAGGCACCTTTGGCACCCTTGGTTTGGTGCCTCTGCCTCGTCCCAGCACAGGGATGTTCTGCTCCCACCCTCCTCTGCTTGGGGACCCTCAATAAGTCATTTCCACCTGTGTGCAAGCAGGGAAAGCATCATTACCAGACGTGCACTGCAGCCCCCAGGCACCCTCAGGCAGAATAACCCGATAACACTGATCACCCAGCCCTGAAATATGCTGGAATAGCCCCCAAAATAAGAGCAGCCCCTCCACTCACCCAGCTCTGTGCACCTCCTGCATCCCACCCCAGCTTGTCAAAATCACCAGCTCAAAGAGAGCTTTACTCAGGTAGGAACTTTTTTCTGTGCACTGGTTTTATTCTACTTTTTTACTGTTTTTTACTGTAAGTGTGTGCTGAGGATAAAGGAAGTGCTCAGGATGGAACCATGAGGAAGGGAGAGGGCTTACAGATCAGAGGATAAAAAGGTGGGAAAAATTATTAAATCAGACTAAATAGTGGAAGAAGAGGGAGATGTCTGGGACAACAGAGATTTTTATCTGTTAAAAACCAAGAGACGAAACTCATCAGACAACCTACTCTGCCATTAAGCATCAGAGGTAAACCAAAACACAGAAAAACAGAAAACTAGGTAGGAAATGCCACAAAAATTCACATTGTCCCATAACAGGGAGCTCTTGGGAGTCTTCTTCACTCACTTCAATGAACACAGCTCCTCCTGGGACAACTCAGCCCCTTCTGACACCGGGACTTCCCTTACTTTTTTTCCCAGCTTAAGAAATCACTACAGAAACCCTCTAAAAACAATCACAACCACATCTAAGCCTTTGAAAAAGCCCTTTCCTGCTGCCTGTGTGTATTTAACCACAACCTTCCTCTGCCCAGTTCTTTGACTGGAACTAAAAACTTGCTGAAAAAGAAAAATTAATGATAAGTTGACTGAGCCATACCGGGGTGAGATCCAGACCCCACAGACACATATTCACATATATTTAATTTCCTCAAGGATAATGAGAGGCTCTTATAAAAGTTTAAGTCACATTTGCCACTCTTTGATGCTGGAGGTGACAAAAGACTCCTAACGAATTTAATTAAATAGTGAGTCCCCCACAGCATACAAATTCCTTTAATTAGTGGAAGCATTCAGGGCCTTTAAAGATTTATAGAAAACACTTCATCACTCACCCATAAAAAAATAAAGATGCTCATAAGTACTATTAGGAGAAGGGTAACTATCTCCCAAGGTTGCATATATATCAATTTACTAATATTTACCAATATTTATGCCAATGCATCAGTACTGCAAGAAGATTATGAAGTTTGGGTATTGCAAGAGTAGATTTTTTTCTGTTAACCCAACAGGACAATTTACCATTTGTTTCAGTTCGTATTTGAGAGATTTGCTAAAATTAACACACTTTTTTTTCCTCCCCTCTATTACTCTCCCTCCTCCAAAACCGATTAGCTCCTAAGCTTAAAGAAGATTTATCAGTCATTTGAGAACTTCATTCCAAACCAAATTAATGGGAAATTAATTGAAAAAGGCAGGAGAAAAATAAAAAGTGAGGCAGAAGTGAGCCACGAGGGCTGCCAGGAGCTCCTGGACCAAACCCCACTCGCTGCAGCAGCTTAATTCCTCCTCAGCAAACAAGCCCAGCTAATTACTCGGTCGGGGAAAACGAGCCTTTGCAATCCACGGCGCGACGGCAGGGCCAGCCAAGGAGGAATAAAGCAGATTTTCACTGGCTATCTGGGCCATCCAAGGAGGTGAAATGGCTTTTTCCTTTAATCTGATGATCCAGGGCGAGCTTTTCTATATCCCAACCCCTCCACGAATATCCAAATAAACTCTCGCCCAGCTCATCGGCGCGGGGGGCTCTGGCCAAACCTCCGACCTGTTCCTAAGACAAGAAGCAAGAAATCCTAAACCCAGACCATGAGTGGAAAGTAATTCTCTTATTTGCATTATTTATTTTCCCCTCCTACCCAAGGCACGTGGCAGAAGGAGAGGGGGGGACCCACCAGCCCCTTCTGGACTCGGCAGCTCAGCACCAGCCTCGGCAGCAAGGGATGGGGGAGATGGGTTGGGTGAACCCCCCAGCTCTCACTCCACCCCCCCATCCCCACCTGCACAAGTCATCCTGTGTTATTTGAGCTTCCACCACCTGCCACATGATCCATCCCCTGAGCACTGGTCCTCTGGGAGAAGGATGATGGACAGAGAGACGTAACGGGACCAGCTCCGCGCTGGGCTCTTCCTGCTGCCAAAACAATTAAAAATCCACCCCCCCAGTGCCTTTTATTTCCAGCTCTACACGATGAGCCAAAATCCAGCTGCTCCACAGGAGCAGCACAGCCTTGTCTGAGGCAGCAGCACGGATGGAACCACCCAGTGATGCCACCACTGATGGTTGCTACTACTATGAGGTCCCAGTCTGGCATCACCATGTAACAACATCCAGCTGGGAATTAGCTCCTGCATCCTAAAACCAGGCACCTTCCCTCAGGATGGGGGCTGCTATAAATACCACCCCTCCCCTTTGAAATGAATAATATCAAATTAAGGGAAAATAAATTATAGAATATCCTGAGTGGGAAGGGACCCACACGGATCACTCCTGTCCAACTCCTGGCCATGTCAGGTGATGGTGGCCACACCATCCAGATGAGCTTTTGGAGGACATAATAATTAGTTTTATTACCTTGATAAGATGATATTAGATGAAAAACATAGAAACATCATCTCTTCACGCTCCTGGAATGAGTCAGCAGAGCCCAAACACACATCAGGGCACTGGCAGCAGATGCAGCCTGCCTTTGACTCTCCAAAGAGCAGCTTCCCATGACTCCCATCCACTTCCAAGCCATTCTCTCACCCCATACAATGTGAATTTTCATGCCAGGAACAGAATCAGAGCTTCCTTTATCACTTACTGAATCATACCCTGAATTTTCTAACGCAGCAAAGGGCATCCTCAGGGAGCACCGCTCAGACCTCAGCGATGCCCCGCGCAACAGGAACGTGTAAACCCATCCTGTCCCATTAACATTTACTTAATTTCTCCTGTTTCTCCCTCCCAACCATGAAATTCAATATTGTCACCATGACTAACCCATAAAATCGGTCAGCCCTGTGCAGGGATCTCAGAGCTGTTCCTTGCTTTGTAATTAAATCGGCGCGTTCGCTCCCCGGGTGCAGCCGTCACATCAGGAAGATCTTGACGTTGAAGATGTCAATGTTACGTGGTGTCAGGCAGAGCCAGCACTCACTCCTGGGGGTGCAGAGGCATGGAGCAGGCAGGAAATTAGAGTCCAAAGTCAAATTTCAGGAAAAAGTTAGGAGAGGTGCTTCACCTTGGGGGAATTTACCTGGAAACACCCTCCTACGAGGCCAAGGGCTTTCCAAACCTGACCCCAATGACTTCTGAAAATTTAAGGTGGGTCTTCAAAAGTGAACAACAGGTTTTCTGTACAGAGCTCCATGTCCTTATGATGGAAAAGGCTTCCCTGCTTGGGTCCATGGCTGGAACATCCATCTGTCAGAACATCCATTCTCTGGGACACCCGTCTTCCAGGACATTCATCTTCTGGGGACACCCATCCACCCATTTCTCTGCTACCCACCCCATCACTGCAGCAATCTGAGGGTGCTGTGAGTTTCCCCAGGAGGTTCTTCCCAGCCCAAACACCACCCCTGGGAAGGTCACAGCTCCAAGATGCGGGTTTGGGAGGGAGGAGACCAGGCTACAACCCATTTGTGGAGCAGACACAAAGTCAGTTCACACCTTCCCGAGCAGCAGGGAAAGGTAGCCTGAGGTTTCCACTTTGGCACTCAGAAAGGAAACAGAAACCAGGTTTGCTCTCCGCATGATAATCCTGCAGGCGAGTTCCAGCATATGGGATAAACCTTCCCAGAAATGGGGTTTCTGCCATTAGCCCACATGCTCATGGATGTCACCTGGCCAAGAGGCTCCTCGAGCCCCCCAGGCGCTCGGGCACCGTCCCTGCCCACAGCAGGACCAGCAGTAATAAAGCTGTCTGCAACTTCTCCCTTTGGGGATTCCCACATCACAAATCCAGACCACATCCATAACTTTCCAGCCAGGGCTGGGGAAATAATAATAACTACATTGATGCTGGAAGCACGATTCAGAGTCCCAGTCCTGGCAAAGGCGGAGAGGGACATAGGATGTAGCACTATGGAATTTTAATTAGATGTTAATTGATTTTAAAAAAAGTGCAAGGGCTGGAATTAGCCTAGGAAAAAGTGGAATAATGATGGATAAAGCACATGCTGCCAGGGATACAGAAACTGGTCGAGTTAATCCTGCAGAGCATCCTGTGTTGGGCCAGATCCCTGCTCCCTGGTAGCACGGCACAGGGAAGATGCTGCACGGTCTGATCAGCTCTATCCCTGTGCCAAATGCTGTTGGAAAGGGCTGGGAACACACCTCCAAAGGGGGACCCTCCACCTAAACCAACACAAACCAAACCCTGTGAGGCCCTGCAAAATAAAGGCTCTTAAAAGGTGCTGCAGCCCCCAAAAGCAAACCCCGCTGGCAAACCCTCTCCGCTACCCTCCGCAGCACGGCCCAGCGAGCCAAGATCCATCTGAACCAGCTGCGCTGCACTTCCAGGCTCCGAGCCAGCAACGATGACAGCTTTCCATATAATTTATCTGCTAATGACATTCCACAGGACCCAGCGTGGATGGCGGGACGCTGCAGGCACAGGGATGGTGTGGCCGATGCTGCTGGACACGGGGCTGTGTAGGGATGCAGGGAGGCAGGAATGCAGGCTGTGAGCAGGAAGCTGCTCTTGGGAGGTGCTTTCTGCCTGCAGAACACGACTGTCACAGATTCCTGAACTACAGGACAGCACGGCCAAGTTTCCCTGCGCTCCTGGCTGTGGTTTATCCCGCAGTTCCTTAACACAGAGCCACCACTTCCTCAGTGTGTCCATCAGCAGATGCATTTCTCCTGGCAGAACCAGTCACCAGGCGCTGGTTTTCCTCCCCTTTTGGCTACATTTCTCTACAGACAATTTTTCATGGAAAGGAAAAAGGACTTTTTCCCCCCCTCCAGCTGCTGATCCCGTTTTCATTTTATCCGTCTCAGTCACCGTGCCAAACCTGCTCTGCTGCCCAGCGCCTCCAGCCCAGATCCAGCCCAGCCAGCTTTTCCAAATGACTCAAAAGCCTCCCAATATTGCAGAGGAGGGAAGAAGCATCGATTGAAAAAGGCTTCATGCAATGTGCCTTTCCAAGTGCCAACTGACATTCCCTCTCTCTAGGCACCACACCTGCAGAGAAGTCCTGGAAAACCAACCCCAAGGCCTCCAACTGTGGCAAATAAAAGCCCAATAAAAAAACCAACATTATATTATTTAAATATTTATATCATTATTTAAATAATCACGATTTTCAAGCCAAATTAACTTTTTCTCCTCCACAGAAGCTTGTATGACCTCACCGGAGCTTCTTAGATGACTTCTTGCTCTTATTTCTTTTTGCTCAGGTATTACAATAGTTCTGCTTTTCTGCATTTTGCATTAATCAGCAGTTCCCCTTCCACACACAGAGAGCAAATATTCCCTAATTAAGGTTTTTCTCCTCCAATTACAGTTCTATAAACCCAGAGCATTTCCTGCTGCCGGAGGCTGCACCGGTGGCATCGGGGGAGGCAGGATTTTGAAGGTATTTTGGCTGCTACTGATACATGGGGATGCTTTTGTAAATCAGACAGCGATCACATAAAATCTTCTGAACTCCCTTCCCCAAACACTGACTCAGCCCAATTCCCTGCCTTTCCGAGCATCTCGGCATCCCGGACAGGGGGAGATGTGGTGGCCCCCTGAGCTCCCCACGTGCTGCTCAGCCTCTGAGCCTGAAAACTTCTGACAGCTTCTCCTCATAATCCGCAAACACGAGCTGACAAGTGCAAGTTATACTCGGTATGTTGGGGATTTGAGATGATATTTAGAGCCGCGGCGCTGCCAGGGTTTGACGTGTGAGAGCTTTCCCTGCTCAGGATCATCCCCCGGCTCCAGCTAACAAACCATCCTGCCCGGATTTATTGTCAGCTCGTTTTTGGGGTGGAAAAGCTGCAATGTTGCGTTTTGCTCTGCACGGCCCAGTCCCGGGGCTTGCTGTGCTGGTGAGGGAGGGAGAGCATGGCCCTGACTGCCACAAAAACATCCAAACCAGGCATGAGGGAAGGAGGAGACCCTGCACATCACCTGGAGGTAACTCCACACGGGATAAGGAAAATTGCAGTCACTGCTTCCCTAACAAGTCTGAGGGGCTCAAATCCAATCCACCCCCACCTCCAGCTGCATTTCAGCTGCTGCCTTGGCTCTACTCTACAGCTGTGAAGGAATTCCTTTGCAATGCTGCAAACAGCCCCCACACCCCATTTCCCAGCCCATCACTGCACCCCAGTCCCTCTTGGCCCCACGTCCCCCCTTGCAGGGGCAGGAGACCAGGGGGTCCCAGGGAGACCAAACCCCCCCCCCCCCAACATGCACATGGTGAGCACACTCTGCACGGCCCAAATGAAAAGGATGGCTTTCCCCTCCCTCATCAAACAACTCTTTGAAAGTTTAGGGTGCTGGGGAGAGGTGCAGGAGAAGAAGGAGGGGCAGCCTTACCCTGCAGAGCCTCCTTGGCCCGTGCCAGCTCCTGCTCCTTCTGCGCCAGCTGCACCTTCAGCTCGGTGGCCGAGAGCACCTCCGGGGACTTGCTGCCGTGCGTCTCCTCCAGGTCCTTGGTCAGCATTTCCTTCATTTGCCGGAGCAGGTGGACCTCCTCCTGCAGCTGGGCCACCTCCTCCCGCAGCAGCGCTGGAGGAAGAGGAGACACAATGCGAGGAAGTGAGTGACGGCTCCCGGCACAGCCCCGCGCCCCCGCTGGAAACTCAAACCCCAGGGAAATGCCGCTGGGGTGACCCCTCCCCGCCGGCAAAACTGCCCTGCACAGAGCCCAAACCCTGAGTTATTCTGGGAACAGAGGAGGAGGGTGAGGGATGACACGGGAAGGCGCCGGGAAGGAGGGGGAAGTCTCCGCTGGGTGCTGCTTTTGCATTAAAAAATTAAAAATAAATGTTAATATAAGAATAATAAACAAAGAAGCACTTTCCCAAACAAAGCACTCACTGACAAGGTGCTCACGTGGCTGGGATCCAATAGAGCCTCCTGAGCTCCAGTAAGTCCCACACACCTCAGCTCTGCCACCCACGTGCTCAGGGCACACTCAACAAAACCCAACAAACCCACTATGAGACAGGAAAAGGGAAGACGACACTTCCACATGCAGACCTGAACCCTGAATTTTGCAGATTTACACCCAGTGACTGCTCACTCCTCCAAGCAGCTGCATTGCAGGAGCATCCCAGCAGATCCCAGCCTGGATCCCCTCCACAACAGGCGCTGGAGGAAAGCTCCAGACACGTCTTTTCCTACAGCCACATCCACTGTTTAATGTAATAATAATAATAATGCCATTTCTACATTGCACCCATCGCCCTCATCCTGCAAAACACTTTGGGGCTGTGTGTGCACCACTGCAATCCTCCAGCCTCCAGAGTTTGGTTTGCTTTCCTTTTCCTTTAAAAAACAAGCAGAGAAAAGCCCTTACTTATCCCAAAGTAGCTTATTGATTTCACAGAATCACAGAATGGTTTGGTTTGGAAGGGATCTTAAAGACAAGCATGTCCAACCCTCCTGCTATGGGCAGGGACACCTTCCACTAGACCAGGTTGCTCCAAGCCCCGTCCAACCCGGCCTTGAACACTTACAGGGATGGGACACCCACATTCTCTCAGGTTTGCATCGCACCCATGGACACGGGGAGGAGAAAATACCCACCTCAACACACGCTCCACAGTTACAAGAAATATTAAATAAAAATTAAGACCACACACCCCTCTCCAAGCTACCACAACTGGGTCCTGTCCCCAGTGTCCCTGTGTAGCAGCCAGCCCAGGGGACACCAACTGGGCATGGAATATCGGGGTTTATTACCCTTATTTTTTCTGGGGTCCCTCTGCACGTGCTGCCCGCTTCCCTTCCGGCACCGCTTGCGGAGCGAGGCCGGGAGGTGACGCCGGCGGCAGGACAGGGAGAGGCAGCTCCTCCCCGGCAGCTGCGCCAGGAAGGCATAAAATCTGCTTCACATACTTGAAATGCTTCCCGAATGAAAACTGGCAAGGCCCCATTCTGTAAATTATTCAGCAATAAAGTCACTAACGAGGAACAGTCGAGCCCCAGGACGGGGGGTTTGGTGCAGCCCAAAGTGCTTTCTTGAAGTCCGTGCAAAACAGCAAGAACAAGAGGCGGCCAAGGCCAACAGGATCTTCTCCAGGGATGGCAGAAATGTCCCCTCCAGCCTCTGGGAACCCGGAGAGGATGTGAAGGGCTCGTACACGGTGGAACATTTACTGTGTAAAACTCACCCTGTGCCTTCCCTGGCCACAGAAAGTCCCATAAAACACCCCTGGCTGCAACAAATTGCTCATTTTTTTCCCCCACTGGTAACTCATTTTCACCTTTCCTTACATGCCAGGGGTATTCCCAGGAAAAAATTAACCAGCATAGGAGGATGGGGCAGGGCAGCTTGCACTGATCCCAATGGATTCCTGGAAATTGCAGCATTTTGGTGGGAATCAAGAAAATCCCCACATGACACAGACCCCTCTCAGGAAGGGAGAGGGGAAACAAGACCAGGAGCAGGTAGTCCAGGGGGGGAATTCTGCAGCAGAGACTCCCAGAGGGGTCCTTGGGCCCCAAAACTCCTTGTTGTAACACACTATACAGAGCAGTCTGCCAAAACTGCACCATTCCCCTCTGCTCCCAGTTAGAAAATAGTGAAGAAACCCCAAAGCATCCATCCTCCAAAGCAGGCAACAAGGGAATTTTGTCCCCAACTTCATGCTCAGCTCCCACTCCCAGTAGAAACTGCTGAAGGATTAGAATCCAAGACCTGTGGGAAGCTGTAAATGCAATCTGGAGAGGAGCATGAGGCACCACGCTCCCCATGCCACCAGCTGCAAGCCACAATCTATGGAGAACACGAATTATTGAACCTGGGATCAGCCATATATCCTAAATTCTTACTTTTTTAAAGATATAATTTGAGATATACATATCTGTACAAAAATGGATTATGCTTTGCAACATATAGTTATATTTGATATATATGTATTATTATTTATATGGCAAAGCCAAATCAGTTTTGAATATATATATCTTTACATTATATATAAAATTGGAAAGTACAATCCATGCAGCCAAGGCTTGAAAGGAAAGTTCCTCTTTTTAACTCCCTCCCAGGGCTGCTACCAATGTCACAGAATCCCAGAATGGTTTGGGTTGGAAGGGACCTTAAAGATCATCCAGTTCCACCCCCTGCCTTGGGCAGGGACACCTTCCACCAGACCAGGTTGCTCCAAGCCCTGTCCAACCTGGCCTTGGACACTTCCAGGGATCCAGGGGCAGCCACAGCTTGTCTGGGCAACCTGTGCCAGGGCCTCCCCACCCTCCCAGGGAGGAATTTCTCCCCAATATCCCATCTAACCCTTCCCTCTCTCAGTGTGAAGCCATTCCCCCTTGTCCTGTCACTCCATGTCCTTGTCAGAAGTCTCTTTCCACCTTACTGCACTTTTGCAAGAGGGGGGTCCCAAACTGGGGAGCTACTTAACAATCAGAGATGTTCTTTAAAATACAAACTCAACTCATCTCTAGGTCTTTAATCCTTATTTTCTGCTAATAATGTTCTTTACAAACCTTCTGTTTCCCGTTTCAGGACAGAGGTGTATGTAGATGCATATTTATCCTGCTGACATCCTGGATAAAATCACCCCCTTGATTCATGCCCAGCAAAGCAAAAACCATCTCGCTGGTAAACTCACAAAAGCGGCACAAAATGCAGCTTTCACCTGAGACAGTAATTTACCAACATGAGCCTTGTCGTTTGTACTGCATCCATCTTTCATACGTCCCCTCTGTGTACAGCAATCGTGTCAGCTCAGTTACACGGGGAAAAAAAAGGCTTTTAAATGGATGTCTTTAAAGTGATGCCTGTTCCAAGGCCAGCAAAAAGCTTTGCTGCTGCACGGAGAGTGGATCTGCTGCCCAGAAGAGGCCAAGATGGGATTTGCAGGAGCAGGAGTGGAAACTTCAGCCCCAAATGCCGTCTGGAGGTGTTCACCACAATTACAAAAACTCCAAAAAAATCTGATTTGCGTTGTCTGTTAACACCAATCAGTGGTTGAAGCATAAAAGATACAGAATCCAGCAGTGTCATAGAAGTTTAATGCTATCAACTGAAATATAATTAACAGCCAATTATTTCGGCGGGAATGGTAGTTTTCATCAATTAGTCTGGGAAATGTTTAAATTACATTAATTTCATTGCTGCCTGCTTGCAGCAGATTTGGAAGGGGTTGGAATGACTGATGGGGTTTGTCCAAGTGAGGCAATGCCTCCTTCTCCCCTGGGTGGTCAGGAATTACAGTAAGCACCCAATTCCCCCCAAAAAAAGGTTAAGAAGAGAAGGGGATAAGCACAAGGGCCTGAAATGTGTCCATCACCACTTCAGCACAGTCCTGCTGCTGTGCATCCCCGGTATATCCCCTGTAACATCTCCTGCAGCACTGACATGCCCCCTATGACTTCAGAGGAGCTGCTGGCCACCAGTGCTCCCTTCTGGATGGGCACCAGGGTGCTCAGCAGAGCTTTTTGGGCTAAAAACGTGGATTTTGGCTCCACGCATCCATCTTTTACTTTTAAAGAAGCTTTTAATACCACCCCCTGCTGCTGCCGTGATGCTGCAAGCGAGCGAGCTGTCACACCTGGACACGGGTACAGGCACTCCTTAGCAATTTTGGGTTAAAGCTTCCACCCAGTGAGAGCAAATCCTTGCAAACACGGTTTCGGAGCACTTCCTGAGTTAGACACCAGCTTCCAAATGGTCACAGCTCCGGGACAGGACCCCCGGCCATGAGTCCCGACCACGCACCATCAACCGGTACAGGGGCAGGACATGCAGAGACCACCTGCTTGCCAAGTTACCCCCTGTTTCCTGGCACTCCCCACCTCCAAAAATAATGATTATTTCCACCACACAGAGTCCTACTCTCTCGTCTGCCCTGGCCACATGCTGGTGGGATGTAATAAAACCTCATATAAACCCCTGTGCCGGCAGGAGGGGCGGGGGGGGCAGCGGTTTTTGGGGGGGGGGCACAGGGGTTCGGGGCCAGGCTGGGGGTTGTGAAAGGCTTCCAGAAGCACACACCACACGACACCACCGGCCGGTGGGCTCAGACCCCCGCGGCAGCCCCCGCAGCCGGCGGGGAGCCCTCCGCCAGCTCCCGGCTCGCTCCAACTTCCCCGCGACACAAAATGGACAACGGGGCACCGGGACCCGCCCGCCCCGACCCTCCCCACGGCCACGGGGGCACGAAGCCCCTCGCCCCCGCCCCTCTCTCGCCACGGGGCGTGGGGACAGCACGGCCACCCCCCGCCACCTCCCCGCGGCCCCGGGCAGCTCCCGGGCGTTGTTTTGTTTCTCCCAGGAGGAAGCGAGCTCCGAGCACAAAGCGAGCGAGGGGAAGCCGCGCACGCCGGGCTGTGTCCTCCCCCACCCCGGGGACCTCCCCCCCCTTCCCCCGGGGCACCCCCTTACCTGCGTGGGCTAAGCAGGGGCACAGCGCCCTGCCCTGAGCATCGTCGCCGGCCGCCCCTCGCCGCCCGCGGGGACAATGGGCCGGGCGCGGAGCGGAGCCCTGCTCGCAGCGGCAGCTCCCCGGCTTGTTCTCCTCCTGCTCCGACCTCATGGCGGGGGTCCCCGGGCTCGGGGGTCCCCGCGGACGGGGGTCCCCGCGCGGGGTGGGTCCTCCCCGGCACGACACGGCGCCGCGCGGAAGTGCAGCCCCAGCGCTACCTGCGCCGGGAATTTGACCCCTTCGCCGGCCGCTCTTCCAGGGCTTGATGTCACGGCACGGAGGAGGAGTGGCTTTGCCCCCGCACGGGGCCCAAGGTGTGCGGGACGGGGCCCCGCAGCAGCAGCAGCCGCCGAGGGCTCTCCGGGAGCCCCGCGCCGCGCAGGAACCCGCGGCCGGCCGGCGGCGGAAATGATTCCCGGCTGGAATCATCATCCATCGCTCCCGCCGCTGCCACCCACCGAGCGGAGCGCCCGCCGCGTCCCTGGTCGCGATACTCGGCCAGCGCCGCCAGCACGGGGGGGGAACTGAGGCAGGAGGGGGGTAACACTGCCCGGTGCCAGCGCACAGCCCGGCCCGGCTCGTCCTTGCAAGGCAAATACAGGCGATGTTCTGGCTCACAGCGCGGTTGTTATTAATGTTATTTTATCCGCGTGGGATGGGGGACACAGAAAATCCCGTCGAGAAAGCAGCGACCACCTGCTTTTTATAATAAAAATACACCACAACAACCAAACTCTGTGAAACCCAGCGGACTCGTGTGGCTTTTTCAGAGAATCATTAAGGTTGGAAAAGACTTCCAAGATCAAGTCCAATCTTCAACCGAATACCAGCATGCCAACTACACCATATCCCACCACGTCCCCTTGCTTTCCATCCAGGGATGGTGACTCCACCACTTCCCCAGAGAGATTCTTCAAATACTTATCCACTCTTTCAGTGAACAAATTTTTCCTAATATAAATATTTTTGCTCTCTACAGTCCATGCTGCACTGTTACCTGCCTTCACCCTGCTGCCTGGGCTGCCTGTTTCCAAGCCCTCCACGTCAGACCCACTTTTTTAAAGTTATTCACACCAAAGATATAAGAACTGGATAGAAGCACTTTGGGTTTATGAATTTGTGCCTGTCTCTCTGCTGTTATTCTCTCTAGATGAACAGTGCCCAGACAGCCCAGGGATGCTTTACAGGCAGGCCCAGCACGCTGCTGGCACACACGTCTCACTGTGCCCAGGAGGGTAACACTTGCACAAAGATCAGAAAACACAATCCAAGACAAAAAAAATCATCATTATTCCATTTTACAACAGCGCATGGCATGCAAAGCCTCTGCCAGCCACCCTGAACGCAGCTCCCCCGCCCTGCAGCGGCATCATCTCAGGCATGGGGAAACTGAGGCACACCCCATGTCCACGGGCCTTGACGATTTTGGGAAGTGGGTGACACTACAGCCATGGGAGGAGTGAGCTGCCCCAGCTAGGAAGGGATGCAGCCACAGCCACCTCATACACCCAGGTCAATAAACCAGGTCATCACCCACACTGTGACCTGCTGGGCCCCACGCTGTGCTGCCGGGCATTGCCCCCTCCCTATCCTGCTGCTTCCTCGCCGGCAGCTTTGGAAGGGGAAAGGAGTTGGTTTAGTTGTGCAACGAGCCCCGGTTCTCATTGCAACAGGCTGGCAGTGCCATGCAGCCCGGGGCACGGCACGGCACTGCCCCCAGCACCACTGCCAGCCCCTGCCATCACCCACCTCGGCTCCTGGAACCCCGGGAAAGATCTGCGGCACCTCCCATCGCTCCCTGTTTGCACAACTCCCCTCCCCGGGGATCAAGTCGGAGCGAGCCCATTGCCGATTCAGCTCAGGATGCAGCGGGAACGCTGCCACGGCCGGAGCCACCCCACGGGAGCCAGGAATCACCGCCAGCTTTGGGAGCACCTGCGGGTTTAATCCTGCCCTGTATGTGCAAATCCTTGCTCCCCAGTGCAAAGGTACCCGTGGACCCTGGTGTGACGTGCCACGGCACAGGAAGGTGCTGAGTTGCAATGACGTGAACCAAAGCAGAGGGAGGAGGTTCTCCACGTCATGGGCATTGCACAAGCCTCAGGCTCCCCAGGAGCAGCTCCTCGGAGCCTCCTCCCTGGCAGAGGAGCCCGCTGAGTGAGTGGGAATGCTGGGCTGGGCTCTGCCTGACTTCTGCTGACTAATGGTGGCCCAGCAGCGTTCTCCACACCCACAGCACCCGTCAGTGCAGCCAGACTGCAGCACTGCTGCTCTTTGACCCACCAATGCCACCCACAGGGATTCCCATGTGATTAACAATCCCTTTGGAAGGCACACGGAAAAATGGTGCTGGTTTAGTAAAAGATGGCACATGCCTCAGCCAGGTTTGTGTGGTGCCGCTGGGCTCTGAGCATTGAACGTGTCTCTGTGGGTTAAACTGGAGTTGGGGTCTGGGTCTCCTCTCCTTGCTCTGGATCAAGCCATAACTCTGGATCTGGCGGTGGTCCCTGGCCCTTATCCAGGGGGAAGGCATGGCTGGGGAGGTATTTCTGTCCCTGGAGTCACTTTCTGTGGATCCTGGCTGCCACCAGCACTGGAAAAGGGACAGGTGCCGGTGTCAGCGCAGGGGATCTGCCCCTTTATTCCAAACTGGTCAACCTCCTTCACCCTCCCTAGCCAAGACCCTTATGCAGGGAGGGACCCTTCCCACCCAGGCCTGGATCAGAAGGTCTCTTCAGGCTGATTCAAATTGTTCAGCCTCCACTGGAGGCCAAACCTCTATCACGTGTCCCATCTCCAGCTTCCCAGGCCTGGAGGTCCCACTCTGGAGGTTATGGCTCTGAAGCAAGTCAGCTACAGGCAGTCAGGGCCAAAAAATGTCCCAAATCCTTCAAGATCAGGCTGAAAACCCCAACCATCACCCCCAAGGGCCAGGCCCACCAGAGACCGGTAACAGAGAGTCAAGTTGGGGTCAAAAAGTTGTCAAGCCCTGGCACAGGCTGCCCAGGGCAGTGGTGGAATCACTATCCCTGTAGATGTGACACTTGGGGACATGGTTTAGTGGTGGCCTTGGCAGTGCTGGGGGAATGGTTGGACTCAGTGAGCTTAGAGGGCTTTTCCAATCTGAATGATTCTGTGATTCTATGAAAAATCACTTCAGCATCGTGACTCCAAAGGGAACCGTTCTCCCTGCAACACATAACAGTAGTTGGTGGCTGATTAAATGCAGCTTGAGCACATGGATGAGCTGTACATCACTGCCCTGGAGGCACCAACACCTGCAGTGACTGCTGAATAACCTCAGCCCTGCCAGAAGAATCTCTGCAGAAGGTCAGTGATGCATCCGTGTACCTCCGGATTGGAGCTGGTCCTTGCAGAGCCAGGACCTGGAGAACAAGCTGTGCATAAAACCCACCAGAAACATAAAAATCTGGAGACCTCATATGAGGTCTGCAGCAAAATGCCACCTAATTCCAGGAAAACTTACTAACACCTCTCCCCCATGCCCATGGAAACCCCCTTCTCCATCCCCGTCTCTCGCAACATAAAGACAACGGAGCGAGGAGATGTTTCGAAACACAGCTGATTTCATTTTTCCCCTTGCTTTTCCTCTCAAGGAAAACTCCTCTCATAAAAATGACAGATTTTTATCAAACATTTCACTCATGGCAAATTGGCATTGTCATTGAGGAGAGCGCTCGGCTGGGAATTTTGGAGGCGCTTCAGGAACCTCCGTCTGCTTTTGCCGAGTTAAAAATCCGACGGTGGCGAGGTTGGAGAACGTAACGTGTGAGGCGAGGATTAATTACCATCGATCTGGCTCCAAAACCAGAGGCGGTGAGAGTAATTTTCATTCAGGAACTTGGCACCGTTTAGCACCTCCTCCTCCTCCTCCAGCGCTGCCGGAGTATTTTAAGCTCCTGAAAATCGCACGTGCATTGCCCAGAGTTTTTGTAGTGATTAATTAAAACCTCAACAGAGAGAAAAATCCAAATTTTTTATTACGTCCCTACCCAGGCCACGCTCAGCGACTTTCCCCTTCTTCAAAATAGCACGGCAAAAGCTGTTTACTGTGTAAAGAGTCAAAAAAAGGGGCAAACATCATCATGCTGGTTCCAATCTCACTTGGTACAACTGCCTGAGATCATCACAGTTATTTCTATTGTGTTTTTAATTTTATCATGACAATTATAGTTATCAGCACAGGCATTTTATGCCTAACTTCTGGGTTCTGTACAATATCTTCATTCAAATGCTAAAAGGCTGTAATGAGACTGAGATAATGTCCCACAAATATAAATGATACAGATCAAAATAGAAGGAATTTGGTTAAAACGGAAAACAAATAGAAATGATCCATCCTAATTAGCATTCAAAGACAGTAACTGGGGGGGGGGGGAATGATGTGTTATGGAGAGGGTTGCTCCACCTGGTACCTGAACCCCAACAGAACCTGCTGTGCTACTGTCACATCTGGATCCAGTGGCAAATGTCACAGACCCTTTCCCACCCTTCCCAGCTTTGTCAGCACTAACAAGGTGAGGGATGGCACCGACAGCAGGACATTTGTGGCCGTGGAGGGGACAGGGTGGGCATCGATCAGCAAAACATGAGTTCCGCGAGAGCTCTGAACCGCTGAACCCCACCAGAATCAATATTTTCCTTTTTAAACCAACGCTGGGGGGAAAAGCACATCTCATATGGATTCAGTGTTATTCTGGGTTTTACATTATTCATTGAACCTCATCCCATGTCATGCTGCAGTGAATATATTACCATATATGATGACAAAAAATTACACGACTCCTGCAAACACACGATAAAGCACCAGGGCCAGGCTGCTAAAGGAGCCGCTCGCTCTGCAGTCGCTCATTAGCAACCTGTAATTAAGTTGCTATACACTGAGGCTGTGCCTGTGCCACCAGCCACTTCGTGGGGAGAGAGGAGAAAAATAATAACAATAATAATTATAAAGCAAAATAATAATAAATCAGGCGGCAACACACCCCAGAGCTGCGTGGTGGGTCTCAAACTTGGGGAAACGTTTTCTTGTGGAAGCCTTATCTCACCCACAGCACATCCAGGGACGTCACTGCAAGGCCACCAAGGGCCACTGTGTCCCCAGAGCCACCCAGCTCAGCCCACCCCAGCAGGGACCATGGGGGCACTGGCAGGGAAGGAGCTGCTTGCAGAGAAATAACAGGGAAAATCGGGAGCCTGCCTGGAAAAGTTAATGATTTATCCCCACATATAAATGTGCTGCTCTTTCTGAAAACGGCTTTTCACCCTCAATGCCACATGTGATTGGGATGGGGCTGTAGGTGGGCAGTTCCACTCATGAGTTTTGCTCCTATCTTTATAACCAGATGCTATTGCCTTTTTTAAATTATTTTTTTAGCAGCTGCCCTGTAGCTTCCAGGAAGTTTCAAATAAGCAATTTTAATGATCTCTTCATTAACCACTCCATCCATATATGCATTTATATATATGTATATTAGGGAATTCAGTATAGAAAACAGCTTTTTATGATACCTGCACAACCTGCCACGTTCATCAACACGACCAAAACTTACCCAAACCCCATTTCTTTACACCCAAAACCTGCTGCTCACCAGGCAAGAGACTTGCTCACATGCACAGACTCCAAATGATGCTACAGCACAATTTTTTGGTTGCTTGCAGGAACTGCAAGGGGCGAAAAAAAGCAGGAATAAAGCCTGGCTGGGATGGCTGGGCTCTGCAAGGCAGGTTAGGAAAGCCTGGGGGAGCTGCAGGGATCAATGACCCAGTGAGCCTGGACCCATCCCATTCCCCTCCCGTCCACTGCGTGGATCAACAGAATATTTATAAATCAATTGAAAGCAATTAATCAGCTGGAGGAAGATAAGGGATAATGAAGAAAAGAGATTAGCTGGCGATGCACAAACAGGGCTCCTCCGGGGAGGAACTGCTGTGGTTGGAAGCCTCCTCTGCAAAGCCTATTAGCTCCACTTAAAAAAGAAATTTAAAAGAGGCAACCTGAATAATTAAAAGGAAGAGTTAATGGTTCATGCTAACAGCTTCTAAAAACCTGCAGCAGCCGTGGTTGGTAACCAGAGGGGCCTGCAGATAAACCATTGCTCCACGCCGGGGAGGGATGCTCGGCCACAGCTGGATTCCTGCATCCCTGGATCCCCCTGGTGTGATGGAGCCAGGAAGGCTCACATGGACACTGGGAGCTGCAGCGTCCTGCTGGGTTCACTTAAGTGACCAATGCCTTCGAGCTGAGTTATAAATAATAACAGAGAAATGAGTCCAGGACTTGAGGCGAAGCCTCTAGGGATGTGAGTCCTAATATTATCCACTGGATGTATCCTGTGGTAGCATTCCAATCACCAACCCGCTCCTTGTTGGCTAAGCCAGGGCTAAATATACTTCTGGGTTGATCCCCAACCAAAAAAATTAGCCTCTGGGCAGAGCAGTCAACATTTCTGCCATTTTTTGTATGTTTTCCTACTGATTTTTCCACCCTAATCCTTCCACACCAAACTCTGGAAAGGGGAGGCTCAGGGCAGGACCAGGAGCACTTTCCTTTTCCATACTGCTGCTGTTAATTATTTATTTCACACCTCAGAACATGCCAACACCAGGGCTGGGCTTAATCCAGTCCACAGGACCAGCACCACCAGCAAGAACTGGAGGCTTTTGGCTAAAATAACATCCTGAAGCTGCCACTTTGCTTTTGAGGAGCACCCAAAAAATGCCCCATCCCACAGCTCAGACCCGCATCCTATGGGAAAATTTCCAGGGGTGCCTACAAGGAATTTTTGGGGAAATTTTCAGCCTCCTCCAGTGCTGAGAGCTGGCACCCAGGTGGCATCTTAATCAGGAAGAGCCACTAATTCAGAGGCTAAAGACTGAATTTCAGTGCAATACTTGCCTTTTTCAAGTAATACTCAAGGAAATTGTCAGGCCAGGGCTGGAGCTCACAGGGTTTTTTTGTCAGCATCTCCCCACCTTCCTTGCCAACTTGCAAGGCAGCAGTTTAACCTTCAAGGTAAAACTCAAATTCATTTAGTAACAGCCCTTATCTACAGGCTGGGGGCAGAATAATTCCATGGAGAACAATATAGAATAGATAAAAATAACTGCACTGCAGCACGGCCCGAGTCAGCACGGAGCAGGGCAGGAGGAGCAGCTTCCTCCCTGCCCAGAGATTTAATGGCAAGTGATGGGTTGAGAGCAGGAAAACTCTGCCAATTCTGCTGTTTAGAGGGCTAATGTTGATTTAAAAAGATAACTCTTGTCTTGGTGGGTTTGAAGGCACAGGCTGAGCCCACATCAGGCTCCTCCAGCAGTCCCAGTGCATCCTGCTCCACTGCCCATCACCCTGAGGGACCCAGAATCCCCTTTCAAAAACTTTATTTTCCCCCTATTTTTTTAGCTCAATAAAACCTGAATGTCTTTCCAACTACCTAAGCAGCAAGGGAGGTAATATTTTATGTATGCACCACTTATTGAACTTCCAATCTGTGTTCATTAAGAGTTTTCACAGCAAAGTTTGTCTTTCCCTGGTGGGAGGTGCAGGGCAAAAATCAAGCACCTGGAGGTTTTAAATCAGGGGTTTTTTTCCCATCAAAATTTTAGTACCACACTAAATATCATGACACACCTGGCTGTGATGAGATGCCCCATAAAATTACAGAATCCCAGGATGGTTTGGGTGGCAGGGACCTTAAAGCTCATCTTGTTCCTTCCCTGCCATGGGCAGGGCACCTCCCACTATCCCAGGTTGCTCCAAGCCTCGTCCAACCTGTCCTTGGACACTTCCAGGGATGGGGCAGCCACAGCTTCTCTGGGCAACCTGTAAAGTTCCTGCTACTTTTGTACAAGAGGGTGGCCAGGGGACAGTGACACTGCCTTGAGAAGGAATCCTGGCTCTTATGTGACACCCTTGATAATCCTGGGATCATCCAGGGATGAACAAGGGGCAGCAGGGGAGAGAGGTGGGACAGGAGTAAAGGGGAAGAGAAGGGAGAGATTATTGGAGCAAGATGTGCAGCAACAGCAACTGCCAGTTTTCATCACTTCATCACAAATCTCATCGTAATGATTAAATTTGGATTATTCTTTTCTTTCTTCCTCTCCCAAATTTCATTTTTTAAAATAAGACTCATGAAAAATCTCAGCTTATAAATAAATTTTTGTGACCAGTACAGAAAAGACTCCTGCATTTCCTCCTGTGTGCTGCACAGACTCAGCAAGCAAAGAAAGCAACAGGAACCCTTATCCCTTCCACATCTACTTTATAACCCAAACCAGGATTTTCGAACAGCCAGAGCTGGAAAATGAAAATAAGGAATACATGATCCTAGGAGACAGGTACCCAAGAAGCAATCGTATTAACTCAAAGCTAAATATGATCAGGAGCAATAATTCCAGTATGGCTTTTCAACGTGGTACTTGAGGAAGACAAAAAAGATGATGTTTCCCCTATTTATTCACATAAAGGCTCCCAAGTCATCCACCTTTTCTGCATTGCCCTCACAGGACCTCTCCCGAGCTGTGCCCAGCACTGGGCATTTTCCCAGAAAAAAATATTGTTGTACTATAAAAACAAGGCCAATAATAACAAAAATATACCCAAAGCAAGGGGAGGGATTTGGAGGAGATAAAAAAAGCCACTGGGCAAATGCAATTCCTCAAACTTGGTGCAAGCACCAGCGTGGGGGACCAGGATGTGAGGGAAGGGGCACCCAAAGGACTCCAGGATTAGGTTTAAAACTGGGAAAATTAAAGAAATAACTGGTCAATCGCAGCCCAGACACCCACTACCCCACACACACACTGCTGAGCACACCCAAAAGATTTCAAAGACCCAAAATTCTTCAAAGTTATTTTTTCTCCTTAGTAAAACAGGGAGGTTTTTTAATAATTCAGCTGTTCCGTGCTGGGACAGGACAGTGGCCAAGTCCCCTCTCCCAGGGCTGCCTGCAAGCCCTAAAGGAAAAGTATCTATAATTCAGGCTGGGTGCAAAGGTCTCCATCCAATAGCTCAGTATTTCTAAATATAACAATTTCAGCAGTGCTTCAAATAATTCAGAAGAATCAGGAGAGGCACAACAAGGCCCCAAATTGAGCCACGTTTGGAAACTGCTCCTTTCACCAATTTCCCCCCAGCTACACCACAAAAATGATGGAAAAAATCCCTTTATTTTTTTAAGCAAGATTCACCCTCGCACCACAGTCCCCACTGGAGTACAAATATTTGATGCAATCGGAAAGAAAACAAAACCGTCCCGAAATGACAACTGAGAGGGAAACAATCTGGGAAGTTTTAACCTTCAAAATCTGTCTCTTAATTCTGGTTGCGATTTCTGCAGGCGAGGGAGGAGGAAAAAAACACAGCCCAAGTGGTGTCTGCTTCTGCCTTACAAAGGCAACTTTAAATGGGATTTTAAAAGAACACGACTAGGCTGGAGTTAATGCTATTAAAATTCAAAGTGCAAAGACAACCGATAATCCTGGTCGCTTCCTGGGACAAGAATCCGATCGTGCAACACACAGTGCTTTGGGGCTGCTCCCTGCTATTGATTTCCTTTCATTGGAGGGGAAAAAAAGGGAGAAGGATCAACAAGGAAACCCAAACCTCCTCAGTAACTCAGCCAGCCCGCTCGTTTTCAACACCCACAGCTCAGTAAGCGGAAAGGAAACCGCTGGCAAACTGCACTCCAAGTCGAAAAACATTAAAAAAAAAAAATAGAGATTTGGAGACAAAATCATCCCCCGGGCTGTCAAACCTGCCCAGGCATGGATGTGTCTGCCTGGAGAGCAGCAGCACGGCACGTCCTGGAGCGCAGCACGGAGCAGGGATGGGGGGATGCAGATGCAGAAGATTCCCAGAGCATCCGCAGCAGGACATGGCCTGTGAGCACAAGATATTTCCCTCTAAAAGCCACGGACCTGCACCACTGCCCTGAGAGCTCTGGACACCTCAAATCCCAAACTTGATCATGATTCTGCACCTCCGTTTCTTGCTCTGCATCTGTAGGAACCCCTGAAGGATTATTTAAGAGGAAACAAGCAGAAATACAGTTACTTGTATTTATACACACAGAGTATTTTTAATTATTTTTTTAAGCACGTGGTCAAATACTACCTTGATTTTATACCAATTAATGCCACAGCCAGAGATTTTCCTCTGTTCTTCAGCCACTTGCAAAATCCTCCGGAAAGATTGCTGGGGGTTATAGAGGAATTATGTTGGTTAGTGAGCCAGTTATTATCCCTCTGATAAGAGGAGCTGATCTGGGTGGAGAGGCATTGGCTCGACACTATTTGCAAAGAAAAATTAAAGCAGAGATAGTGGCAGGTTTGCTCAGCTCCTGCCTTATCTCCAAAGCGTGGCAAAGATATTATTTGATCCAGCTCCGGCCGGGGAAGAAAAGCAGGGCTCCAGGGGGATTCAGCAAAGGCAGTTTTTCCAGGCACTGGCAGCTTTAAGCACTGTGGAGAAAATCAAAATACAGCAACAGAGATGCCCAGAGGGATCTGCACACTGGGAGTTTTGGAACAGACACCTGGAAATCGGGTGTCCCGTGACTGTTATGTGGGGAAAAGTCATATAAACCACACCAGCCCACCTGCAAGGTTTAGGTGTCATAAATTCCCTTCCTTAGTGGAAATAACTGAGCTGGACAGGCTGGAAGAAGCCTGGGGGGAGGCTGCACTCCCAGGAGGGCTGGAAGTGTTGACTGCCCTCTGGAGAAATCCTCAGAGTTCAGTCTTCCAGCATCCCAGCAGCATCTCCTGGGATAACATGTCCAAAAGAAACTCTCCTCCGCCTTCACAGCTATAAATAGGGCAGGAGTGGATGTTATCTCTGATGTTCATAACAGTTGTTTCAGTTGGGAACTGCTACGAAATGATTTGCAATTGAGAAAAGATTTTTTTTTTTTTAAATTTTTATACTCCTTTTATTTTAGATTTAGGGTCACCAGTGAAGCTCCCTGGAGCTGTTTGTTTCCCTAAGCCTGGTTGTGAGAGGGGCAGCACCACACACAGCCCTCCTCAGCTTCAACAGAGATGAAGAAGAAGTGCAGGACAACGAGGTTTGTCCCAAAGCCACCTTTTCCCTGGGAATTGCACCTTTTTGGGACCAGGTTCTTTTCCACCCTCCTTGGCTGCTCTCATTATCTGGGCTCAGTCAATTATTATTTGCTCTCATTATTTGGGCTCAGTCAATACCACCAGGTCCCATTTGTACCTTCAAAGGGGTTTATAAACCTCCCCCACCCTGTAAAAGGAGCAAGAGCAGATTTACAAGCAGGAGTCTCTCTCCAAAAGTGTTCCAGGGAGGAAAAGGGTATCCTTGGGGGAATAGCCACGTTTTAAGGGCTGGGTTTTTAAGTTATTTTAAGACATATTTTAATCCATATTGTCTAGACCTGAGGACCAGACAAACGGCATCTGCTCCGGCCACTTCTCGCGGTCTCTGCTCCACTTCTGCAGCAGAGGAAGGAAGGAAAAACAGATCAAAAGAGCCATGTGGGGAAAATAATGAGTTTGGATTGTGCCAGCAGCACAAGGTACAACACACAGTGAAGGAGAAACAGAGAAATCCATACGTAATCCTGAGATTTCTTTACCTACTACCGGGCTTTTGAGTGCACCAGGTATTTGAGGAAAGACACAGGTGAACCCAGAGGAACTGCAAACCTGTTGCAAATGTGAATTAAAAGCTTAATTTTTAGATAACCAAGGGGGTTTTTGGGAACAGTAACACTGCCTGATCTAAAGAAGCAATAATGGGGCACAGAAGTAACACAAAGTCTGAGCCCTCAGAGCCAGCAGCATTCCCTTGGGCACAGGGATCACCCACAGCAGGATTAGGGGTGATGCAGGAAGCAAACCCCACAAAGGGAAGATGGGCTGATGGACAGCTATGCAAGCACTGCCAAAATATTTTACAGAGCAGCTGTGCATTAATGAAAACACAGAGAATCACCCCGGCTCCCAGCCTGAATCCCAGCCATCCACATATGGCATTTCCTTGGCTAGGTAATTGCCACAAAGCCTATTATCTTCCATAGCAGTTGTTGGAGAGTCATTAGGACAAACCAAACGAGAGGCTAAAATCTCCTGTACACACCGTTTTAATAATTACAGCCCTTTTATACTCTGCAACATCCAGCAAGGGAGGGCTGAGGGAGGGAGCCAGGCTGGCAGAGGGGATGCTCAGCCCCCCCAAGGGCTGTAAATTGATTTCCTCCCCGCACTATATTCTGCAGAACAATTATTTCTTGCTCCTTGGACTCAACTGTGTAGGATTTTACTGTCAGGACACACATTGTTACCCTCAGCTCACACGTGCACATTCCCACCAGCTCCTGTGGATCCTGTGATGCACCACGGACCCTGCACTTCCCAGGCCTCTCCATCTTCTGGAGGGGTTCCCAAGGATAATTTAATGCAGTCTAATGTACTGTTTTATACATGAAGACCTCTAAAATTTGTTTAATTCAAAATCAAAAGCATGTTTTAAATTGATAACCGAAATGGGGGGAAACAAGCACACTCCAAAAAAAATATTTGCAAGAGATAATTCCACACGTGAAGACTCTCCATCATCTCCCCATCCTCCAGTTCTCCTCTTATCTATCCCCAAAGCTGCAAATGATAACTCCAAAGCCAAACATTGTTTCCAGCTGGAAATCCAATGGGCTGGTCCCCAGTGGATGTGGGGAGCTGGGATGCTCAGCCCCAGGCAGTGTGTCCCAGGAACTGGTGAGACCCCTTTCCACTCAGGGACCACTCACCCTAAAATGACCACTGTGCCTTACTGCACACAGAGACACATCTATTACCTCAGCTGTGCCTTCCCACAGAAAATTCCAAGGAGCCAAACCCACCCTTGGCACGGCAGCATCGCTCCTCCACGGCTCAGACTACGCAAGGACAGGGAACTTCATCATCCTAAGTACAAGACATCCAACATCCCAGAAATGAGAAGCCCCAGGAGGACACAGGGAGCTGGGGAATGCTCCATCTAACCGGATTAAGCTCCAAAATCATCTTTGGAGATGCAGTTAAGCAGCAGCTCTGCCCGGAGCAGCCGGGGCACTACAGATGCAAGCACAGACCTCATTCCTACCCGTGCAACAGACCCCTGGCATTTATCTCCTCTGCCTAAAGATCTGCTGGAGCCCAGGGGATCTCACCATGAATCAGCATCAGCCAGGGCTTGGCTGACTCAACCCCCCCTCAGCACAGCAGCCTTAATTCCCCCCAGAAAAAGAACTGCAGCAAAAACCCAGAGCGAGAAGCAGCATTTCAGAAGAGCTGCAACCCTGGGCTTTGCGGCTCCAACATCTCACATGAAAGGGAGGAATTTCCCTCCCAGTGAATAGCGGTTTATACATTCTTTGGCAGCCTGTTACCATTAGCAAACACAATCTGTATTTCTGCCTCGCTCATTTGTTTGCCAAGAGCATTGGAAAGGAATATTTTATCCGCCGCCAGATAAAATCTGTAAGCGACCGTGCACAGCGTCTCACTGCAGGTACGAGGCTTGTTCCTGCAAAAGGACACCTGGATAAACGCCACCTGAATAAATCTCGCCCCCAAAATGGGTTTGAAGAGCTCAACACGTGGCTGGGGGGGCAAGGAAGTGTCACCACCAACAGCATCCCAGCCCCTCTTCTGGCCTGGGATAAAAGGTGGTGGGAATACGAAGTGGGGAATAGAGTTGCACCAGGGCATGGTTAAAAAGCCCATGTTGGATGAGGATGGAAAAGATAAAAAGCCCTCCAGCCCCCAACTCGAGCTGCCACCTGTGGTGCTGCTTCAGGGAATGCCAGTCCCTGCCAGCACCTGGAGCTTCCCTGATTTCTGCCTTCCTACAGCTCTGGCCCCTGGACACAGTAACCCCGGGTTTAGACCTCAGCCCAGCTTCCTGGACACAGCAATCCTGGGTTTAAACCTCAGCCCAGCTTCCTGGACACAGCAACCCTGGGTTTAAACCCAGCTGCTTTCAGCTCATGCCCCAGTTCCTCTGCCTGGACAGCGTTTAAAGAAAACTCCCCGAAAATGCCCAAACCAGACATTTGTGGTTCCACAAGTATTTTTTTTCCCCCTCCCCTTGGTGATCTGTATATCAAACACACTTCCCTCATGAAAAAACAGAGAGGAAAGGGCTTGTTTGAGTTCTTTTCTCTATCCTCTGACCCAGATCCTGCATCCAGCCGAGCCTGACCCACATCCCTAGAGCGGCAGAGGTGATGCCCTGAACACACATGGGAAGAGATCCTGGGAAAGGGGAGCAGCCAGCTCACAAAGTCCCATCATCCAGCCCCAGCACACTTAAAAGGCCTCTTTTCTTTTTCCTAGACTTTTAATTTAATTTTTTCCCCATTTCCTGCCCGTATTCTGCTCCCACAGCTGGGACAGCACACGCTCCCACACAAAACTCCTCCAAACCTGCACTAGGGACTATTCCTACGGGAAACAGCAATGCCTGGAGCCCCAGCAAGGGAAAAAGCACCCCCAGGATGACACAAACTCTCAACATCAGCTCCCTGACAGCCTTTTTGGGAGACTCCCCCTCCCCAGCAGCCCCATAGCCAGGCCAGAATTACAGACCTGCAACTGGGAAGCTTCCAAATCCCCCCGGCAATTCCCACAGCCATCCGGTCCCACCTTTCATTTCCAGCTCAACCTTTCCCCTCTTTACTTTGCTTCCAAGTTCAGTTGAAGACATTAACCTAATTATAATTATCCCTGGCACTGCTTTCGTCTCCTTCTCACTCCCCCTGAATTCAGGCAATGCCGATTTTGCAGCTTATCCCAAAAATTCCTGTTTGTTTGATTTTCTTTTTTTTTTTTTTTTTTTGCAACAGCTCCATTTCAGCCAAAAGGCACAAGAAAGGGAAATGCTGTAGGGGAGTGAGAATAAATGGAAAAAGTTGTGCCAAGGGTGGTATGAGGGGAAAAAAAAGCATTTAGTTTAAATTAAGCATTAGGAATACATCCGCTCCCCAGATGCTGTTTGAGCTGAGGTGGGGTGATCCTGGAAAAGGCTGGCAGGCATGGAGCAGGCAGCTCAGCCTGATTCCTTACTGGCAGCCTGGAGGTAATTTGGGGAGCAGGGAGAATCTCCCCCGTTTCACCTCTGCCAGCCATGTGCCCGGAGATGCTGGAGAGCTGGGATCCCTCACTTCAGGGTGTATTTTCAGCAGCTGTTTAAGAGCTTAGTGGGATTTTCAGGAGCACCTAAGCTGTTTAGGTGCCTAAATCCCATTGAGAGTCCCTTTGAACACTGCTACCTTCCTAAATCCCAGCCCATGTTTATTAGTGTCATTAGATGTTAAATACCTCCAGCCACACATCCTAATCCCAGGGCTGGGAAGCTGCTGACCATTGAGCCAATCCAGCTTTGCAATATGTGGGCAGAGGACCCTCATCTGGGCACCTCCATCCCTTCCCTGTCTGACTGGGAGCACAGGTTTCTCCCTTTTTTCCCCCCCCCCTCTTGCTCTATCTCAGCGAGCATCGGGGTGAAGAGGAGATCACTATCTACAAAGTCTCTTTGAAATGGGTGTACCACAAAAAACCTGCATTTCCTCCTGCTCCACACAGGCCCCCAGCCCTGTCCCAGCATGGGATAAACCTCAAAAACAAGGGGACAACCCACAAGGGAGATGCTGGTGGCCCCCTGGGCACAGGGATGCAGCTCCAGCTTTTGGAGGTGCCCAGTGCTCCAAGGCTGACCCCAGGTGCTGAACATCCCCCGTGGCAAACACACCACCACTCCAAATTTGGGGTGATTTTTCCCTTTTGGAGGTTGCAAGGAGAGGGGATGCAGCTGCAAGAGGTGCAGACCCTCCCAGCTTCTTTCCCCCACCCTTGAGGCAATTTAATTCTACGAACCTCTCGGATAATCCAGGGAAAGAACATGCTGGAGCCTGTTTGGCTTCTATCGTGTCAAATACACTTTAATTGGTGATAATTTCTGCATGTTGCTAGATCCAGGTGAAAATGAAACCTATGAGCTCCTCTCTGCTCTGCAGCTTAATGCTCCCCAGCGATTCAGTATCAAAAACAAGGGGCTGGAGCAATGGGAATAAAAAAAAAAATCAACTTTTAAAGGGCAGCTCTCCCAAAAGCATCACAAAATGTTTAAGTTTAGCCATGACCTAGGAGCAGGCAGCAAATTCCAGTTTAATAACAGTATGGGATTTAGGGAGATTCTCCCCTTCTTCTGGTGAATGGAGGAGGGACATGAGGCATTAATGCAGCACCCGGGGGGGCACATTCCCATCTTTTATCCCACACACAGGCACAGCAGCCAGCCTCTCCAGGTGCTCAGGGGAGGATGCACAGCTCTCCATCACCTCCTCCAAGCTATAATATTTTGATCAATACCTTTATTCACATCCAGGGGAGGGTGGCAGTGCCTGCTGTTTGCTTCTCCACCCCTCCAACAAACAGGATAAACCCAGGAGGGACAGAGCCCTCCCCTCACCCCCCCGGGCAAATCAACAGTGACACGGATGGTTTGGGAATTATCTGCTGGGAGAGGAATTATTGACCTGGGCTACAAGTGGATGAGCAGCCAGAGCTGGCACAGAAACCTGAATGGGGTGGTGATTAATTCACACACACACACATAAAGAGCTAAATTTATGGAATACTTTTATTTCTTGATTTATTCTTTAATTACACCATGACCAGATGGTGTTGAGGTCTCTGCCTTCTCCCCCTCCCCAAGCTGGCTCTCACTACCTTGATCTTCTGCAAGGGCAATGTTAGGGGGGTTCTGGTGTGGGGGGCTCTGTCAGGACAAGCCATGGGACCATCAGAAAGTGAAGAGGATGTGATGGAACCACAAAGCCACATCAGCTCGTCCTGCAGGGGTGAGTTTTAAGCAGCATTTAGTCACCACCCTGGGGAAAACACCATGTTGCAGGTCCCTGAGGCTTCCAGCCCCCCTGTCTTGTCTCCCCAGTGCCCACCACCTCTGTGGGTCCCACCTCGATGCTGAAATGGAGCTGGCAGGTGGGAACAGCAATAATTCAGATATTCCTCAGGGAGTGTCAGCAAGAAAAGCACAAATCTTCCCTTTGAGCTGTGTGTGAAAGGCAGCCTTTGTGCTCAGGAGCACCGAGTGTGTTTGGAATCCGTGCTGGAAATCTGAATCCAATCTGATGGGCACTTTCATTTTATTTTTTCCAAAACAAGCCCAACACCTCTGTATAAACAAAACCTGTCGAAGCTCCTGTTCTCCCTCACCTGCCTGATTGTTTCTCCCCCCCTTTGCTTTACTGTATCAAAATAAACAAACACCATCTATTGATTCCGACTGTTCTCGGAAGATTTGTGGCAGAAAGCTGATGTTCTCCCAGTTATTGTGGAGTGATAACTGCACATCCACTGCTTGGAAACGCTTCCTTGGAACAAGAAAAGAGATAAAAAAGTGGCTGTATCATAGCAAAGGACATGCTTTGCTTCCTCACACTGGAAGGAAGTGTGAAGTATGACTTTGTTAATAATTCATTTTGACAAGTCTCCATCCTTCCTGCCTTTTTTTTTTTTTTTTTAAATCCAGGATACACTGGGAAAATCAATACAAGAAATAAAGAGTTTGGCTTTTCTTTTATCTTCCGGAAAGCAGCAGGGCTCACAGACCCTGCATCTCCTTGCACCCAGCACATCCAACCATTTCCGCCTGCAAAAACACATTTTTCTGTTGCACCTACACAGTGGCACAAAATTAAAGGCTTTGCTCTCCCAGGTACCTTCTGCAACCCACAAAACTTCAAATTAACCTTTTGCTTTCAGAGTAATTAATGCTGCAACACCACTAATGACCTGGTTGGATCCCAATACACCAGAGAACTGCTGCAGCCCGACTGGGATGCCCTTGGTCTGTACTGGAGGCAGGATTATAATCTTCTTAAAGAACACTGTTTAGCTTGATAATTGCCTTACATTGTAAAATCCTGCACAGAAAAACTTGCCCTGCAGCACATTTGATACATTTTGGTCCTTGGCCAGGCTCTGCACGAGTCCAGTGGACTCTCCTGCCTTTATTCCCCCTTAAATTTCACTTTTTGGGGGGTTTCTATATGGTTACCACAGCAGGATTTGGCACGTTTCACACACAGGGAACGAAAGCACCAGTGAAACACGACAGAAACCACAATATAAAGTCCTCTAGGACCAAAAATCACATGAAATCACACAAGAGAAATCTGGATTAAATCAACCACGATAGTTTAAACTGAGCTACCTTCAACCTAAACCCAGAATCCAGCCCAAACTAACACCAGCCTCAGGTTCCTGAGGTTTATTCAACACCACAAACCTCATCCCCACAACCCAGACTGACGGTCAGGCCCCCCCAGGGTCATCACCCCTATATTCCATTTACCTTCACTGGCAACTCTATTAAAAATCTCAAATGCCCCACTCATAAAACATCAAGATTTTGTCACAAACCCACCCTGAGCTGACCTCTGGCCATCAATAATGGAGTGTTTCTGCTTGATGGGCAGCCAGGGAGGGAGGGAGGGAGCCCTAAACCAGCTCTGCTCCCTTCCACAGCTGTGGGCAGCATCCTCTGCCACTCAGGTCTTCCACAACCCACCCTTCCTGTTAACCTGTTAATGAACAGCTTACATACAAATTCAGCATACAGTAATATATAGGAAAAAAAATATATAGGGAAGACCCAAGGGAAGGTTTTCAAAGCAGGTGCTGGAAATCAGGAGCTTCATCCAAGCCCAACAAGGGTCAATACCACCACCAGCTACACAAAACGACCCCACAGGTGGCTTGTAACAAAATTCTCTTTAGTCACAAAGCCCTGAAGTTCATTTGCACTAAGCTGCTGCTCCAAAAACATTGGGATTTACCCCCAAAACCCAGGGCTGTTGGTGAGGCACGACCACCCCAGGTGGCTCCCCTCCAGGAGAACTTGGTGCCTGCAGCTGCATTGCCTGAGGCTGGAAACAAGCTCCCTGCTGCCTATCAGGCTGCTTGCTTTTTTTTTTCCATTATAAGACTCATGATCACTGCTTTAAAGAGGGAATTAAACTGATGGATTGTGGATGATGCAAAACCTCCATGTCCTAGGAAGCTGCACAAATAAACATTATCAGAGTAACTAAAAGGGGAGAGAAGCTGATTTTGACACTAAGTGGGATTGAGATGGTCTGAGTTTTTTCCATCTTCCCTAAATCACACATATTGCTGCTGCACAGTCCTGGTATCACCCACTTACAGAACCACCTGCAAATTAATCAGCTTGCAGGAAAGGGATTGATTGGAGCAACTTCAACGGGGAGAACATGCCTTGTGTTTCCATTGAGGAGACCAAGCCATGGCCACCTTTGCCAGCCTCAGACTGAGATCAGACACATCCTCAGACCTCGAAAGGGAAGGGATAATTTTTTGGCAGAAGTGCAAAATCAGCACTAATCACATTGTCAGGGTATCAGCTCACACTTTGCTGCCAACAAATCAGGCCAGTTGTGCATCTGCAGTTGCTCATTTGGCCACTAACCTGCTTTAGCAATTACAGATAATTAAAACATCACTCTGCAGTCATTACGATTCAAATCACTCCCTGTAAGAGGAGCGTGGTGAGGTTTGATTTCTGGTGTGCCCATCTCCTGTTCTGGAGCTCAGCTGGAAGATGAAGGATGGGGGGAACCTTCAAAGGTATAAATCAGAGCATTTCCATCTGCTGATTTTGACACTGTTTTTTCCATCTGCTCTGTAGCAGCACAACAACTTACACCAACAGGAGAGTTGGAGAAGGTAAGTGCTGGAAGGTAAGAAGGACCAAACAACCCCTGTGCTCTGTGCAGTGATGCTGTTTTCAATTTGCAGGCCAAAAATACCAGGCTAAAAAACCCCAGAGAAATGCAATAATAGATTCTGAAATCTAAGGAACACAGGTAATTTCATCAGCTGGGGGAACGCAGTGCCAAAGCCACCACAAGCCATGGAGAAGAGCTGGACCTTTGCTGACCACCCCAGCAGACCAGGTTAACACCTGTCCCCTTTGACTGCACATCAAGGAGACCATTTTTGTGATCCAAATGTCCCCAGGCTGGTAAAGGTTATCGAAATACCAGGGTTCGGAGGAAGGGGGATGTTCCAGCACCGCTCCCTAATAACAAACACCAAAGCAGTCCCTTCCAGGAGAAGGAGATAAAGAATTTCTTCCTCCACTGGCAATAAATCAAAGGGCACTGTTCAGCTGATGGGAATTGATTTTTCTCCCTTCCTTTGCACTCAGAGCAAAGCAGGACCGTGGCAAAAGCCTCCAGACACGACAGAGCCCAATCAATGGCAGGGAGGGGACACAGTGGGGACATTCAGCACCAACACAGGGCATCACTGTCCCTCCTGCAGCACCACTCAGGGTGCACCCTGATCCTGCCCTGTGAGCCCAGATGGAGAGACTCACAGAATGGAGTCATATAGGTTGGGAAAACCCTCTAAGATCAAGTCCAACCATTAACTCAGCACTGCCAAGGCCACCACTAACCCACGTCTCCAAGCACCACATCTACACGTCTTTTAAATGCCTCCAGGGATGGGGACTCCATCACTGCCCTGGGCAGCCTGTCCTAGTGCTTGACAACCCTTTCAGTGAAGCAACTCTTTCCTAATATTCAACCTAAACCTCCCCTGGTGCAATTTGAGGCCGTTTCCTCTTGTCCTATCTCTTGTTACCTGGGAGAAGAGACCGACCCCCACCTGGCTAAAACCTTCTCTAGGGGAACTTTTGGGGAGTGAAGCCCCAGTAAAGCCCTTCTCAAAAACCGAGGGCATGAGTGAACTTGGAGTTGGCAATGAATGGGATTTGATCCGAATAAGAAGAGGAGGAACAAATTCCCTTTAGCACAAGCTGAGCAAATGCCACAAGGGGTGAGAACGGAGCTGGAAAGGGACAGGATGGGGGACAAACTCCCTGCACCCTCCTGCCCTCACAAATAATAATTAGGAGCCTGTCTGGCTGCCCAGAAAAAACCCAGGCGTCTGCCGTTCCACCTAAAACACGGCTCCAGTTCTAATCCACTGTTAATTAAAAAGATTTTCACTATAGGCTCCATCAAACCCAAACCTCTTCGGCTTTTTATCTGCACAGAAGGAAAGGAGGGGGGAAAAAAACAAGCTGTGTGTAATGCAGATGATGCAGAGATCGATCCCTCTCCCGCCCGCCAAACTCTTTAGTGAGAATCACTGGAATGTAACAATTTCCCTCTTTTTCTGTGCCAACCACGGCGCAGCCGCAGGACGGGGGGTGTTGGATTGATTGGGTTTCCCCCTGAACCCCCAACAACAGCCTAAGGTGGCTGTGTGTATAAGCAGAGGCCTGATTTAACAGGTTATAAAGCTCCACTGTTGTCTCACTATCGACTTTTATTGCCGTGCATAACAATTTTAATGAGGAATAAACTGATAGAGGACCCGGGATCTGCTCCACTGTGAGCAGCAATGGCAAACACCACGTTTTTGAAATCCCAGAAGGAAAAAGGCACCCACGGTGTGTTTATGCCAGAGTTCAGCTGGAATTGGCACTTAAAGTGATGGTCCCCTGCAGTGGAACTTGGTGATGTTGGGCAAGACACGGATGGTGGGACCACTGCAGGCGATGCCCAGCGAGTGGCTTTGCACCTGCACGTGCTGCTGTGGGAAGCAGAGCCTGGAAAAGATGGAAGGGAGAGTTCAGCTGCTCCAAACCACAGAGCTTTTCACACAGCCTTTGGTTTTCACTGTGTCCCTGTGCCCTGGCAGCAGTTGAGGTGCACCCCATGGTAGAGACATCTCTGTGCTGTCCAGATTTATATCAGCCAAACCTAGCAGGGAGTCCCTTTACATATCACCTGCTGTGCCCCAAGGAAGGCATGGGGGGTAAAACCCAGAAAATAAATGCATTGCAACAAAGAACAAAGAAAGAAGGAAAAACTGTCTTTATGAGGAAGTGCTGCCCTGTCCCACTGTATCTTCATCCCTGTGCACTCCGCTTCTGAAAACCCCTTCAAGCACTGCCTTGGTATGGGCTCTCCCACCTTTCCTCCAGCCCCACTATGCCCGAGGCAGCTTCTCTGTGGCTGCTCAAAAATGCCAGCAAGGTGATGGCCTTGGGAGGAGAATGATGGCAGAGCCCACGTGAGCACAAAGGGGACCTCAGGGCCAACATGGGAGGATGGGAGACCTGGTGCACCATTCTGTGCACCAACCCCTGCCCCCAGATGTGCTGTCAGATGAGATGGCTGCTGTACATCTGGATAAATCCCTTTTTTTTTTCACTCCCCTTATCAGGAGAGGCAGGTCAAAGCACAAACATTTCAAAAATGATGTCCAGGAATGCCCTTTCCACAGTTGTGCCATGGACAAAGCCCTGGATTTTTCTCTCTCTCTCTCCCTCCCACATTCCCATCCGCACATTTCAACCACTGCCATTCCTACACCCACACACTGCTGCTCTCCCATTCCAGTGATGCACCTGAGCAGATTTACCTGGAAATTACTATTTTTAATACAGATTCAGGCTCACATGGGCATTATTATTATTTTTAGTACGGAGAACCGCTCCTTGCTTTTTGCCAGCTCTCACTTGTCACTTTGCAGCCAGACCTGGATTGATGACTTTGTCTTTTGTCCATCACTTTCCATCAGAAATTTCCTGCCAAGAGGAAATTGCATGGGAAGGTGGTACACGTGTTCCCATGTCTGACAGCCCTCCTGATAAGATGATGGGTACAGTTTCCTTCTGTGATATCCCCTCACAGAGCTCTGCCCCAAACCATCACAACGTGCCAACGCGCTGCCTTCTCCTCACAGGGAAGTGGAGGGATCCTTCAGTACATTAATTAACAAGTGCTGGAGCAAATGTAGGCAAATCTCACCTTCTACCCCTTCTTTGACTTTTGCACTGACTGTTAGGGGGAGAAAAAAACCAGCTCCTCAAAGGTGAAGCTTTGATACTCAGTGCCCTGCGAGAAATCCTGGTTTCTGTAGTGACATTCAAGGAACTGAAGACAAACGTGTATATCCTGTATATCCAAACAGGGCACTTAGGCTACAGGAAAACAACTCTAGGTAGTAATTGTAGTGCTTGTAAAATAATAAAGATCTTTATGAGCTTCCAGGTTGCCACTGATGGTTAATCACACACATCCTATTGCTGTTGGACAATGGTATTTGGAGAGCGATGCCTTGTGCTGCAGCTTTGGGCTGGAGGAGGCAGCTGCTGGGCCAAGGGATGCAGCCACATCCCCACCCAAAGGGTTTTGAAACCCCAAACAAAGCAAAAACCAGCAGGACAGCTGACTTTGCGGTGTGTTTATTTTTGATCAGAGAAAAGGAGGGTAAAATAAACTCTATTTTGCAATGAAAAAGCATCCAGGTTTCCCTCCACTCTGGGATGCAGAGGTCATGTGAGTGCCTGCCTTTGCTTTGGATATAGCCCAGAGCTGCTGAGTGTTCCCAAAACCCAAGTGAATGAGTTGGGAAATAATGGCTGGCACATTCCTCTGCATTTTTTTTTCATTCTTGCTTTATTTTCCAAGCAAGCAAGAACCAGCTCCTTCCCCCTCCGCAGTCCTGGCACTTTTCACAACACAATTTCCTCACCAGGATTTCCTGGAAACACAACACAGCCCTTGACCTGAGACAGGGAAGTGGGCACAAGATGCTTCCAGCATTTTTGTTCAAACAGCATCACTTTGCTGGGTGCTAACACTGTGCAAAGCACACACATGGCCATGGGAACACCCTTCCCATCGCCCACGCCGTGCTCTCCAACCCTGATAGTGCACAGCTCTTTCTTAGCTAATGCCCTGGGTATTTTCCTGGAGAGGAGCTAAGGGCTGTGGACTGAGCTGGTAGCTCAGGGAACAGAGTACAACAGCTCATCTTGTCTGGAAAAGGCACACAATGTTCAGAAACTGGCATTTTTATAGCCTTTAAAATTGCTCACTTCTGAAACTGCCACAGCATCTTATGAATGGAGAAGAACCGAGAGAAACAGCTCAGCCCTGGCAGGAGGAGGGAAAAAAAAAAGACTCAAACCCTTCAACTCTCCCTCCCCAAAGTACCCTCCTTAGCTTTAATAACTCATTATCGTATTATGAAGTGAAGACTGACAGGATTATGGTGTTTAGTAATATCATAATGGATGTGAGCCAGCCTGCCAGAGAGCTTTTTGTGTTCCTGCTTTGTACTGACCTGGCCTCAGACCTGGGGTTTGCACCCCAGTGCGCTCTCAAAGACAAACACCCACTGCTCCCCATCAGTAAATACACATGCATTTAGTAAATATACGCTTAGTAAATTATATTTATATGAATATATATATATTATCTAGCACAGGTAGGAGGGAATTTCAGACTGTGATGTTTTCTGGCTGCTTCCACTCAGACAAATAGATTATACAATCCTTCAGCAGCAAAATAAACAGCTTAGAGCAAATAAGAGGCTTAACGTGCTGGTATTCTGGCTGGGCTGGCCATGACTGAGGCCCCCAAGCCCATCCCCTCCTGCTCCCTCTGCACAGCCCAGGGACCTGCCCTGGTTTTAGCCCTTTGGATCACCCAGCACTGAGTGCAGCTGGATTTTGTTTTCTTTTGCTCTGCTGCTGCTCTCCAGCACATCAGACTTGGGCAGAGTTTCTTGTGGCACAGATCAAAGCAGAAAGGGGAAACCTTCCGAGAATAAATTGGATGCTCCCATGCTCCACCATACACTACAGAGCTGTCTTGAGCTTCATAGAATCACAGTTTGGGTTGGAAGGGACCTTAAAGATCATTCAATTCCAACCCCCTGCCATGGGCAGGGACATCTTCCACTAGACCGGGCTGCTCCAAGCCCTGTCCAGCCTGACCTTGTTCCCAAGATGAGTTTTAAGCACTCCCAGGTCTTACCCCTGTCTCTTCATCACTTAATAACTCCACAGCAGAAAAATCAGAGTATGTACCCAAAGTTGTTGAATGCACAGGAAGGCAAAGCAAAAGAAAACATGCTTTCCTCCACCTTTTCTCAATTAGAGCAGCAAACGAGTTTTCCTGCCAGCAGAATTAGAGCCGAGACCAAAGGCATGGTTTAAATGTGAAAATGAGAGCCAGTTTGGGGGTTTTGCTTTGTTGCAAATAAGTAGATGCATTTTTGCAATTCCAGGTTGATTTCTAAACTTCCCTTCTCCAGAGGAGAGCACAACCACGTCCTGCCTTCCCAACCCAGCACAAATTTGGGCTGTGTTTCTTCTCCCAAAGACAGGGATGATTTCTGCCTCATTAACACCCTCCTCCAGCCCTTCCCTTCCTTGGAGGTTGGACTAGGTGACCTTCAAAGGTCCCTCCCAACCCGAAGTATTCTATGACTCTTTGCTTCTCACCCCATCCCCACCACCTCTCACTGATTTCATGGGTCTGACATCACCCACCAGCCCTCAAGGCTGCAGCCCATCACCCATCACACGGCATTTCTGGGAACACCTGCGGCTCTGCTGCCCTTTCCAAGAGTTTGGCAGCATCACAGGAGCGGTCAGAGAGACATTTATCCACATTACTACTAAATAAACACAACTTTTTAAATTTCCAGAGGTAATCCTGCACAAGAGAGAATGGGATATTGCAGCACGAGTGAAAGGAGGTTGCGTTTTGCTCTTTTCTCCAGCATTTTCACACCATCCCTCTCCCAGCCACGGTATTGAATCAGAAACATGCAGCTTCATCAAGGCTTACTTTGTCTAAACAGGATTTGGGGTCTCTAAGGGCCGCTGAAGAATATCATGTTTAAAGAGAGATGTTAAATCTCAGGACAATAAGGGATGTATTAATGCACTGAGAGCCAAGTTCCTTTGCTGCCACTCTCCTCTTTCCAGACAAAATTACACAGATTAAAAGACACACATGAGAACTAGATCACCCCAGTCCCTTGCCAAGTGATCAAATTAACTTCCTACAACCCATCCCGAATTCTTACATTTCACACTTGTGAACTCTTGCCAGGAAACACAGGAAACTATTTTCTAGCTGGGAATGAAACAGTCCCAGCGGCCAAGGACAGAGCCCATGGCCAACACCAACACTTAACCCAGAGCATGGGATGGAGGAAAGGAAGCAGTGCCATGAAATTCTCCATGGGGACAATTTATATGCACTGGGACTCCTGTCTTGTGCAAACAATCCTTTCACAGCTTCAGCTTCCTCACAGACAGAAGTAATTTTCCAACCCCCCCCAAAAAAAACTTTCATGGGATATGGGCCGATTTAAGAAGAGCAAGTCCAGGAATGAGGAAACCTTTGAGAAATCTGCACTGGAGGAAGAGCCCTAAGATGAAGGCCAGTGAGGAGGGATCTGGCCTTGCTTCCACATCTCATCACCCCTGGCAGGAGGGGGTGGCACCTTCTCTGGCCACGCTCTGCAAAGCCACCAAGACACATTGCTGAGACGTGTGCTTCGTGCTGGCCCCCTCGCCAGTCAATAAGGAATATCTCAGGCTTCAACAAGGCTGTGAGATGCCTCTAGACCCCAGCCTGTGCCGTGTTTATGTGCTGTAATGGCCCTCCCCTCTGCTTCAAGCCTCCTTATGCAGAGAAACCTCCAGTGAAAGCAGTGGGAGGCTCTTTATTGCCTCAGCTCCAATCAATACAAACAGTGCTCGGCAATGCCAACCACCACAGTGAATTCTGGCTCCCCAACGGCACCATTTCTACAGTTTTCTACCCTTTTCACTGCAAAAAAAAGGTTAAAAGAAAGCAGGCAGAAGGTACTGGAGCTGTCACTTCCAGGATGAGCCCACCAAACCCTGAGCCAAGGACTCAGCTCCAAGCTGGGCCAAGATTTACATGGAACCATCCAGGACATCGGCCACCAGCCACTGCTCTTCTAAAGGCTGGAGAGAGCTGACAGCAATCCCTGCACGTGCCCAGCTCTCCTCCTCTGCTGGAACAATAATTCCTTCACAATAAGGAAGCCCTGGGAGCTGTGCTGCCCAGCAGGACACAGAGGACTCGAGTCACCCCTGCCCTTACACCAACCTCTGCCATCGACAAACCAAACCTGAGAGCACTGACCACAGGAATTTTGATTTAATGCCATCTGCAAAACCTCTGAACTCCTACCCAGCAGGAGGCACAGCAGCTGGGATTTCCAAAGACTCCGGGGGAACCTGAGCTCCCAGATCATCTGGGTTCCTGGGACACTTCAGAGTAAACCTTAAGCCAGCTTAACTCAAAGCACAAGAGAAGAGTCTTCCCTTACGTTATAAAATCCTACTTCAGACCCTGAGAAAACACAGCAGTGCCAGAAATGCATCTGAAAAATCCAGGGTTAAGCAGTTCTTGAGGATGGTACCACTTTTACCTGAAGTGAGCACTAAATTGTCTTTAAAAGTATGTTAATTAACAGGGTTTCACCAAGTTTATTAAACAGTTCCTACCCAGACTCTACCATAGAGAAGTCCTCAGCCCTGCAAGTTTCTAAAGGGCTTCCATTCAGTAATTACAGCCTCACCTATGCCATTGGATGGCCCGTTATCCTCATTTGACTCTCCTGTTATAATTACTGACATCACTTTAACAGGTAATTTGGCAGAGCTGTCACTGCCTCAGAGTTTAATACGCCTTCATTCACAAGTGCCACACACGTGTGATTCCCTCCTGGTCCCCAGAGCAGCCCAGAGGACCACGAGTGGGATTTTTGGGAGCATCCCAGGACCATGTGTGAGGTATCAGCATTACACACCCGAGCTGGGCACTGGCAAGACAAATGGATGGCTTTACTCCAAGTGACTTGGGATAAGGTGTGGGATGGCAGCTTAACACAGAGAGGTGGGAGAGGAGGAGTAGGCAAGGCAATTCTGGCCAGCAGTGGCAGGATATTAGACTTGCAATAGATATATTATATATATACACACACACAAAAATATATCACAGAATTACAGAATGGTTTGGGCTGGAAGGGACCTTAAAGATCATCCAGCCCCACCCCCTGCCATGGGCAGGGACATCTTCCACTATCCCAGGTTGCTCCAAGCCCTGTCCAACCTGGCCTTGGACACTTCCAGGGATGGGGCAGCCACAGCTTCTCTGGGTAACCTGTGCCAGGGCCTCCCACCCTCACAGGGAAGAATTTCTTCCTAATATCTAATCTAAATCTCTGTCAGGTTAGAGCCATCCCCCCTTGTCCTACCAAGCTGTTACCCATTGTCCTGTCAGCCAGGACCTGCTGCTCCAGGACTGGAATGAGTCCCTGGATGACCCCACGTGTGTCTCCAAGCAAGGTCTGACTCAGACTGATGCTGTTTCAGGGTAACTATGAACCCTTGCAAGCCAGAGCTCTGCCTGGGACCTCATTCCCCACCTCTCCTCCTACCTGTGGCCTCAGTAAGTGCTTTGTGGTTTTCCTTCCAAACCAGGACTCTCTGCAAGCACTGGAAGAGGACATGGACTCCAGCCAGGCTGCAAAGAGCACTTCTTTTCCCTGGCTGTGTCTGTTTGTGCACGGCTAGATCATGACATTTGTCAGTGTTAACAATGCAGGCCCCTCCAGAGACCCATTCACTCAACAGGGCTGCAAATGGGATTGGTAAGAAATTAATTTAGGGTGCAGTAATATATCAAAAAGGAGATGGAAATAAAATAAGGTCCCAGTCCTGCTGTAACAGGGATGTCAGCTGGCCATGGCACCAGCAGCAAGACCATGGTAATGATAAAAACCATGGAAAATGCATCACAGTCACCTCTACAAACCAAATGCCAAGAAAAAACCCAAACCAACCCACTCTTGAATGGTAATCACTGGGTTAAAGAGTGATCCAAAGTTTAAAATGCCTCCTGATGATACATTTCTACAGTCATTCTTCAGGTTCTAAATGTATTCATTCTCTGTTTCCCATAAATCTGGGCTTTCTTTTTAATCTTCTTATGATATTGTGGGGGAGAAGGACTCATTTCATAAACTGTGCACTTAAGACAATAGCCAATAAAACCCAACAGATTCCCATACAAAGGACTTCAGAAGAGCTGACAAGGACGAGATGCCACAGGATGAGAGGAGGCGGAGGACTGCAGAAGAGGCTTTCCAGGGCAGAGGAGGTTACACAGCCCACTAAGCCCCAACTTGCTTGAAAAGCAGTTTTCAGATGGGTATGAGAAAAAGAACAGAATCAGAGTTAGCTTGGAAATCACCTTCCTTTATAAGCTTGAGAAAGGGGAGAAGAAAGGGAGAAAGAGCTTAAATCCAAGCCAGCAGAACACGAGTCCTCCTGAGGGTACCTCCAAGGCTCGAGGGGTCCTGCCTGTTTTGGCAGGGAGGGAGCAGAAATCCCTCAGCCTGGCAGAGAATCTGTGAAGGTCCCTGAGACAGCAACAAGTCCCTTTTTTTTTTTTTTGCAGGAAACTAGACTTAAAACCCAACCCAGCTGTGGATGCTGCTGAAAGTACCTGGCAGCTACACAAACCAGCACAGGTCCTGCACTACTCGTTTGTGCCTTCAGTCCTGGCATTTGGGAAGGAAACATCATAAACCTGTCCCAGGGATTTACATCCCTGCTCTTCCTTCCCCACCCTGCACACAGGGTGCTCCATCCAAGAGTGGAGGTTGGGACACACACACACACAAACAAAACCATCCTCGTGTTTTACAAGAAGTGGCCAATTCCTCTTTCAGAAGAGAAACTGAGCCCCATCCGTGGCTGCTGTGACTCTAAATGCTTGGGAGAGAGCTGCCATATGGGTTCAGATTTATCACTTGTGTTTCCTAACTTGCACATCTGTTTTCTATAAGTAGCTGTCCAAGTCAATGCATCTCCCCTTTCCTCACGAACCGCCCACAGAGCTTTTCAAGGACAAATCGTCCTTCCTTTCCGTGATTATCTGCTCACTGGTCTCCACCGTGTCACCTTAACAACCTGAAGTGCTACTCACAGAAATCCAGAGTGGGCATTACCCTCTGAGAGCAGGGTAGCACATGCAGTGGTCACTGGGGGTGGATTTAATCAGGATGCTGAACGAGAAGCCAGTGATCTGTTCCCATCAGCAACCCAGGAAACTCCCCGTCAGCTCCTTAAATTCCATTAAAGTCAACAAAATTATTCCCACTGCCCTGTGTCAGGACATCTTCTCCTAAACTGAAAGCTGAACGCAGGAATCTGAGAGAAAAGGGGAATTTCTCCAAGGACAGAAGCACTGGGAAAGTGGCACAGAGCCAAGGGGGGTCATGGGGAACTAATGAGACTTCCCAGACCCCGGCTCATCTGGACATGAGGAATGTGTGGCATGCAGAGGGCAAAAAGGGCCAACCCAGATCTGGGAGAGCTTGGGTACTGTGGATGGCCACTGGAGCAACAAACCCTTATTGCTTTGAAATTTTAATGAAGAGCCAATAATGAAAAAAAAAGCGAAAACAAAGGCGACCTCAAACGTTCCTCTGCCAAAAAACGTTGTGTACAATCCACCACACCTTCCTTCTTCAGGGTTTATAAGACACTTGGTACTGAAGGACTGGGATAAATGGAATAAAATAGTTGAGGGGAAAGAGCCAGAAAGAAAACGGAAACAGCTACGAGAAAATTCATTTGAAAAGTTAAGGACACGGCTCTGCACATCCCACCAGCCCTGAGGGCAGTGGTGCCACCAGGCTGCAGCACTGGGGCTGGGATGAACCACACATGCACAGACTGCACTGTGCTGCCACAGTCATTCCATCATCCCAACCTGGGAATGCATCTGAGGGCAACAACTGATTTCACATCATTCAGCAGGTCCAAGTTACTGGGAGATGGGCAAGTGCAAGGTGTTACATCAATAGAAAGTGTTATGAGAAGAGGGCACAGGTGCCATCTCACCTCTTCAGGCTGTGAGGTGCTCTCAGCAGGACACATTCTGCTGCAGGACAAGTGCAATTAGGCAGTAAAATAGTTTTAAAATAAAATAATATGCTCAGCTGTTCACGGTGCCTTTCAGCAGAAGGACACAGGGTGGGCCACTGCCATCCACAAGCAGCCCCTCAAGGGTTAAAGAGCAGGCTCTTGGAGATGCAAAATGGGGAGATTACAGTGAGTGTATAAAGAGCGATAAGAGAACAAGCAGAGGCTGAAACAGAGATTGCAGAGGATATTTGAGAATAAACTCTCCATCCACAGAAGAAATAAAAGGTCAGTGAAGGGAGACGGTGACTTCTGTAAGAAATGGCACAAGTGCTTTCCTGACACAAATATTGACAGGAGAGAGAGATATGTAAAATTTATTCATCTCCCTGCCCTGGTAGCACGGAGAGACAAGGACCATCTGAACAGGGGGATGTGAGGAATGAAAAAAGCAGGATAACTGAGCAGGCAATCAAAGCCAAGGGCCACTTGGGGCAGGCAGGAGTCACCCAAGCAGGACACCTCAATTAATATTTACACTAAAATCCTGCCTCTTGCTCCCCCACCAAAAAAAACAAAAACAAACCAACAAGAAAAAAAGAATCATATTTCAAGATGTCTCTGAACTCACCAAACTGCACTGCAATGGATTAAACTGTAACGGTGCAGCCCAGAGAGGACAGACAAAATATTAAGCGGAATTAAGCCTTAAAGGATGTTATGGTCCTTGGAGAAAAATGAGCTCAATTTCTTTTACCCTTATAGTTTACAGCAACTTTAAAAAGCCTTTTCTTCAGAGGATGCTCTGCAGTGACTTTTAGACCAGGCTTTCAGCAGCTGACACCCCCCCCCTTCTCTAACATATATAATGTAAATTACAGTGATCACAAACAGTATTGCCATTGAAGGAGCTTTATTTTGAAACACTTTCTGCTGCAGTAGTGGCAGAAGAAATTACAATCTGCCTTTGCTCCTGAAATGTAGATTTACAGGAAGAGAGCCATTTATTTTAATTCCAGGCTAATGATTCCCTCTTTCCATCATCGCATTTAATTCCTTGAAGGGCTCTGTTTCCAGAGTTATTTTGCAAGTCTTCCTCCTACTTCTCAGTTACTGACAAAACAGCAAAATGTGAAGCACTACTCTCACTTTTGAGATATTGAGATGATGTCCCACTGCTGCTGGGGTGGGTGAAGATGGAGATTTGAAGGTATCCAGAGCCACTTTTTCCTGCAAAATGATGCCCTTCCCCAGCATCATCAGCCGGGCTGCAGAATAGGGAAAACAAACCCCTGACTTTTTTTTCACCAAAAAAGAAAGGAAAAATTAATAAAGCAGCTTGTTTTCTCCTGCTGGACTTCATGAACCAAGAAAAAGCAGATTCTCTGCCTTCTGCTATGTCTAGACAGCTCGTTTTTGTACCATCCCAGCCCTACTTGCCCGTCAATAGTCTTTAAATATTGAGGAGGGCTCCTGCTGCCTTCGCTGCTGCTCATTCTTGACTCACATGCCACGGCCAGGGATGGCCAAGGCCATCAAGAAGAGGTGGCACAGTTGCTTAAGTGCATGGTGCAGCCCCTGGGAAGCATATCCAGCCCAGCTTGAGCCCTTAATTATTAATATTATTTAGATAGTGCTGTCGGGGAGCAAAAGAGAAAGACTTGGCCCACGCTGTGTGTCACAGGCAAGCTTCGAGCAGCTGCCCCGCTGTTTGCACGGTTCTGTGCTCATGTCCAGCAGCTACCCCAAGCTGGGACCCAGGGATTAACCTTCCAGCATCAAAAGGCTCTTAGAGGCACCTCTTGCTTCGCTGGTTGAGCTCGCAGGGAAAACCTCAGGTGGCACAAAAGACGCTGTTGGGGGAAATCAGCAGCGGGGTTTTGATCGCGTCATTTCACTGCGAGCTGAGGGCTCAGGCTGAGAGCAGAGCCCTGATGGACAGCCTGGCACTGAGAACTGTGAGGGCACATCAGCAAATTTGGGAACTGGGTTTTATTGTGCAGGTGGTGAGACACTGGAACAAGTTGCCCAGGGAGGCTGGGGATGGCCCAGCCCTGGCACTGTTCAAAGCCAGAGAGGATAAAGCCTTGAGCAACCTGGTCTAGTGGGGGGTGTCCCTGCCCACGGCAAGGGGGTTGGGACTAGATGATCTTTAAGATCCATTCCAACCCTTAACGTTCTATGATTCTAAGTGGAAATCCAGGTCTAAGTCCCTTTTCTTATCTTATGACCACACAGCATGTTCTCAAAGGAACTAAGAAATACTCAGCCCAAACTGCAGCCAAGCCTGGATGTGGCTCTTCCTTGGTTTTTAGGTGCTGCAGCACACACCCAGGCACAGTTTAGAGCACTACTGGGTGGATCCAGCCATTATTTCAACCATCAGCTGGAGTTTTATTTGCCATGCTGGGAGGTTTCTCTACCCCTGGAGTCCTGGCAGCTTTGCTGGTGGCTCTTGGCTTCACCCAGGGGAGTCCATCTCCTTCCCACTGCTGTGCTCTGCCTTCCCCCCAGTTACAGACCATTCTCCTTCCTTTGTTCGTGGAGGACAGCTTTGTTCTCTGCATAATAACAGGTGATTTAGCAGCTGTCACATTCAGGGGCTGGAGGATTTGAAGGCAAGCTGTGTTGAGTAAAATGTGCTCCTGGAATCCCTTTTGTTGTCACGTCCATCAGATCCAAAGGATGACAGAGGAGGCAAAATTCCTTTTAATGGCAGAAAAGACTCCACTTGTCCATACACTCAGTTTGCAGCCCTGGACTTGCACTGCCAGCCCTCCTCAGTGAGAGACACAGACACAGGCCAAAGGATGCTCAAAAGCACCCAAGACCAATGCACAGGTCTCATCTGAGGCTGCCCTGTGCTCGTTAACAGCCAGTTATTTGGGCTGCTGCAGTGACACCTCCATTCCTTGCAGAATGAGATGCCACAGCCAACATTGCCCCCCTAGGCCTGTGTGCCTGGATGGACACCCCACTCACTGCTGCATCATCCTTCCTTGAGGTACCAGCCCCTGCCTCCAGACCAGAACCAGCCACGCTTGGCATCACTTGGAGTTTTATAGTAGAAGTAAATAAGTAGAGAAACAACCCACAAGTAACTTAGTAACAAACCCACAAAAAAGTCCACCAAATTATCCCAGCTGCCACACCCCACGCCAGCCAACTCCAAAATCCATTCCAATCCCAATTTATCCCTCACCCCTCCACATCCAGCCCGACCCTCCCATCCTTCCCCAGGCATGAGCCCCAAAAATATAAAATATACAAATACTTTATATTTCATGACAAACAGTAAAACACAACGAACAAGCACCAGGGAGGGGTGGAAGGAAACACTGATTCAAAATCAACACAATTCCTTTTCTTCTGGTGCCCCAGACCTGGCATGCACTGGGTTATATTGATTTAAAGGTGAGGGTCATTAGGCTACGGGCTGGATCCTATCAGTGGAATGAGGTAGGAATTAACACCCCATCAGGCCACTCTGAGGTGCAATACCCAGTTACAATGATAAAATCATTTAGCCAGTTTTCCCCCCCCATCCATTCCTAGATTCCCAGCTCCCTGCCACCCCCTTCTCCACCTCTCCAGCTCAGCCATTCCCGCGTGTCTCCGGGCGACTCTTCTTCCCTTTTCCATCAATCCAACAACACTCAGGCATTTAATGGCAATCCACACCACGCGGACAATGAAATTAGAAGGGAACAAAAGAGCAAACCTCGCTGCTCCATGGCCTCGGCGGGCAGACAATGGTCCCAGCTGCTTCCCGGGAAGCACCCAGCCACAAAGAGCCCGGCTCCGGGACCGGAGAGGGTCCTGACTCCCTGGGGGGCAGGAGGTTGTCACTGGAATATGCATCTCATTGGTTACCTGTCAGCTTTCCTGGGCGGTTATAAAGTACAGCCGCCGCCGGAGGGTATAATGGGATGTAATAACGAGGCGGCCCTTCCACAGAGGAGCTTTGATTAGGTGATGGGAAGTGGCAGCATCCGCTGGCTTTCGAAAAAACACACGCTCAGAGCTGTAAAATAAAGGGATCGCCAGGAATGCGGCCACCTTTTTTTTCAGGCTTGGAGGGATGGAAGAGAGAAATAAATTACAACCTTCGTTTCTTGCTCTAATCTCTCCATCTCGCGCCCCTCTGGAGGTCCCGTGGTTGCTGTCCCTCTAGGCTCAGACATTATTTCCCAGCTCCTCAGGTATGCTAGAAATATGACATGTTGTAATACCAGGGAATTACAGCCTGCGGAGGGGGAAGGAGGAAAACTCCCTGCCCCACAAATCACTGCCAGCGTCTCCCACCGGCAGCTCGAGCTGCAGCCTGGGGAGGCACCTGCAAATTCCTCTGTGCCATGGGTGGGATTCACCTTTTACATGGGCAGTATCTCAAACTCACTGCAAAACACTTAGACAAAAGCATGACTTGAATATTGGAGCACCTTGGTGACTCCAGACCCTGTGAGCAGGAATCATTTTGTCCCAGCTGAAAAGTCTGGTTTTCCAGCTAAATGGAATTTTTGTGGCTGGTAACACAACTTGCAGCACCTTCCCCCTACCTCCATTCCAGCATCACCATGCCCTGGTTTCCCAGATGTCAGATGTCCAGGCTGGCACTGAGATGTGGCAGAGACCAGCAGAAAGGTATTTTCCCTCCCTCCCCAGGCTAAGGAAAACATGTGCAAAAAAGATGGGCACTGAGAAAACCCTGGGGTTTGGAATGCCAACTGGAAGAAATAAAACCTGACTAATAAAGCACAGGCTGGGGAGGATACTATGGATGCAAGGGCAGGGAGGAGAGCAGTGTGCAGGTTAATGAACATGCCAACCCACGACTCCACAAGAAATCCAATTCAATCAATCTGTCTGCGAAGGACACGCAGCGAGACAATGGGAGAAAGGAGGCTGAAGGGAAGCTGTTGGCCGTGTTACCCACTTTTCAGCCCAAAAAGGAAGGTGAAAGACAGTTACCCACTGACAAACAGGTATTTCCCTCAAGCAATCAGACCTGCCAGATTATTTCCAAGCAGCCAGCGATGCTCAACCACGTGAGGATTCGCTCAGGGCAAGCGTTTGGCCAGGCATGGGGCAGGATTTGGGGTTGGAAAAGGGTTGCTGGTGGTGAGGATGAGCTGCCTGCTCTTGTGAGGGCATTACAGAAGTAAAGCAGCATTTTGCAGGCTCAGCACAGCTCTTCCTTTCAGCACGAAACCCATAAACAACGGCCCAATGGCTTAACAGGGCTGAAATATGACGGTATTCAAAGGGGATGGCAGGAGGATTAACAGCCCTTCTCCTTCCAGCTCGCTGCTGAAGCCCTGTTAGGACTGGAGAGTCAATGCCATGCTCAGGTTTTACATCTCCATTAAGCACAAGGCAGTGGTGGGTTGGTGGGGGAAGGATTTCTCCTCTCCTTGTCCACGGTGGGGGGACACACGACACAGCTCCCACTCAGCACTGCTGACACCAGGAGAGGCTGGGAATGGGATGGCCACCACTCAGGCACCCCATCCTTGTGAAAGGATCAACAAGGAGATTTTTTACCTTGGCCAAGGGAACCAAACAGGTATGATGGTCATTAAGGCCAGAGACAGCTCCAAAACAGGGAACTCATCTTACCAGAGCTGACTTGGACAGAGCTGAGTGATTACAGGGTGTTTGACCAGATGCTGAATCAACACTAGGATCTAATAGCAAAGTCTGCTAAGAGGCTTTGTCATATTATAACACACAGGAAAGAAAAAAAGAAACATTTAAAGAGCAAACAAATGCAAAGTGTCATTATATTTCCTCTGTTTGCTGTGCAGAAATGAGGCTCCACCACACCTCGGGAGACCAGCAAGGACTTTCCACTCACATAACCCTATGTGTGGCCACTTTGACTCCCGGGGATCATCAGCCAGGAAATGTGTGAACCTCAGTCTGCAAATTCTTCTCGATAAGCTGCAGGTTTGGAACTTTACACTCTTCATGTGCATTGACGCACTTTTTAAAATAGAAATGAGCTCGGACAACGGTTCCTATTTTTATGGGCTGATCCACCTACACATCTGGTCACCACTTGAGATTTCAAGCCAACTTTTCAAAATTGCAGAGAGCTGTCCCAGCCCTGCACCACTGATTTGTGCTGTTTTACATGACATAAATATTTATACGGTTACTGTAAGTATCCTTCAATGACTGAAGTTATCGCATTTCAAAGGATCTATATTTAAAGAACACAATACACTGATGGGGACACAGCTTTAAATTTTAAGTAGTGTGTTCCTCCTCACATGTTCAGACACACACCGAGCCACTGGAGATGCTCCAGAATTCCCATATTCTCCTCAAAGCTCAGTGCCTCCCATCCCAAACTGAGCATCCCTGGTGACACCTGGGTACCTGCCCACCATCTCCAGGGAGGAAAGGCCAGTAACAGCATCACTGTGAAAAACATATATTTATAACAGCATTGGATTTGCCATTTTCTGTACAGAGCCAGAATGAAAAGCAGTTTATTTTTATTCAAATGAACTGAGAGCATCACTGCCTGTGAGACAGACACACTGGTTTACACCAATCCCAACTGCTTCTCTCCCATTCCCTTGGATGAACCGGAGTTCACACTTTCCCTCTGTGAACCTGTTATTTCTAACTGCCTGATATTTCAATAGAAATTGAATATCAGCTCTTCTTCTGTGCTTTCTGAACCACCTTACCAAGTGATGATGCAAAGTTAGAAAGAAGAATAATAAACCTGGATTAGGAAATAATAAACTGGGATTAAAATACTTTCATAAATCATTTCAAGCTCCCTACGTGTGGATGGGTCTAATTACTGGAGAAGAATAAAAGATACACCTCATTTGGGTCACTGCAATCATCTTTCTTAGCAGAAAAAAACCCAAACCACGATGAATTATTAGCTAGAGAAGTAAGTCAAGAGGTTTTCAGGTTAAACAGGGAAGCAGTGGAAGAGGGAAATCAGGGAACTGATTGCTATCCCCATCCATCCCTGAAGTTTGGTTTATCCCTTTCCCTCTCTTTTTTCCTGACTTAAGTAAAGCAAAAAATAAACACATCTTACTACCTGCGGTGTGCAAATTCAGCCCTGACTCATCTGCAAGTTCCTCTAATAGAAGGAACACAAATAAAGCAGAGGGGGAGAAAAACAGCACCAAGTGGGAAAACGTATTTAGGGAAGAGGGAGGGAGGAAGGGAGGGAGCTCTGGCTGTCCTCCTACAGCAGTGCCCCACAGCTGCTCCATTCATAAATATTTCACCGGTACGAACTCAGCTGCCAAATCTGAACCACTGCTTTGATGAAAAATATAAAAAGGCTTTTCCATTAGTGCTTTTGATGTTCTTTGCATACAGAATAATGAATGCGGGAGATTCATCTCCTTCCCTTCCTCTGTCCTCCCTCTCTTCGGTCTTTTATCTGGCACAGCCTCCCGAGGACAGGGAGGAATCAGGAATTGGGCAGGGGGACAGAGCAGAGCCATTTTCCATGGAAACTGAGTCACATTCGAGTTGGAAAAGCCCTCCAAAATCCTCAAGTCCAACCCATAACCCAGTACTGCCAAGGCCACCATGTCCCCAAGTGCCCCATCTCCACGTGTTTTAAATCCCATCAGGGATGGTGACTCCATCACTGCCCTGGGCAGCCTTTTCCAGGGCTTGACAACACTTTTGGTGAAGAAATTTTTCATAATATCCAACCTAAATCTCCCCTATTACAACTTGAGGCCATTTCCTCTCATCCTATCATCTCCTCGTGTCCTATCTCCCCATTGTTCTGGCTTTTTCCACCTCAGGGGGCAAGACAGCAAGGAAATGGGGGTACCCCCAGGTTTTTTGGATGCTGTTGGCTCTCCACACTCTGTTTCCACCTGGCTGGACAATATCGAGCATCACAACTCTGCCAGGAGTTGCTCAGTAGAATGTGAGCAGGAGTTTCAAAGCCCTTCTAAAGCATCGTACCACAGCTCCCAGGTGCTCCCCAACCTCTGCCCACATAGCACAGCAGGCTCCAGCCTGGATTCCATGAGGAGGAAACAACACCCCATGCCCTGATCTGGGCTGTCCTGAGCTCCCCTGCATCACTTGGGGGAATCTCAGAGGAGAAAGGAAACTTCCTCCCCGCTCCAGAGAGCGAGGGACGCAGCGCAGAGGCAAAACCAAAACAGAGGAAACTGTACGTGACCTTCTCCAAGCCTCTCAGTGCTCTCAGGAACCTAATAGCTCAACATTTATCTTAACTCAGCAGAGATGTGCCAGGGATAAAGTATCCATCTCCCAGTGCACCAGCTCCGGCCTTTCCAATCTGCCACTGCCGAGCTTTAAATTGCAGCTTTTATCGCCTTTCCACACGTCTGCTGTACCAGGGCATCCAAAGCAATTAAATCCAACCTATTTTTTCCCCTACTTTTATTCCTTGAAGTGGAGCTTTCTTGTGTGGGGCAGAGATTACAGGGTTTGGACTGGATTTTGATTCACATTTATTTTCCATTAAGGACTCGACCGCGCTCATCTCCTCCTCCTCCTCCCATGGAGCTCCCTACGTGTTCCATGAACCCAGCGAAGAGAAATTGGAAAGCAGTTTAAGGGAAAAACAAACAGAAACTGATGCCTTGCAGAATTTGTGCAATAAAGAGTCCCGGAAACATGGAAAGCATTTTAAGGGACTTGAAAGGGAGCGACGTGTTATCAGCGCGAGTGGGATGCCAATGTTTGCAGGAGAGTTATTACTGCACATTATTCATCCTCCTGGTTTGTATTTATTAGGAATGATTAGGAAACCCATCACCCACCGAGCTGTGGGGCTTCTTGGCAGCACTAACACAGCAGGAAATTCCCTGTGCCCAAGGACCAATGGCTTCTCCTTTGGGAGCAGTGGGGCTCAGTTTGGGGGTCCTTCACCCCGTTTTCTCCTCCATAATCCCAATGGAGGGAAAGAGTGAAGCACCTCACTACGTTTGGGAGATGCCTCTGTTTCAGCTGGAGGACATGGAGGTCTTGGATAATTGGTGGCCTCATGGTTACAAATGGGGCTATCCCAAAAGGATCCACAGGGACACAGAAGAGCTCGTGCCTCACCTGGATTATTAGAGCAAGTGGTGCTCCTACTTTTCGGATCAGAGGGAACTGGCTCCTCCCAAGCACTGAAGATCAATGCATTTCTTTGCTCCTGAAAACCCAGCAGACAAGAGGAAAAAGTTGCCAAGGAGACCCCAATACAGCACACGTGGCCCTGGTTTTTCCCTGCTATTCTGCAGGTGCTCTCTTTTCATCTTTTTTAGCCCAAACTTCCCTCCCACCTGCCTCTTTCACATTAATCTGCCTCTGAGCACACCATCCAACTGCCCCTGTAACACAGAATAATACACTGCATTTTCTCTGCTTGCTTCAAACCAAGCAACCACGGAAGTAATTAGCTGGGGGAAAAAAAAAAAAAAAATCTATTTCCCATCCAAACTTCCACTTCCCAGAGAAATTTAGCTTTTTGAGTTATGGCACCTTCTCCAGGCAAACAAGCCCTTCTGAAGGGCAAGGCTCAAGACACTGCAGGGATGCAGATTTTCAAACCATTCATTATGCAAATGGCTCATTTATTGCTGCTGAGCTGAAAGCAGGAATTCCAGGCATGCAAATAAAAATAGTCGGGGAGCAACAGCCAGTAAGTTCGTGATGGCATCTGCTGACTCGGGTAACACGCAGCACGGACCCTGCAGGCAGCACTTTACGGTGGAGTTTCAAACTACAGGTTGAAATTGGTCTGCAACCACCACCAGTGACTCCCTGGGCTCTGCAGGACCAGCAGCATCTCCAGCTGGAAGCTCTGGCAGCGCTGCAGACCCTGCCATAACCCTATTGATCCCAAAATCTTCCTCATCGCAAGATCCCTGAGCTAAGCAAGGCTTGAAATTCAATAACTCAGCGTGACTGGACACAAGGGGTAGAGCTGAGGTGTGAAGGGGTTACAGGAGATTTCATTGACAGGGTTGCAACAGCGCCAGAACTGCAAAGCTTTCCTCAAAACTTCAATAAACCGCCCGGTGCTGGGTGGGAACGAATGCTAATTAGCATCTGATAAAGACTGGGAGAGAGAATCTGGCTGGGAAAGGAGACAAAACTCAAAATTAGCCATGCAGGCGGGAAATTTTAAGCAGGACTATCCTGGGAACAGCCTGCCTCCACATTTCTCTTCTCACGGTGCCTGGAAGCACAGGGAGAGCCGTTTGTAGGATGCTCTGTGGCCAAGGATGAGTCTTTGTCCTCCAGGAACTGAATCATGTACAAACATTTCTGAGGCCCTTCCAGCTACTGAATCTAATTCAGGTCCAAGTCCTGGAAATGACCTGGCACAGGGTATCAGTGCACATTGCAGCCACGGGAAATAATAAGGAATTTAAAAAGCAAAACAGAAACATTGAGCTGAGCATTAAAGAACCTTTCAAGTTCAAACATGGGGAAAAAAATGCGATGCCGAGCCAGTCCAACGTCAGCACTCAAGGTCAAATGGAAAAAGAAATCTCCATGGATTTGCCTTTAACAGGCTATTGTTAGTGCCATGATGTTTAATATCATTAACACAGAATCATTATGTAAATTCTGGTTTTTCAGCTCAGTTGTCGCTATCACAAGTTAGTTTTAATGTAGAAGCAAAGTAAAAGCAGCTGGTGCACTGACCCGGGCTCGGCACGCTCAGCACTCACACTCTCCCACTGAATACAAGATTTGCTCGTTTTTATGTGCCCCAGTATCCTTGCACAGCATCAGCGAAAGTCTAGTTCAAAATGTGATACAAGTCTCACTGCAATTTTCGCTGCCAAGTGACTGAAATGACAAGAGAGATCCCGGCAGGAGCTGGTCGAACCTTCATCTACGAGCAGATTAATTGCTAAGACAGAAAGGTCCTGATACACAATCACCCGACAACAATCGGGTAATCACTCATTATGTGTCTATTACTCAAAGTTCTGGAGCTGGCACGACACTTAAATCTGGAGCCACATCAACCCAAGCGATGACAGATATTGTTTCCTGCCTCAAAACAGCTGAGCTCAGCAATTTCAGACCCGGGAACTGAAAAGAATAAATTTACCTGGGCCTGTAATTTCACAGCAATAGCTGTAGTATATTAAAAAAAATAAAATAAAAAAAAAAAAAAGGTTTCTCTGATGGAGAAACTGTTCCTGGCTTCAAACAAGAACATAAGCAATAATGTACGTGCAACAATGCTCCGATTGACCGCGTTTCAATGAGCATTCACACACACGGCCTCAGCAGATGAAGGACAAGTGCTATGGGCTGAATGGGCTCCATTCAGTAGAGCTAATTAGCTGTATAAGCATATGCAAGACCGGGACCTAAATTTGTTCTCTGCCTCCTGGGACACCGATAACTCCTTTTTGTGATTGTTGTGCAATGCAGAGAGCGCAGGTCTAAGGCAATGCTACAACCCCTGCCTGCCATGAGGCTTTTTTTTCTTGCAGGGATGTTAAGGTTGGGAAACAGCAGCTCAGGTACAAGTAGAGCCTTGTCCACGCTCTTGTCACAGGTTATTGTCTGATTTGAAAGCAGGACTCATTCCTCCTGAGCTGCCATTAAATGATGTTAACACCCAGCCGTGCAAAACATCACCAAAATATTTGCTGTGATCAACCAGCACAATAATGGATTGTGGATCTGATAATCCAAAGCCGCATCCAGCAGGAATAGGCTCTCATTTCCCTCATCCAAAACACATATTGCCACAGCAGAAGATGCAGGCTGTCATTACAGGCTTGATCCCGTGACTTTTATTTGCACGGTGGAGCTTTGGCACAATCTGCTCTTGTCTGGCTGGTCCCTTTGAGGCGACGGGAAACAGGAGCAGCAGCTTAGTGGAGTGTAGTGCTAGAGCAATTTAAACACATCAAAACACGGGTAACCTCCACCAGATCGCTCTGAAACATGGCTTTTGCAGAAGACTGAGGCAGACACACAGATCTATGCCCATGTCTTCCAAAAATCCAGCCCCAGCTGCGGCTCCTCTCTTCTCATCCCCAGCCAGAGCGTAAAGCAAATACCCCAAAGGAATAAAACTAACCTGGCAACTGAATCATGCTCTGACCCGCCTTAGGAGAACAGAGTTTGCAGAGAGCTCTGGAGATCCTTGTGTGCACAAGGAAAGGAAATGACCATCAAGGTCTTTATCCCATCCTGACTGGAATTACTGGCAAAGTTCCCACCGGTTGCAGGAATGGGGCTGCAAATGTTGCAGAGCACAGAGTGACAACGAGGGCTGAAGGGACTTGACAGACACAAGACGAGGCACATCCTCCATCAGATGACACGGCTGTGTTGGTGCCATGGCACTCAATGCTCCTCCACAGAGCTGTGCCCAACACTGCAAACCAAAATCCCACCTCTCCTTTCCACACCAGCACCCCAAACCCCCACATCTGACGTGTTTAAAAGATAAAAACTGATGTCCAGTTTGCGCCTTTCCGACAGGATTTGGCCCATATCTACTCATGTTGTTATTTATAACTGAAACACACAGTAATCACACCAACTTCCTACTAGATTTTATTCCTTCCTTAATCTAAACATAAAGCCATAAGAGTAAGATATTTGCTGTAAGGAAATGAGCTGTCAAGTGATTTACGGTTTAGCTTTGTCTCTGTCTCAACAGCTCAAAGTCTTCTCCAAGACCCTATTTTTAGCAAGCTGTAAAAATGAAAGGCAGTAAGGGACAGAGGAGAAGCCAGGAGTTGAGAAATGTATAGAGGAAACTTATTTATTTCTTCATTACCCTAATGCACCTCTAACAGCTGTATCTGGGTACCATGTGGACAATCACAGGCAGTGTTATATTGCCTTTACTGCTTAAAGGTGTCTTTACATATGAGATCAGCCTGATCAGCCACAGCTCAAGAAGGGGCAGTGCTGGGGAGATGTCCCTGGGTTTGGGTTTGTTTGCTGGGATTTGGGAGTTGGGTTTTTGTTGGGTTTGGGTTTTGGTTGGCTTTTATTAATAATGGCCAAAATGGCTTCACATGGTGCGTGGATGCTAGACAAGATCATAATCAGCTGGAGGCAAAATTAGGCTGTCCTTTATTCCAAGAATGGCTCATGTAGAAATCCACATGTTCCCCCCATTTCTCTTATCACCTAGCTCAACTATAAAATCAATAAAAGCAGTTGCCTTATTCACATTTTATTGGTCATTCCAGCCAAAATTATTCTAGTAATTCCCTTCAACAAGAACCAAGGTCTTCTACTGCATAAATTTTATTTCCAGTACCTTCGCTTGCAAATGATGACAATAATTATTCTAAGTCCCATATAGCACTTTCCACACAAGAGCTTTAAGGGCTTTAACAATGGGAAGTTATTACCAGAGCTTTAACAATAGAAAGTTATTACCAGCATCCTTATTTGTGAGAATGAGGCACAGAAAGATCAAACAAATTGCTGAAGATCATTCAGCAGCTTGCTGGCAATGCCAGGAACAGAACTGTAATCTCCTAACCCTCCATCCAGAGCTGATTGGGCCAGGGAAAAGAAAAAGCATCCTTGAACCATGAATGAAAAGGGAGAGGCTTGTTTTTAAAAGTGCTGAAAATGAGCTTGTCCAAAAGGTGCAGTGATGGCAAATGTCTGAACTTTGACAAAATTCTGAAAGAGATTAAATGATGCTATTGACTATTGCATAGTGGGGGAATGGATAAACAGAGAAGGGATGTGCCTTCTGGCCACTTTCTCATTCCCTTTGGGATGTCCCACGGAGAAATCCCAACGATCACATACCCAGTAATTACAAACAATGTCACATTTAAGGATTATAACTCTTTTCTTTACCTCATCTTTCTTCTTCCCTTTGTTTTGGCCCCTGAAGCGCCCAAGTTGACATATCCAAAATCAACACACAATTCTGACCATCTTGGCCGACGCAGTTTGCCCAGAAGCACCAAACACACACTAAGTCTCCGTGAAACTCTTTTCTCTCAGAAGTATTTTAGGAGACAATTTATTTAGGAGAAAGAACAGACCTTAATCAGCAGAAGAACCACGGAGAAACAGAATATTTATACGTAGCCACATCCTGAAACCAAACAGGATGAAATCCTCCGAGGCATCCATTAAGGAGATTGCCCAGCGGAAAGGAAATTCAGCAAACCAGATTATCCCTAACAGGCTTATCCACTGGAAAAAATCATCACAGCAACGACAAGAGAGTTTTGAGAGACAATTAAAGAAAGGTAGGGGAGAGGGGAGATTGTAACAGGGTGACAAGGAGGGAGAATCCATAAAATACAGATTGTCACGGCTGATCAGACGTAAGGACATTACACGACCCATCACACGTCTGGGAGAGGAAAGGGGAGTCGAGACGTTCACAGCGCCTCGTGTCTGCGGCTTTGCCAGGGGCAGAACTGCTTTTATGTTCTTTAATACAGCAAGAAGAAGAATTCCCCTGCTAGTTCACTTGACAGGCATGAACTGGATCAAAAGAGCTTCCAGCAGCAGCACTCCACCCCTCCTTACAGCCCAGCCCTACGCTGTGTCCATGGCTCCATCCCGCAGCAGAAGGAGCAGTCTTCTTCAAATTGTGATCCCAAACGTTTGAATCAATGGCAAACCTCCAACAAACTGAAAATGCATGAAGGAATAAAGTTCACTGGATGGTCTTGGACTGGAAACCACAAGAGATGGTTAAATTCTTCTTACTAGAGGAAACCACCGCTCCTTGAGCAGGACCATGGCAGAAACAGTGAGCACAGAGCTTTTGCTCTACCCTGTATCCTTGCTGGGATAACAAGACTTTCTCTTACAGGTTTATTTTATGTTATTTCCAACCCAGATTGTTCTTAAACCTCTGATGTTAAGTCAGAGCACACAGCAACAAGAGAAAGAACCCTAAATCTGTATGTCCCCCCTCCCTTACCTTCAAAGTACCGCTGCCCCCACGTGCTCCTCAGCAGTGGAACCAGACAGAAAAACAAGAAAAAAAATCCCACAGGGGAAAGGATGAGATTCCTGGCATGGGAAGATGTCCATGCCATCATCTCTGGCTGAGGATGGGACAAGCAGGGACAGACAGATTAAGGGATTTGCCAGAGCTAATGACATGGACATCTTTCCACTGACTTCACTAGGCTTTGGACCAAATTCCTGTACAAAGAGCTGCACTCAAGAGCTATCAAGGAGATTAATTCATTAGCATTTTTTAAAGTACTTTTAGATCCTGGAGTGAAAGGGGCTATCAAACTGTAAAGTCATTTTATTAGTGATAACAGTCAAAGAACAGAAAGTTGAATCCTTCAGTCTAAAGCCTTACAGCACAAATGGGTTTGTAACACGAAGACACCACAAAGTCCTAAGAGATATTAAAACTTCCTTGAATAGACTTACACCAGACACTAGTTTTCTAAGATTCTTTTCAACTCCGCAAATTCTGATGGAAATTTTTAAATTTTCATGTAGCAGGATGAACCCAAACCCACTCAGGGAAAGCAGGAGGATGTAAAGCCTATTGCAGCCCCTGAAAGGCTCCTCACTGGTGTCAGCAGAGTTGATGTGCTTGGTATGCTGTGTCAGGACACTGACCACGGGGGACCCCGCAGCCCTGAATTCCTCCCATCATCTTGGGAAGCAGAAAACAAGGCTATCACAGGCTCTGTGCACACAGTTCTCCAAAATTATCCAAGGGAATGGCACACAGGCAGTGCAAGAGGACACAAGGCAAGGAGCTGGCACGGCTGCAGGCTGGCCTTGCATGCGGATACTTCTCCAAAATAAGATCTCGAGCCCATAAAAACATTGGCAGCAGGAGCCGGAAGATGCACAGTGTACTCTTCTATCGCTTTGCTGGTGGAATAGACTCCATCCTGTTCCCTCTGGCCCCAGATCAAGCACAACTCCTCACAGGAATTTTCCATTATCCTGTGGCAAACACACCAGGGCAATCCGGCCGCTTAACCGACTTACACTGTGACCCCCCTCCTCAGCAGCAGCCAGATCGTGCATAAGCACCAGCCACTTCTCCTACAATGTGCCAACTCCAACACCACAGCCCAAGTGAACTGGGGCTGGAATTCCCAGGCTGCCTGACAGGACTGCAATGGGGCAATGGAGACATCCTGAGTCTCCTTTGCTCCAGCTCTGCCCTCCTGGCAGACCCTCCTGTCTCCTGCTTGTGGTTGCTAAGGCCCTAATTTATTTCCACAGCCCAACGGACTCAAAACCAGGGAAAACATGGAAACCCTCAGCATCCCTCCTCTGTTTCCACTTTGGTAAATCCTTTTCTTGCCCTGCTTTTTCACCAGGCTGCGAACTCATCTCCAAATCCGTACAACCATCCAACTATCCCTCACAGCTGGATCTCCACAAGAAAGGCACCAGCAACTGCCAAATTCACCCCCCCAGCAACTCGAAGGAGAACAACCCCATCACTTCAGCTCCCACCCTCAGGCAGAGGGGCTCTGGAAACACATGCAAACCCCACAACACCTTTGTGGATACAGAGATTATCAATTAATGCAAGTGTCCTTGAACCACCAAGGAGCAGGAACCCCCCTGGCATCCCGAGGAGGGGACTGCCCGAGGCGCACTCACGGCGCTGACAAACACACGGAGCTTATCCCGACTTTCCCTATGCCACGTTTATTTGCTCAAGAAAAATGCTCGGCATCTCCCTCATCCCTGCTCATTTCCGATGTGGTTTCTACTTTCCCCAGGGTCACAGGCAGTGACAGGCATCCCCGAGGCTTGTTTGTGTTTGGAGCCATCTGCCAGTGCAGGGAGGGCTGGAGCAGCCTGCAGTGAGAGGGAGCCACCGAAGAGCACCGTGGTTTCCTCGGGAGGGGTGACCAAGTGACAAAAAAACCATTCGGTTTGCTCCCTCTTCCCGGAGATCTGGTCTCAAATAATGCAGTGGCTCAGCTCCAGCTACATCATCTCCCCCAGCAGCGTGGTTTGAGTTATCTCGGGGAAGGCAGAAGGCTGCAACTCCACAAACACATGTTTAATTACACTGCAGCGCATCCACTGCTCCGCTCGGTCTGGTTTGCAGGGGAGGGGGAATACTGGGATGTTTCACCCAGAGACACCCACACCAGAGTCCTGACACTCTGCAGGTGCTCACTCTGTCCCCTCAGCCACCACACCCTTAAAAAAAACCAGTCTGCAAATGAACTAAAACAGCCTTAACCCTACAAGCAGCTTCTGGATGATGGAGAGAGACCGGCTCCGCTGCCAGCTCTGCGGGGGGGAGAGGAGAAACCGTCCCCAGCCAGGGACAGGCACACAAAGGCCACATTGTCCCACACTGCAATTAACTCCAGGGGAAAAAAAAGGCCAAGGCTATTTGTGAAAGGACATATCCAGCAAACAGCGGGTCCATGCCCAGCCTGTGCACCCATAAAGCCCGTTTGGTGCACAGACCCCCCTGTCTGCCCAGGGAGCTGCAATTTCAATATATCACCCCCAGCTTACACTCGCTGGCGTTTTTCTAACACAAGTTTTACAGAGGAAACAAGATCCAAAGGCTTTCAAACACTCTTTACAAGGCACTTTCCTCAGGCTGGAAGGGATGAAGTCGTTGGGAATATCATGAAACAAGTGGCACATCACCTCTTTGAAAACCCAAATAGCAAGAGACCACATCAAGTCTTCAAATATTAATCTGTACTTACCAACTAATCAGCACTGACAAAAATAACCCATCTAATTATCAGAACACTGCCACCTAAATAATGAATTATATGCCTTATTAAAAAGTATAATAGATTAGAGGACGTGAAACAATTGCAATTAGTAAAACAAGAAACGCTGGGAAACAAAAAAACCCTACAAGTGTGATCTGAATTGTATAAATTAATGTTCCAAAATAGCGACTGATCTCCTCCAACACATCAAAAGGCAGGAACTTTTGAAGCCTATTGCAATTCAATAAATGCAATTCACCTTAAAATTGCTGAAAACTCATAATATATTAAGACATTGTCCTTGCTGCTCAGAGTGTTGCTTTGTCCATGACACCTCCCCAGCCTGGGGAGGCTCATTACTGGGAGTGAGTCTTTACTGGGCGCCATCCCACTCCTGTGCATGTAATTGCTTCATTAGGAGGAGATGGGGTGGGGAACAGGGATGCTGCTGCAGATAACAGCCAGGGGAACGAGGGATGCCTTCAAGCACTCAAAAGGAAGTGTTCTCACTTTCCTTTAATATCACCAGGTCCCTCTGTGCTGCACATTAACCAGACTCAGCCCCTGCCCTATATAACGTACGAGGTGGGGAGGAAAGTGAGGGGCACACACACCAAACCTGTCTCTCACTGCTCTTGGTCCAGTTCTCCACCCCTGTGCTCTCCCACGCGCACCCCCATGGACAAGGTGATGTTTCCTCATCACACTCTTTGGTGAAACACACCCAGGTACCCACGTTTAGCACTTTGCTTCTTGGCTCAGCCATCATTACCAACACAATCTATATATCTTTGGCTCTAAATTGAAAGAGTGTGTGTTCAGATGGGATATGAGGAAGAAATTCTTCCCTGTGAGGGTGGAGAGGCCCTGGCACAGGTTACCCAAAGAAGCTGTGGCTGCCCCATCCCTGGAAGTGTCCAAGGCCAGGTTGGACAGGGCTTGGAGCAACCTGGGCTAGTGGAAGGTGTCCCTGCTCATGGTGGGGGGTGGGACTGGATGATCTTTAAGGGTTGCTTTCAACCCATTCTGGGGATTCTATGTTCTTTGCAGAGATTCCATAACAGATGTTTCTTCTCTGATCCCAAGCTGGACCTGATCTTTCCAATCCATGGTCTGTGAGATCCTCCAAGCCCTCCACCCCTCTCTGCAGTCTTCAAACATCAAGGGCTGAATAAACCCCTGAAATGCTGTTGGCTTTCTTCTTTTTCCAGGACTACTGCTGTTACACTCTCTGCAATATTTACCTTTCAAGGGCTTTAATGCTTGCTGCAGTCCTGGCATCACTCAGATGCAGAATAGCAGAACACACTCCTAATTGTACCCCAAGGTATAGCAAAAAGAGAAAATGTAGCACCAAAAAAAAAAAAAAAAAAGAAAAAGAAAGCTTTAGTGAAAAAACCTGTCAACTGCAAAATATTTTTTAAATAAATAAAAGAAATCCAAAACTCTGCCTCTGAGATGGTATAATAGCACCTGAAAAATGTAACTGATCTTTAAAATAACATCCTCCTTCCGACCAAGAAGAAGGATAGTGAGCTGGTGAGATTCTTCTTCATTTTCCAAGAGCCTTTTAATCACCTGAGTGCTGTTCGTGTGGACTGGGGGTTATGACAAGGACAAAGTAACTCACTTCCTGTCCAAAATTAATTTTACTTAGCTCAGTCCTGAATAATTAATGTCGTTCCCTGCAAACATGTCCCCAAATGCCTCCCTCCAATAACCTGCACCAAGAAAAAGAGGCTTTTGGTTAAACTACCCCTTGTAGTGCTCAATATCACTGTGTTTGTGGCATTTTTCTCCTCACAGATAATCAACAGGTACCTTTACTAAAATAAAGCATCTTTGGTTTAATAAATACACTAATTCTAGCTTACTCCACCTTTAAAAATGAGGGTCTCCCCCCCAAAATGCATTAACACTTCACACAAAAATGTTTTCCATCTGAGCTCACTTTTAAGGGAGAGTTTCAGCTGGAGACAATTAGGAAGGGCAGGAATATAACCCAAAAGCAGAGGGAAGGGAGTAGTGCATGGACAGGGGATGAGAGCCCACTATACATCCCTCTGCTATACATTAATTTAACTTGAAGCTGGTGGGGCACTGAACATCTCATGTAGGGACACTTGTCTGTGTGGATCCTTCAAGAGAAACAAGCCAGCCTTGAATCCACGGATTTTGCATTATGCTAGGAAACAAACATTTTCAATCCAAACTAAAAATGTGCAACCTCTTGCCTACTTGCAGCTCTGCCACTGAGTGTGGGAAGGAGAAAACGACTGGAAGTGGAGTTAACTCCAACCCAAGGTGAAGCCAAGTTGTTTGTTTTCATTACTAAAACCCACAGAAAAGAAATGCAAAACACGAAACAGCCCAAAGCCAACGGTGAAATTCACATTCAGGCGGAGGATTTTCCGAGGGTAAATGTTTGTTTTTATCCCAGTGCACTCAGGTCAGCTTGAATTTATGTTAATACCATCAACAGAGCAGCGCCAAAATCAACGCCTGACAGCCTGCAGGTTGGGGGGTTTTTAAAATATGAATTTGTCCTCCATTCTAAATCATTGTCCTGACTGCTGCTTGCAACACTAAGTTTATCATCAGCAGTGAATTTAATTAACGTGTTGTTTCTCCCTTCAACCAGATCATTAATAGAGTTGATAAATCAAACGTGCCATTGTACTCCATAACACTGGGATTGTGATATTCCCCAGAGGTCAGAGGACACATAAACTGAGGGATGAAATTCATTGAGACATAAATACAGCATCCTCATCTGTGACAGTCGGATACAATCACACTCCAGTAACATGAGCATTATGTAAGAGAACATTGTCTCTGGCCTGTTCCACAGAAATGCCACAAGACCAATACAGAAAAACATAAAAACTGGCTGACATTCCATTGCATGCACGGCTTCTCATTCTCCTTTCATTTGTGCTGCCAGGCCAGCAATATTTACTTTTGTTTCAAAGCTCAGGTAGAAAATGATACTACCAGGGCAGAATTTTTATTTATTTTAAATGAAGGATGGAGGCTTAAAATGGGGAACACTCTATTTGTCCTCCTTGAGACTGGGATCTTTTGCCCCTTCTTGTGAGAACTGGATGGATGGAGCTTTGAGCAACCTGGTCTAGTGGAAGGTGTTGGAACTGCATGGTCTTTAAGGCCCCTCCATCCCAAACCAGCCTGTGATTCTATAATTGAGCTGGTCCACACATGCTTTCCCACTGTACAGCCCCGGCTTTAATAAAAGCATTAATAGAAAATAAGTATCGGAAGGTTGTGATGGAAACTGAAAACCAAAGTAATACATAGAGCCAGCATCAACTTTGAACCACCCTGTCCAAAGCAGCCCCACACAGAGGGCCCCAGACTCTCCATCTCTACCACAGATATCCAGCACAGTGACCTCACCCCCCATCCCAAATTCCTCAGCTACTTGGTGCACAAGGTTTTGCACACGAAGGAGCCATCAGAAAGCATCTCTAATAATAAAAATAATAATGGAACAAAAAACAACAAACCTTGTCCCTGTGCAATCACGTGCCTTGACTTTTACTGGTGCTTTTCTCTCAGGTTTGTGCCGAGCTGCCTGGCTGAGGAGAACATCCCACCCTGGAGAGCACCAGCAATGCAGAAGGTTCCCATGGTGAGTGATTTAAATGCAAATGAACAAGGGCAAGGCTGGGTTCATTCATCTGACAGCACTCACCTCCTCACCGCCTTCACTTGGAGGACCTGCAAGATCAGGGTCCTGGATGCAGGTCACGACCCCAAAAATCCAGAGAAGGTCTCAGTGGACGCTCTGGGAAACCAAGACTTGACAGAAGAGACGCTCCCTGAGTGGGTCACGGAGATGTGTTGGGCAATGAGCGGTGCTGGGAACACCCTGGAGGAACCAACCCTGCTTGCAGGCACCTCCAGACGTGATTTGACGTAAGCACTGACAGCCTCTACCAAACACAACCCTTCATTACACATCAGTGGGGATGCAGCCAGCGGGGCAGATCAAGGTGATGGGTGGGATCATCTCTCCCCCTCCTCCCCAGCTCATGCTACAGGGGTGGGGAAAGACCAGCACCTCCTGAGGACTGTGCATCTCCTGCTGGGATATCTGAAGTGTCTGGGGAGAAAGGCCCTCTGGAGGTACCAGTCAGTCCCTCCCGTGACCGGCCCGGACAAGCCCCGAACCTGCCGGAGGGCTCAGCTCCGGCGTGACGAGTCTCGCCGTGGGAGCCCTGCCAAGGTTCAAGGGCTTCGCAATTAACTTTCACAACAAACCAAAGCCTCAAGAGCTTTTAATCTCCAAATAAGTAGGAGATGTGGGTCCACGCCAAGGCTTTTGTGCCCTGGTTTATCAGCGAGGCGCTGATAAGGACCTCGCCGCCGAGCGCCTGTCTGAGCACGGCCACACAACGGGAGCTCCGCTTATCCACCTTCGTTTCCACAGCAGGAGAGCAGGGAAAGGCACGGGGTGAGCTGTGCAACAGGTTAAGACACAGGGAGCATTTGCTTAGCACTGCAACCTCATGCAAATAAGCTCGAAGGAAACGCTGAAGAGCGGAGATAAAAATTCCAGCACAGGTGCCATCCGCTGCAAAATTCTGATTGGGCTGTTCTCCATCATAAAAAAAAATAGAAATTAAAAACTATATACACTCAAGACTTCATCAGAAAGTAGCTGATCTTCCCTGCCAACCATCAGTTACAAGAGGTGAAATAACTAACAAAGCAAGTCCGTGCTTGCCTGAATAAACAGGCAGGAAGGAAACTGCTGTGTGCAGATCCCGGCCCGGCAGGATCCTCATCAGGATTCTCCGCTGGCAGCGGCACTTGTCACACAGACAGACAGACAGACCCCGCACTCCTGCTGATGGAGTTCAGCGCCTGACCAGCACCTCATCGTGATAATACTGCCAATGACACCCAGAACAATTGGCTGTGGGTAACATGACTCCTGCACATCCTTCCTCTCCACCCGCAGCAGCACACGAGCACACACGCCGGCCTCTGCTTCCCCCAGCAATATTTTGGGCAAAATTCAGAAAGAATTCACTGTATATTGCCCAGGATAATATTCTGGCATCCTCCTTGACTTACTTAGAGCCTCAGCCACAGCATCTGCAGCACCCTACACCTCATCTTCCCACCTTTGTTCCCTGACAGACTGGAATAAAGAAAAACCTTCAGGGTTTCATCCCATATTTAAAGCTCTGTGGTGGTTTATTTCCCCTATCATTTTTTACTCATTTTCAATGATGAAAACTTTTTGGTGATATTAATTACCAACTTAATCCTGCTTTCCTAATGACATACACACAGATTTACCACGAGCTCAGAGCAGCTCTGCTAAATCAGGGATAAACCCAATGTACTGTAGAGGGTTATACCTTTTTATTAGTCTTTCCTGTTGGTCTAATTAATGGTATTACCCTCTGAACTGTGTGCACACACTTAAAGAAATTTAAAATATGCTGAAAAAACTCCATGAAGGAACCAGAGGATGCTTAATAATTTCCTACCACTTATCTCCACTGGTAGCCAACAATACCCAACTCACTCTTCTTACTCAAGATACTTGATTTGATAAGTGGCTTTGACCACTGATATATGAAAAATAGCATGAACAAAATTATCTTCAGAGCATCACTTGATTTTTCTGCTTCCCCTCTCCTCAACAGATTGCCACAAGGGTATCAACACTCATTTGCTGATTCAAGTCCAGGAAAGATGAAAAACATCACTGCAAAATAAGCTTGTACTTACATCGGCAGAAACGACGGAAAATGAATCAACAAATGAGAGCCACCTCAAAGAAACTGCAGCTAAGCAAAATATCCCCCAATTTGGATTCTTTATGTACAGCTGCAACTAAAAGGAACCGGAATAAATCACAGCAAGTTTTCAAGGCTCAGATAATTTTCCTTCTTCAAGAGAATCCAGAAGTTCAGCTGTTCCCAGCTCAGAATCCACTGGAGGATCCAAAGCCAGCATTTTTGAAGGAAGGGCTGACTTCAAGCACACTGCCTGTGGTGATGCCAGGCATAGTTCCTGCAGCAGGCATCTACCAACACAAGAGCCAAAGCCCCTGACACGTCCTTGTCGTGGGACAGGTCCCTGCAACCACATAGGTGCCAAAATACTTCTCCAGACCTTCCAGCCTCATGGGCTTGGCCCACACTGTGGATGAGGTCACCCCTGTTCTCAGAGGTGTTTAACAAGTTCTCTTCTCAACCCTAACCCACCTCCTGATGTAAGGATGGCACCAAGGTGTGGAAATGACCCTTAGAAATTAAGGGAACCTTGGCAGCAGCACCAAATCCCATGTGTCCAAGAACCAGGGACAGGTTGATGAAGGCCCTCAAAGAGGCACAGCACTGCAAATTTATACCCCAAGGGTGTAAATTCTGCTTTTACTGCTCCCAAGACTACCTTGGAGGGTCTGTTACCAACAAGGATTTACTTGATTTCTCCCTGCACAATATTCCCCATCCGCTGAAAAGTTCAAAGACAGGTTTGACTGAACATTGTGATGAGGTCAAAGGCATCTGTGCTGACATCACAGTATGGACAGGCTGTCACTGGCACGACAGCCAGCTCTGCTCAGCTGATATTATCTGTGTTGTTTAAAGCTGCCAACGAGCAGAGTTAATGTGTTATCTGCATATGGGATTTTAATCCTGCAGGGTGGTCATTACCACAGTACTGTCAGGCTAATTAACAGGTAGAGCTCTCATGGCTTTTTTTTAATGCATGTTTCCCCAACCAAAATAAAACAAACATAAAATAATCACAACCATGTACCCAGATCGTGCATCAGGCTATTTCCAGGAGCTACAGTCACCCTGGTCCATGGCAGTCTAAAGCCTGGCAGCACAGGGACCACTACACTCCACAAACCACAACAGCATCAAATAAACCTCAGCCCAAGATAATACAGCTCCATTTAAAAAAAAAAAAAAAAAAAAAGGAGAGAGAAAAAAAAAAAACTTTAAGGAACCTACAAGGTATTCAAACCTCTTTAGTAAAGTGCTTTCCATTAATCCTGCCACATGCCTAATGCTGAATCAAAGATGTTCAGTAAATGCACCTATCAGAGGAATTACGCCCAAAATCAAACCGGTCCCTAATGAATGCACTCAGAAATGACAGCGATAAGCAGGGCACAGAAGATGTGTTAAATTACATCATTTACCAAAATACCCTGGAAATGATGCACGTCCAAGGAGGAAAAGAGCATAAAAAGGTTCTCTGCAAAGGTGGCGAAACGCAAAGTGCTTTCTGAAGCTTCGCTCTGCCTGAAAGGAACAATGAAAGGGACTCGGTGCCACACTCGGAGCAACCCCAGCAGCTGCTCAGAGCCACACACTTGTGCTGGGAGCAACGGGCACTGCAGACCTTGACACAGCTCCAGCAGAACTTGAGCAGCTTGTGAGCAACTTCTGGGAGCTCGAGTGAGTCCTGGAGCTGGCCTGAGGCCAGGCAATGACATGGGCATGAGAACATCGGCAAGCAGGGCAAGGTGGCAGCTCGTAACCCCTGTTCCAGCATGCCCTGTTAACCCCATTCCCTCCCTTTGATCCCTGCTCATTCAGCAGCTCCTAAACTGGGGCAGACAGCGCTGGGCAGGGAGCTGGGGACATCCCCAGATGGTGACACTCAGCTCCTCTTCATTTCCAGGCTCAGTCCCACACTGCCTCACCCAGCAGCTGCAAAACCCACCAAAAGCCTCTGTGTACAACAGCAGCAGGACACCAGGGCCTTGCAGGAATCCCCCCTGAACCCAGCACAACTGCCTGGCTTTTTCTTTTTGCTAATATTACCAACACACTACCCCAAAATAGAACTTCTTGATATCAAATACAGCTTTTTCACTGAATAAGTGGCCTTTCTGTGGTTTCTCAGACCCATGACACTATGAGCTTCATATTTTTTGAGTTTTTTTCCCCACAGGAGCTGCCCAGCTTTGGCCCCACCACCTCCCTCTGCTTTTCATGGAAATTTAAGAACCCCATTAATCAGCCCTCTCACCCTGAGCTGTCAGTTTTGGACCTCTCTCAGCACGAAAGGAGATCGTGCAGGAAACCCAAGCTCATTTGAACAAACCCTGTGTGGCTTTAAAACGAGCTCCCTTCCCCTGGATGACAACAATGATCTTTGCAGATTCAATTACACGATGCAAATGTGGTGGGGAGCACTGTCACGTCTCCACCTGAAGCAGCTTCCCCCTCTCCTGCCTCAGCCACCACTTTGGCAGGGAGAAAAACAATGACAAATTTTGGCAAAGCCATTTAGCAACTCCAGATATATTGTGGAGGATATAAAAGGTCAAGGAATTAATGTTTAGAATCTGCAGCTGGATAAAACAACAGGTTTTGCCTGGGGAAGATAATGCAATAATTGACAAACATAAAAGCAAATAATTGGGTGCATTTAAGGCTAGAACAAACAACGATGAACACACAGAGAGGGGATATTTTGCCATCACAGGATGAGGAATCTGTTTTCTGAACGTGCTGCTGTTACATGAAATCACACAGACGTTGTTCAGCTTCAGGGGAGCACCCAAAGCCCAGTGAGTAACTCTGAGCTGGGCTCTGCTCATCCTCACCCTCACTGAGGAATCACTCCAGCAAAGCACTGCAGAGGGACACAGCTCCAAGATGAAAACAGGTCCCCCCAGGTCTTCTCTGACAGCACTGCTGTGCCCAGACCCCACACACCAGGCTGTGCCAGCCCTGCCAAAACACACCGTGCCCTCCTTCCCTCCCCACCTGAGGGGAGCTGCTATTCAAAATTCAAAATGCAGCTGCACTTGGAGATTTTCCTACTGAAAACCTCAGTGTGGTCCACTAAAACCTTCACAGCAGCCCTCTAGGTTTCTTCCAAGATGTTCCTTTTCCCCTCCTGCAACTTAAGAGAGCGTCTAGACCATTAAAATGTAGACATCAAAAGTAAGTTCCACAAATCTATTCCTCGAATCAATTCGCTTTGCTTTCCACCCCTAATAGAGAACATCTCCCTGGAAAACAGGCAAACCCTTCCTGTGCTTGTGTGCCTGCAGCAAAGTTCGACCCATAACAGAATCTCACAACAATCAGAAACACCCTGAAAAAAAAAAACCAAAACATTTTATGGTGGGAGGGCAGAGACCACTCAAACCAGCCAAGGAACAGAAGCAGAACCTTACAAAGACCTTTTAACTCAGCCCTAAAGGGTATGAAATGCTCCTGTGCACACTTGGAAAAAAGCAGACAGCACCAAAACTAAGCATTTGGGGATATTCTGCTGTTAAAAGGCAGGGAGGAAGCTGTTACTTGGGGAATTAGCTTGTGGCACGACTGCTGCCCAGACCCAGGGCTGGGATTCCCATTCAGCCCATTGGTGATGGCCAACAGTGATCCCACACTGCTTTTCCCAGCTAATTTCCAAGGGAGTATGGTGGGCAGTTTGTTTAAAAACAAAAGCACTCATCCTGGACACTGCCAGCCCTCATCCTTCATCATCTCTGTACATGAATGCCCTGCACACTCACAGGAACTCACCACTGCAAAACTCTCCAGCTGTATGGTGACCAAAGGAAGATATTATTTAATATTTAATATCCTGGTTGAAACGAAAAAGTAATGAAAGAGAGGTCCACTTCTGCAAACCCCATGGTTTGATAAGAATTAAAAGGCAAAGGGAACCAGAGACTCAAGTTTTAGGTTTTCAGTTCCAAACCCCAATGGTCTCAATCTGCTGGAGCAGAGGTGCAAGTTCTATTTCACCCTTTCCTTCAAAAAAACTGTGTCCCAGCAATGTCAGCTCCCCAGGTTTCATTGCTGCTGCAAAAGAGAGTCAGAGAAAAACCTGCAGATAGGCATCAGGACACCATTGTGCCCTCTTGCAGTCTTTACACCCCACATATTCACACCAAATACTATTTCCCCCTCTCCAATATATGTTATTTTCTGCAGAAAGGTGATTTAACTCCCTGGTGAGGGAGGACACACAATCTCATTAAAGAGGAGGTGATGGACAGGTTTGGGATTCTCCCCCAGATGCCACCCAGCAAAGTGGGACAACAAAGAGGAGAGGGCAGAGGGCAACAGCATGTCCTGGGACGGCAGCAGCAGCACAAGCTGTGACACATCAGCTCCCTGTCAGATCACCCTGAGGGTTCAGCTCCCAGATCTGGCCTCTCAAACCTGTGAAATTTTGATTTAGAGGGAGAAGTGGCATGAAAAGATGGGAGTCAGAATGACTCTGTAAGGACCAAGGATGAGAAATGGATTTACAGATGCCCTCAGAAGAGATGCTACTTCCACAAAAAATGTTTGCAGAAGCACCAAGGGACAAGGGTGATTCTCCAAGACTGGGATGAGCCCAGCACTGGATCACATCACAGCAGAGCATCACTCAGCCCTTTTTCCTTCTTCAGTAATATAGGTGAACCTCTCCCAAACACTGGGTCTCCTGGGTGCCCACAGGACATCCATGATGCCTTCATGACAGCATCACACTCCCCTTCACCTTCCTGTAGGCATCTCTGCTCCCTTCCCATTGCCCAAGTGATCCAAAAGCAAAATCCAGCCTCATGTACTTAGAATCTGAGGCTGACCATGTACCTAAAAAGCAAAACTCAAGAGCTTTTTCCATTTCTCAGGGCAAACATGGCCCTGCCCACTGCAGCTCTCCCACCACGCAGGTGTCAGAAATCCTCATGACAAAACCCCGTTTCTCATTAATTGCTCTGTGCAAAAACATTTCTCTGCTGCAGCTCAGCCTCTGCACTCCAAGGCAGAGGTCTTTGCAGTTTAGCAGTTTTCAGACCCAGACACAGCTGAAAACCAGCAACCTGCCCCAAAAGCCACCCACGATGAAGTCCACACGGGAGCAGCCAGCCCAGAGGCTTCTCACAGGGATCTGGGGAAGGAGAGCATTAACAAGATTAGGGAAATCAGCAATTTATCAGATTATGGAAGACTGAGGGGTATCGGGATGTCCCTGGGAGCTGCAGCCCCCAGCCAGTCATGCTCAATTATGATCAATACCTTTGCAAACTTGTTCCCACTGTCCTCCTGGAAGGCCTCTGCTATCTCAGGTCCCCTTGGATCACAGCCCATCACCATCACTCAACCTCAGCCTCTGGCCCCAGGGAGACACCCCAAATCCTCACCCTGGCACCCCCAAGCCTCCCATTACCCCCCTCGGCCTTGGGTGCACGAGAAAAACCTTGGGAAGAGCTTTTCTTCCCTTTGCACCTCCTGCAAACAAACTGACCATGGAAAAGACTTCAGCCAAAGCTTTCAAAAGTTATTCCGTGTCTATTCTGGTGAGACAGCTTCTTTTTCCTTAAAAAACCTAAAACCATCCCATGTCCTGCTACCACAGGACACATCTCCAGCCTAGAGACCTCTAGCTGGAGGTCTCTAGACCTGTTGGTTCCACAAAATCCATCTCAATGGGTGCGTGAAAGTATCAGCCATAAACACTCCAGCAAAATTCTACAGCAAGAAAAAGCAGGAATGGATTGCAAAGCAACGAGGAGCAACACCCTGGGCCTTCAGCATCCCATGGGTGAGGACATACCCTGAAAAATGAGGCCTCTGGCTGACCAACTCCCCGGGGTTTTGTGAGCAGATGCAGCCCCAGCCTGGCTCACACCGTGTTAGGAGCACACCGGTTCTGCGTCAGTACCACGGCACTTATCTCACACTCCCCTGTCAACAAATTATGAGGATTGAATTTTAACAAGCTGGAGACTGAAGTTCTGCTCTGTGTCGTGCCAGTGCTGAGCTCAGTGCCCGGTGTGCAGTGATCTACTCAGTGCAGGGGGGAGCAGGGATGACCCAAGGAAAGATGTTTGCCCGCCAAGGCTGGGCAAGGAGCCCCCGCCCCAAGGCTGGAAAGCCTCTGCTGGCACCTCAGAGAGTTGCATATTCAGGATGCAGATTTTTCTGCATCACCCGGCCCCAGTGACAGAGAACACTGAGTTCACTGATGGATCTGGAGTAAAAAAGAATAAGTGATGGCAGGACAGACTGTCCTTTTGGATGATGCCCAGCCCCACCAGTGACTATCTGAGAGTGCCTGAATCCAACAGACAAAAATCACACTTAATCTTCCCCTGAGTTTAAGACCCAAACCTGTTTCTACCTCCCTCTCCCCACCTCCAAGTCTAACACTGTTTTCATGGTTATGCTTCAAACTGAGGAACTGAAAACCCTGGATTAAGTCCTTCTTCAGCTTCAGAGTTTACTCAAGCTTACTCATCCTCAGGAGCTTCACTAAAACTCCCCTGGACAAGCCCTAGAGCAATGATAATCTAAGTATTATGCTAACCATGCCAGATGAGGCTTTTGAATAGGAAAACTCCAGAAAAGATATTTAAATTAACATCTTCAAAGACTAAGATGTAGCAGGGACCTGAAGTGGTATCTGCAGCCAGTTCCTTGCCTCTAAAGCAACCATGGGAACATTGCTAAGCACAAATTGATTTCCCAGCACAGGCATTTGTTTCAGAGCATGAAACTAGTTGCTCCCTCACCCTCTGAACCACACAGGACAGAGGGAAATAAAGTAGGAAACGATTAGAAAGATTAATAGTACAGCAAGACCTTGATCTTGTGATAAAATGCTCCTGATACCCAACTGGGCAGCAGTATCCAAATTCCTCAGGCTTCTTTACAGCATCAGCTCTCCAACTCTGAAAGAACAAATAGCAGGGAAGATTTCTGAAGAGATGAAAATGGTACATTTTCAACAGCCTGAGATGATTACTCACAAAATAGCAACAGCACAGAGGTAACTGATTGCCTCCCGGGCAAAAGTCAAAGTCTTTGCATCGTGGCTATGAAAGGATACCGAGATCAAAGGGAGGAAGGGAAAACTCTATTTTAGGCTGTCAGGAGCATAAAGGTCCTCCTGGCCCCTTGGCATCATGAGATACCAAGACACAACTAAAATCCTTCTCATGCTGCACCTGCCCAAGATCACTGTGCAGCAAGGAGAAACCCTTTATTCCAGGAGCAGGATGCAGCTCCTGCTCCATTCCCAGCTGAATTTTGGCAGCATCCATGCAAACACCACCACTCCCACCAACAGGAGCCAGGACACAGCGACCACGGTGTGCCACTGGTGCTCTGAAATAGGAAGTGAGATAAGTCAAACACTGAGCAAGGTGTTATTAATAACACTTAGCTATTGATTGCACGTTACATCTTCAAGCACTTCACCAACACTAATTAATTAAGGTGTTTTCCATTTAATGTGGGAAGGAGACTACAGCAAAAACATATGGCTAAATGGACTGACTGCCTGATTGAGCACAGCAAGTCATCACCTAAACTTCGGATTTCCACAGATACTGCTTTTAACCAAAGTACTGAAAACACAGGTGCAGGTTGGGCAAAGACACAAAGCCAAAAGATCAGAGGTGCACCCAGCACAGGCAGGGAGGTCACGGCTGACCACTGACCCGCCACAGCACCTGCTGTGATGCTCTGTTTGCATCCCCCCCTCATCACCAGCATCCCACCCCACCACTGCAGCCTGACCTGCACCACCAGGCACGGGCACATCTTTTGCTCACAACCAATCCAACCCATCCTAATTCAGACAAGAACTGCAACACGAGGGTGCTGACACGCGGCCGCACTGATGTTCCCGAGCGCTGCCTGTAATTGCTGTGCTAAGAGCCGGGGACATGAAGTATTGATTTCCACCCTGATCTGCATCCAAGTTTAGAGAGGCTGCAGCCAAAATACTTCTCCCAGCAAACTCGCCTTTTAAAAGAGACTGTCAGGACTGAGAGGTTCGAATGATTAACGCTCTCGCTAAGGACTGTAACAATGCACAAGTTCCATTCCTGCCCACCTACGCACACCCACCATCCTGCTCTCCCTCTTTGCTGAATTCTTCCAGTTTTGATTTAAATTATGGAAAAGAGGCCCTCGAAGTGTACCTTGCCACGGCAAAAATAGCTCACTGTAGCACAGAGAAGTCTCAGTGTGCACAAAGGGGGCAGAGCTATTACCTCGAGCTGTCTCAAGCTGTATGATAATTATACAAATAACACATTTGACAAACTCAGGATTAATTACCGACTGAGCAGGGCACAGAGACACATTCACCTCCTTCCACACGACTTGGGACTGACCTGGAGCACCTGCCTGTGGTGCTGTGATCACCAAGCTCCTTCCTATGAAAGAGAAGAAATCCTTCCCCGTGAGGGTGGGGAGGCCCTGGCACAGGTTGCCCAAAGAAGCTGTGGCTGCCCCATCCCTGGAAGTGTCCAAGGCCAGGTTGGACAAGGCTTGGAGCAACCTGGGATAGTGGAAGGTGTCCCTGCCTGTGGCAGGGGGGTGGAAGGAGATGAGCTTTAAGGTCCCTTCTGACCCAAACCACTCCATGATTCTATAAGCAAAGGGACTTGGTGATTCCACCACGTGCTTCTGCACCAGGACCAAAGCTTTGGCCACCCAAGCATTGCCACCATACCCCAAATTTGCACTTGCAGTTAAGTGGTTGCCACCCCATTCCCCATCCTCCTGCCTGCCTTTAATATATTTGCATAAATCAAACAGCTTGGCAGCCCTCCTACTTAGAAGACACACAACAGCAGAGCTATTCAGAGATTCTTGTTTTCACCCCATCCTTCCGAACATCGTCTCCAAATCCTTGAGGAAAAGCATGCGGCTCACTATAGATATCTCAGGCCTGTCTATACAAACACAGAGTGATGTAGCACAGCATTTATGGCAGTGTATAAACAATAGTACCAAACTTAGGGAGGAAACACAAAGCAGAGCAAATCTAATTGGTGGGTTTTGCGGAGATCAAGAACTCTCCCCCTTCTCCTCCCTAAGCATGATGAACACAACACTCTTCAGATGTGATTTTACACTTAACTGATTGGCTTCTGCTACAAAACCAGTGGTACATGGCTGGGTATGTGACAATTTTAGTAATGGCCTCTTAAATTTGTTGTGAAGGACAAAAATGCATCTACAGCCACAAGGCCATGTAGTCACACCTTGTTGGGGAAGTGTCCTTCCTCCTAACTCCTGGGCATCAGCACTCTGAGCTAAATTTGCCAGATTAAAGACTGGGAAGGTGGACCAAACATCCAGCAGCCATTGAAAATACCACTCTGGCACCCAGCTGAAGATGGGACCACTCGTCACAGGGACCCCACAGCTCTGAAGAACGTGTAATTATAGTTATTAAGCAGAAACACGCACACTTTGGGGAATGGAGCGCGTTTCTTTGGCACCTTTACAGTGTACTGACTGTTTTCCAGCGTGCTGATAGTAAAGGAACACAAAGGGGAGTTTTTTCCATTGCTAGACAGACTAGAAAACCTCTGAGGAATATCAAACAGAAGCCCTAACCCTTGAAGAACCTCACAGACATCCCTCCCTTGCAGGGACACGCTGCAGGAACACAGGCAGTGCCCCTCTGCAGAAACACACCAGTCTTCCCAGAAGTGTCCTGAGAAAAAACGAAACCAAACACTGAGTACACACACAGAAATCAGCGTGGACGACAGCAGGCAAAGCATTTTACCTGCTTTCCTGGCTGGAAGGCTGCATTTCCACGTTCATGCCCTGTACAGCATGTCACCATCTGCATTCCTGATCGCCCTGCTCCACAGGGGAGGATGGAGGCCGGCATCCTCCTTCTGCCCTTTCAGCAGATTTTTATGAAAGAAAGCTCCTCGGTAGCCTGGCTGCAGAGTGTGGCAGAGTGGCTGAGATTACACCAACAGCCACCTCTGCACAGCAGCTCAGAAAATGCCTGCCCCACACAGGTAACTTCACTCCCTGCGTCCCCACAGCCACCGGGAAGCTCGGCTGGGTCCAGCTCCTGCTGCACAGCAAACCCACCTGGTGAAGGATTAACTGTGTTTAACAAGTGCCATTCACACCCCACACCCCCGCTCCCGAAACACAGAGATACAACAAGCTGCATGGAATAAACTCACTAATTAATCCCTCTAAATCAGTTGGCGTTAACGCCACAAACAACAATCGCATCAGTTCCAACCACGGCGGGGTGGGGAGTTGGAACCAGATGATCTTTAAGATCCCTTCCAACCCAAACTGTTCTGTGCTTCTACAATTCCATGATTGCATCCTGGCGGGAGCAGCGATACCCACCAGGAGCTACGCTACCTTTAAAAAGCTTCCCCAAACCGCCACTGCTACTTTAAATAACGCTGAACCACTGTACCAAGAGATACTCACAGTAAATAAGTAACGAGTAAATAACAGCTACTGACGTTTTTATCACACAGGTGTAAATTCAGTTATCGAGAAAGGGGAAGCCTTGCACTATTTTTGCTCTGACACCAAGGCTGCTCGGGGTAAATTGTCATGCTAGCTTGTAATTATTTGGGAAATATACAGAAACGTTTAAATACGAATATATACAAAGTACCAGTGATCACGACACACTTTGATTAGTAGGGAACTGAATTTCAGCCTGGGGAGAGCAGGACCCCACCACGAGCGCCGCAGGAACGATTCAGACCCTGTTCTTCAACCTCCATGCAAAGCCCCCTCCGGCACCCCCTGCACCCCCCTTTTCCACGCTCGGCCCCCAGGCTTGGAGACAACTTTTCAGGGATTTGGGGAGCAGAGAGAGTGGGGGGGGGGGGTGCGCATCGCACAGGGGCTGTTCGAGCCTCCCCCCACTCCGTGCCGGGGTCCCGGGTGCTCGGGGTGGGCTCCCGCCGCCGTGCGCGGCCCCGACCCCGCAGCCCCCCCGGACCCCCGGGACGGGACGGGCCGAGCCGAGCCCGGCGCGGGGCCGGGGGGGGAGCGGCGGGGCCGGAGCGGTGGATCCGCGGCGGTAACATGGCTGCTTCCCTACCGAATTACGAAACCGGCTGTGCGAGCGGGGATTACCGGGGAGAGCCGGCGTGGGGAGACCCCGGGGCGGGGAGCGGCGCGGGGATGGGAACGGAGGGGGTGGCGATGGTGTCGGGGAGGCGGGGGGCGGCGAGGGTCTGGGGCAGGGATGGGGGTCCCTCCTCGTGCCGGGGGGGGCGCAGGAGCCGAACGAGGCGCCAGCAGCGAACTACCCATCTCCAAACCCACCGCCCAACCCGCTACCGGGGGGCCCGACGGGACGCGCCCCCCAAAACCACACAATGAACAATAACGGCGAGCGGAGGCGGCGGCCGGGGGGGGGGTGCCCCCCACGTGGCACCGATGTCCTGAGCCCCCCTCGCCCCCTGCCCGCGGCGGGACCCACCTTGAGCGCCGTGCGGGCCGTGCTCCATGGCCGGGTCGCTGCCCAGCTCGGCCAGGCGCCGGCCGGTGGCCGCCAGCTCGGCGCGCAGCGCCGTCACCTCCTGGCCCGCCGCCTGCAGCGCCCCGTCGATGCGCAGCGCCAGCTGCTTGTTGTCGTCCATCATGTGCAGGATTTTGGCCTGGGGGGAGGGAGGAAGAGGAGGAGAGAGAGAGAGAGGTGAGAGAGGGAGCGGCGGGAGGGGTGGGGGGGGGCGGGCAGGGGGCTGAGCTGGGCGGAGGGGGGGGCAAGGGGCTGCCGAAGGGGGAGCGGCGAGAGGGGAGTGGGCGGTGCGAGGGGGCGGCGCGAGGGGAGGGGGCTGGGGGGGTGCGAGGGGGGCTCTGAGAGAGGGGCCGAGGGGATGGGGGGCTCTGCGAGGGGGTGCAAAGGGGAGAAGGATGGAGAGGAGGGGGGCTCTGCGAGCGGGTGCAAAGGGGAGGGGGGCTCTGCAAGGGGGGGGCAAAGGGGAGGGGGACAAGTGGGAGAGGGGCTCTGCGAAGGGAGAGCAAAGGGGAGGGGGCTGTAAAGGGGACGAGGATCTGTGCAAAGGGAAGGGGAGTCCGTGTAAAGCGGTGCAAAGGGAAGGGGATCTGTGCAAGGGGGGCTGTGCAAAGGGGAGCAGGGGCAGCCTGTGCAAAGGGGGTACAAGGGGGCGGAACAGGTTGTACGGGGGGGTGGGGGGTACCCCCTACCTGTTGCCCCCCCCGGCAGCCCGGGCAGGATCGCGGCTCGGCCGAGGGCATCCGCGGTGGGAGCGCGGTGGGTGCGCGGCTGCGGTGGGGCGGGTCCCTCCCGCACGGGGCGGGCGGGCGGACGGACAGACGGACCCTGCGGCGCCCGCGCTGCGCTGGGAGCGAACCCCCCGCCCCGCCCCGCCGCCCCCCGGGAAGTTCAGGGGTGCTGCGGGGATGCTGCAGTGCCCGCGCCGAGCTCAAAATGCCACTAATGAAGAGCCGTGCTGCTAATTGCGCGCGGGTCGTACCCGGCAGCTGCCTGCGGCAGGTGGAGGAGAATGGGCTCCAAAAATCCCCCTGGAAGGATTTTGGCGGGGGAGAGGGAGAGCCACCTGAGCGCTGTCACCACTGCAGTAGCGTTAGTGCGAGAGCTCTTGCGCTGGCGGTTTGTGTGGCACGAACCCAGGGTGAAAAATCGAGAATTATTGGTATCATCCATTCGCTGGCGACTGCTAGAGGGAGCGCGGATGTTTCCCTGTGCCTTATCCATCCCTCTGAGGGATCCTCTTGTGTGTTTGCCAGGGCTGCAGCAAGCCTGCAGAGCTGCCACCCTGCCCACAGCAGCGCGCAGACGGCTTCATCCCACTGAAATGAGATCATAAAATCATGGAATGATTTGGGTCAGAAGGGACCTGAAGGATCACCTCGTTCTGACCCCACCCCCAACCTTCCACTAGACCAGACTGCTCCAAGCCCCATGAGCAGGGGTGCTTTGGAGACCATGTCCTGCATGGCTTTACCTCCCCAGTCTGTCCATGCATCCCAAATCATGGTGGGATTCTTGGGGTGTCCTGTGCAGGGCCAGGAGTTGGACTCGATGATCCTGGTGGGTCCCTTCCAGCTCATCATATTCTGTGATTCTATGATCTGCAGGCAGCAGTGCTGTGGGTTGTCACCTGAGCCACCTGTACCTGGAAAAGTTCACTAATCTTTTAGGAATGCCATGGGCAGGAGCCTCCATGTGTGGGGTGGGAGCCTCACAGAAACGGGAGTGGGTGTGGGAAGCTCAGCAGGGAGCTGGAGAGTGAGCCAGTGCTCTTGCCAAGGGAAAAACCAGAGGAAATCACGACCCGTAAGGAAAGGGTGAGAAACAGTCCTGCACAATTTGCTAAACCCTCCAATATTTGCCTAAATTCAGGCTTTTGGCTGAATAAATGGAGAATTTGTGGCAGTTCCTTGAACTTCAGGGTGTCCTACAGCACCGCTGACACTGCAGAGCCCTGAGCCAAAATGCAGCAGAAAAGATGAAAAAGGGCTCCCCTTCTCAGAGAGCTGCAGGGATGACTCTGGGAGAGGCTTGACATGAGAGAAAGTGGGAGAACATCATCATCCCACGTGGTGACATCCCGAGGGAGTGCAGGCATGAGGCTCTGCAGGAGCAGAGGGTTTGGGGTGCAGAGTCCCTGGGCAGCTTGTGGGAACTGAAATCAGGTAAATCTGTCACATCAGTCGGATGAAAAACATCACTAAGTCAGCCTTGGTCCCCCAAAACCTCAGATCTGATCTTGGGCGTGGGTACAACCAGTTCTCCAAGAGTCAACAGGATCAAGTCCCTATCAAGTGGCATCTAGACCTTACATCCATCTGGATCAATCCCTCTGGATATTGTAAAACAATAGAAAAATCTAGTATTTATTCAGAGAAATGGAACAGTGGCTTTTCCAAGGGACAGTTATTTCTGACTGAGGGTTTCCAGCAGTGTCTGCAACCCAACCACTTGTGCTGGGCCAGGGCACTTGGAATATCAGTGGAAAGGTCTGTTTTCCTTAATGAATTCCCAAAGGGCCAACAAACAACCCGCAAGGAGAATAAATGCAATTTTTGAAATTCTTTCTTCATCATCTCTGCAGCCATCCCCAAATGAGATAAAGTTCTTTAAGTATATATAGAAACTGAATTCTAATCAAGATAAATGCCCGGTTTCATACCTAATTTGCATGAGTATGTGCTGCAAACTGTGCTTGCAAATGAGAGAATTATGTATGTAACCAGATAACCTGAGTGTGCAATCCCAGTACCGTATATGCAAAACTTACTCATTGCACTTGAATAAAACTTAAGCTTCAGCAAAAAGGAACTCGGCTTTAAAGGACCAGCACATTATTTTTATCATAAAAAATCAGGTTAAAGTTGATTTGAACCTTCCAAGAACACATTTAGCTGCTGAGGCAAATTCCAAATTATGTTTCTTACTCAATCTAACCTTAATAATAGACTAGTTGAGCTGCTGCACTGCCAGAGCTGGAATTTTTTTTAATTTACTGACGAAGAGAATTTCTACATTAGTGCCTGGCTATTTAAAAAATCTGTCCTAAATTTGGCTGTGGACTCATGTGTGAATTAAAAACTTCGCTTTAAAAACCTTCATTACTACTTTCAAGTTCTCCTGAATTCCCCTGAAGATATCTTGAAAGATTTTTCCCCCTTTCCCATGCCTCCTCCCATCCTTACTAGGGAACAGCTGAGTCCATTAAAATTGATTTCAATCTCTCAGAGCAGAATTTGATTTCTCCAAGCTTCTGCCTGGAAAGAGCATGGAGTGTCCCAGCAATCCAGAGGCATCAGCCGGTGGAAAATGAGCAGTGCAGGCACAAGGATGAGGCATTCTCAACCCAACTGGGTTGTGTTCTCAGTCAGAAGGCCAAGCCTTTGCTGGAATACTCAAAATTGGGATGAAATGAAACTTTAGGAAATTAATTGTGCTTCGTTTGCTTTCTCCCATCAGTTTTAAATTAACGAAAAATTGAATTAAAAGGTAATTAAAGAGCCAAAATTAGAAACATATAATTTCCCAACATTGGGTTTTTTGTTTTGTTTTTTTCTTATTTCAGCTTTTACCAGGAGCTTGACATCTACTCAGGGAGCCTGTGTCCCAGATGGATGGGATCCCTGGCCATGCAGTTGAAGCATGGAGAGGTTGGGAATATTTCCTAGGGACACACAGGAAACCTGAGTCATTGCCAACAAGTCACAAATCTCTGTTCAGCCTTAGCTACACTCAGCATCTGTTCAGGTGGTGTAAGGGGAGCCTTGAAAACCTGAAAAAAACCCCCTCAGTTTTGGGCAACATGTTCTTGTAGTGACATCACATGCAGGCAGGTCATTCCTCAAGAACATGTTAATGGAATAAACAAGGATGGAGGAAGATTTCAGAGTACTACCCTTCATCTTTGCTCTTGTTTCAACCTAAAGAGTGCAGTAAAGAGAGTATGAGAAGATTTAGGAGATGAAAAAGGGCTGAGAAACACATGAGTACCATTCAGGCCTTCCAAACCCTTTAATTTGCTATTCAGATCACCACTTTTTATGGTTTAATATGTACAATATGCAAAGGAACCAGTTTAGCTAAATGGGAAAACCCTTCTGTGTTAAGGTTGAACGTAATCTAATAGGGCCCTTTGACTTGATTCAATTAAATCCTTCTTTTTCCAATTAAATAATCAGCCAGAATTTAATAAAAATGAATTTCAATGTGTCATCCTGCAGAATGATGACCCCTGTGATGGGGAAGGCTTATGTAAATTCTGCTGGTCGCTTTTTATCTGCCTCTGCCTCTCTTCCTCCAAAAAAAAATTGCCTTCTGTCTGTATATTTACATTAATTTCTCATCTGCTCCATGTATCTCTGTTTGCAGGAACAATCCCAGCTCAAAGGGCTGCGAGTATCAGCAGCTGCTTTCAGCACATCCTCAAAAAGGGACCTTCTGTGATGGGAAAATGGTCTCCAAAGCGGGATTTTTGATCCGTGCCTTGGGTTTGTTATGCCCTGGGACACTGGAGGGCAAAGAGAACTTGGCCCCTTCCAAATGTCACCAGAGGCATCTGCGTGGCCATTCATCACCAAGACAATGCAGGCCAAGACACCAGCAAACTCCAGCAGCAATCCCCAGGAAAAGCACAGTGTGGCCCACGTTCCACAGGCTCTGCCAGCACATCTCTGCTAAGTGACTCCCATCAAAGTCACAATAGTTGATAATATCTACATTTTTTTTTCCTTCTGCAAAGGTCACATTATTATTTCTATTATTTATAACTGCATTTCACCCCTTCTCACTTATAAAATACAGAGCACCAACTCTTTCCTTCCTCAGTTGGAATACAGAGCAGCATCTTAATGCAAACCTTGCTGATGTGGTACTGCTGTGCTGTAATAACTTATTAACGTAATAACTTATTAGCTTTTAAGTTATTAAAACAGAATTAGACAGAGCTAAGCATGGGCAGGTTAAAAATCTGAGTGAATGTTCTGTTTTTCCCTGTGATGCTGCTGTGCCACATTTCCCCAGCCCCAGTTCTGTGCGGGTTTGAAACAGTCCTGGCGACCTTCCTGTGCATCCCCCGGGACCGTGAAAACAAACCCATTAATGTTTATAAAGTGTCTCAGACTGGGGGAATTACATCACCACGGCAAGATACAAGCTTAATGGATCAAAACAAACCCCAGCTCCAAACCCCCCAGCTTAGACACATCTCAGTTACCCAGCGCAAACCTCGAGGAATCCCACTGAGAAAGGGATAATTGAGGGAAAAATGTGATCCCAGAGATTTTTTCTCCAGTAAACCCATTTCACGTTAATAGGAAGCAGATTTCTAGACCCCTTTGCAAACAAATGACTTCCACAGCATATTTCACAGCTGAGAGCATCCATGGCACCAAGCTTTACACGCAGCACTATTAAACCCAACATTTGTTTAATGAATTACAGCAATCCATGGATCCGTGTACGTTCAGCTGTATTTAAATGTTTATGGGGAAGACGTCAGCAGCCAGCTTTGCATGGGCAGGTATCGGCGTCAGTGCTGAGCTCCCGCTGCAGTGCACCCAAAACTTGGAACATGTTTTGGTTTCTGTCTTCTTACTGAGGGCAAATTACCCAGGAGTTTCGTGGTCTCTGCTAAATGTAAAGCTGTTTGGATTGGTGTAAATTTGGGGTGTTTTCTTTCTGAGGGAGATAAACTGTTGCACATCTCGCACCTGGCTGGGGTTGGTCCATGCAACTGAGAGGCGAATTAAGCCATTAAAACTCCCAGTCAAGCACGTTTGACGTGCTGCAGCTGTTCCCAAATGACCTCATCCTCACCTCAGCAGTCAATATATAAGCCTTGACAAAAATCTGACTCTGGTCCACCCTCCTGGTTCAACGTATCCCCCGCTGCAAACTCTGCATGAAGTGCTCCTTTCATGGCACAGCAAAGCAACAGCGAGGATGTGCTGTGATCCTTTTGCTTTCTTGCACAGACACCTCTGGCCTGTGATGGTCTCCAGCCCAGATATCCCCACCCAGGAGCTGGTTTCACAGAATCACGGCATGGTTTTGTTTGGAAGAGATTTTAAGGACCATCCAGTCCCACCCCCTGCCATGGGCAGGGACACCTTCCGCTAGCCCAGGTTGCTCCAAGTCCCATCCAACCTGGCCTTGGACACTTCCAGGGATGGGGCAGCCACAGCTTCTCTGGGCAAGCTGTGCCAGGGCCTCCCCACCCTCACAGGGAAGGATTTCTTCCTCATATTCCTGTCCTCTGGCAGTGTCTAGGGTCCAGCCTAACCCTGCCCCTGTCCTGTCACTTCAGGTGAAATCTGTATGAAATGCCATTTTCCCATCCTCTCCCCATCACAAATTAAGGGGAAAAGGTGTGGTTAGGTTTTTTCAGAACCACCAGGGTGATTTGGGACATCAGGTCCTGCTGACTTACTCCAAGACATCCCCTGTCCTCTTGGGAAGGGGAGAACGGGAAGTCTGCAGAGACATTGGCTTTGCAGACCCGATTTACCACCTGCTCAGACACTATTACAAGGATCATGTGAAAACTTCAATGAACAGGGAGAATGTAAAGCACTCAGATAGCAGGATAATAGGTGTCACGAATAAAATTCTGTGATCAATCAGCAGACAAATATATACTTAAATTAGGTGTTAGTGGGACAGATGCAGGAAAGGTGATTATGGGTTGCCTCTGTTTCCTTCAGCAACAATGATGACACGCCAGGGTGGGTCACCCTACCCTGTCATTAATAGAGCATCAGCATTCATCTGACAGCTTCTTTGTCCTGGGAAGTCAATTCAGAGGAAGATTTGACATTAGCAAGAGGCACAGTGAAATTCAGACACCTTTGCATTTTCATGACCCTCCGGATGCTTTATCCTGACAGATTACAGGCAAGTTCGCTCTCCTAAATTGGGCAGGAGGTAGGAATAAATATTTGCACCCATCCCTTTCAACTGTGGCAATAAACACCATCAGCAGAACCAGTGGAAGAACTGCCTTTTGCTCCCTTCCTGGAAAACAAAACTAAAACCAGGGCTTGCGGGGCAGAGCCATGGGAAGAGTCAGCTGGAGCATCCTGGAAAAGGAAGATGATGGATAGAAATGTGATTTTTGTAGTGTAATATTTGTGATGTAGGTAAAAGATAAGATTTCAAGGGTGATTCATGCCTCTAAAATAATCCTAAAATCAATGCAGAAATGGAGAGCTCCAGAGAGTAACAGAGGGGGGGTTTAACATGCACAGCACAGTGTCCCCCATTGCCACCCACCACCCAGGGAGCACATGAGCACCACAAAGTTCCCATGGGTGTGTCAGGGGCCAAACAGCACAATCTAGACAGGAGTGCAACTCCATTTATTCCTGCAAGGCAGAGCATCTTTCCCTTTCATTCCCAGTGAGAGAACACACACTCTGGTGTGAGTGTCATCCTCCTCCCTTGTTCTGTTGCTGACACCAACACCGGGTCACACCTGGTTTGGGGATCACCCCACTGCCAAACCAGTTCCTTTCACAACAGAGGAATGTGCTGGGGAGTGTGGAACAATAAAACAAGCCCTTTTTCCCCCCTTTTTTCCTGGTTTTATTCAAGATACTACCAGCAGGGTGGACTAATCCTGTATTGCATAAGATTACAAACCTACAATTACACCCCACCAACCTGTGAAAGACCTAAAAATATACACCTAGATGAAATTTCAGCATTGAGAAGGCAGCTGAGAAACAAGAGTAATGTTCCTACACGTACGCATTACATTATTTAGAGTGGTGTTTTAAGGTTTCAGTATGTACTCATTGATTCTGTGGATTTGGGGCTTGGAGTGTCCTGGTGTCCATCTCTTTAAGTGTTCATAACACAGGTTGGTGGAGTCATCAACCCTGTGAAAAATGACATTCTTCCTGCATTGAGAGAAATCCCTTTAGATCAGATAACTCACAAGTACTTTTTTTCTTTGTTTGGGTAGGAAAATACTGCAAATATCATTTCACAGGATGGGGAAACCTGGGCACAGATGGGCTGAAACAGGGTGTGAAGGGCACTTGCAACCCATGGGACACATTGAGCCTTTCCAGTTAAATAAGGAACAATTCCTTCATCTCACCATAGAGTTGATTTACCCTAATGGAACACCCAGCCATAGAAGGGCAGGAGAAATGCATCTTCTAATAAAGTCCCTTTAACTTTGACATAGATTACTTATAAAAAAACATCAAACCACACCAAATACACAAGTGTGATAAAATATCTCAGTACAAAATCAATTCTGAGGCGATTAACAGCCTTTGAAAAATTGGGGCTTTAAGTCAGTTCGTGGCAGGGATCAAATTGAGCTGCTGTCAACTCACTTGGGCATTTTACTTTGCCTCTGATATCTGACAGTTAAAATCACCTAAAATGGTTCCCATTATTCCTACATTTTCTCCTTTTTTGTCCCTGGGGGAGCACCAGACAGCCAGGCTCCCATCCCAGCCTGCAGCATCGCTCCCCATCCGTGGCTGGGGGAAGTCCCAAGGCTGTCAGAGCTTCCTGATCAGTTCCTACACTTTGGGGGAAAGCTGGAGGTGAGGCTGACCAGCTGTGAGCTGCCACAAGTCCCTCTGGCTGATTCCCAGCTGCTGCTGGGAGCAGTCTGTGGTCCCAGATGAATAGCACTGGTCATCAGCTGGAATACCAAAAGGAGCTCAGTCCTCTATAAGAAAAGGCTTGAAGCATTCTCCAGCCCTTCTGCTAGGTCAGGTGAGACTTATTAATATTAATAATATTTATATTAATAGCTTTTCATGAAAATGGGGAAGTTTTCCCCAAGCCTGGTGGGCCAGAGAAGAGGGAGATATATTCAAATGGTGTCTTGGTGGAGCAAGAAGGATCCAAGGGAAAGCTGATGTTCTTATCATGGAATCACAGACTGACCTTGGGTGGAAGGAACCTTAAGTTCATCTCCTTCCACCCCTTGCCATGGGCAGGGACAAATTCCACTAGCCCAGGTTGCTCCAAGCCCCGTCCAACCTGGCCTTGGGCACTTCCAGGGATGGGGCAGCCACAGCTTCTCTGGGCAACCTGTGCCAGGGCCTCCCCACCCTCTGAATAAAGTGTGGAGAGAGGGATCACTACGGGTGGTCTCAGAGAAAGTCAGGGCAGATATGTAGTAATGTCCAAAAAAAATAAGGATGCAAAATGCTAAGCAAATAATAATTTTTTAGAATCACAGCTGGATGGATTCCTTAGAAAAGTCTAAGGAGTGTTGTGAAGCTCCAGTGGATGCAGGAGGTTCTGTGGGTACCAGCACATCCATCACCCCAAAGTCTTGAGGACAAGAAGCTGCAGGATTGTTGGCAGAGGGATTTTAAGAAGGTGATAGATATAAACCCCATCAAAGGCAATTAAAGCAAGCAGGACAACTGCCAAGCTCTCGTGTTTGCTCACTGTCAGTGGGTTTTATGGATACAGAGATATATATCTGCAAAGCTATTCAAGTGCATTTAATTTTTCCAGTACCCACGTAGTGCAGCCTGTAGGAGATAATATGTTTATCCTCCAGAGTTCGTGACTTCATTCTGCAGTACTTGGCTCTAGGGTGGGTTTTGTATTATTAACTTCCTTCCAGTACATCGAGAAAACAAAACCTCTTCCCACCGAACACCCTGGGATGAAGTTTTGTCAGGTGTTCAGTGCAGTTTGTCACACACTGCTGGAGGCCCATGGTGGGACAATAAGCCTGGAAAAAATCTGGGACCTCAAACCTGATGGAGATGTGAGCTGGGATGTGGAGAATGCAGGGCTGGAGGTGGGAGTTTGCTCTGTCACAACCCTGGCACAGGTTGCCCAGAGAAGCTGTGGCTGCCCCATCCCTGGAAGTGTCCAAGGCCAGGTTGGATGGGGCTTGGAGCAATCTGGGCTGGTGGAAGGTGTCCCTTCTCATGGCAGGGGGTGGAAGGAGATGAACTTAAGGTCCCTTCCAAACCATTCTGTGATTCTATGATAAAACCTTTTTGAACATCCACATTTATGTTTTTAAACTAAATTTTAGGCCTGACCTTCAGTGAGATGAGGGTGATGCTGAATCCCTCACACCCCTCACTATCCAAAAGGTCTGGACAAGCAGGAGAAATGACTTAGGACTGTTTCACTGATTTTTTTTCCTTCTGTTGCCATCCCATTAAAAGTAACGGTTCATAATCTGCACCAGACCAGCTCGTCTCAAGATAAAGATCTGCCTCGTTTGCAGCTACATAATTAGCAATTACCCTAATTTCACTTACATTAAATTACATTTTTTTAAAAATAAATGTTATCTTTTCTGACAAAAAAAAAAAAAAGCAGCCTGGGTCTAAATCAGACTATTTTATATAAAGCAGCAGCACCATTATCCTGCTCTCAGATGTAATGTCTAGACACTTTTAATGAAAATATTCATTATTGCTCATTTGCATCTCTTTCAATTCCAGGACAGAAATCAAATGAAGATGTCAAAACTGTGCTTCCTCTGCCTCAGGCAAAACGGAGCCACGGTGACCCCCAAGTCCCTCCAAACAGGAGCTCAGCTTGTGTGAAGGGAAAGCATCTCTGGCATCCTCATAACTGAGGGCAGCGTTGAGATGAAAGATGAGCAAGGAAAATCAGAGGAAAATAATGGTGTCAGGATCTGGGTCTGAGATCTGCAGCTTTAAAACAGGGAGATCCCAGCCTTAAACTGCAAGATGTGTTGAAATACAGATGTTAATCAGGATGGTGGTAACTCATGTGGGTTTAGTGGAGACAGTTCCTGGAGATAAAGCATATTTTAAACCTACTCCTTACTTGCTGTTAACAAAACTTTCCATTAGTACAAGGAAATATATAATATACCTCAAGCACATGCTTCACTGAGCTTGGAGAGTAAAGATAAAATAATCTTTTTATAGCAAATAGGAACGAATACTTAAAAATAATAAAAAGTTGGTGAATATTCATTTGAACTCTTAAGCAAATTTGCCCTTGTCATATTTGCATCTCTCTTGTGTTCTCTCTCTGTGCAATGAAGTTTTATTAGCATGAACATCCACAGAAAGTGAATGTGAAGCCTGCATACCCATGGGAAATGAATTTCAAATTCACTTGCCGTGTGCAGTCACCCAAGAAACTTGATCATAATTGTTTATTGTGCTTAAATATTTATATTGTTGAAGCACTTGTTAGATAAAAGGGCCGCGATGCTCCTGTGTCAGGTGCTGTTCAAACACTGTCCCAGGCTGCAGGAATTACCTCTGTCCCCAGCAAACACCCGGGTGTGACAGGTTCAAGTAAGAGAGAGATGGCAGGTGCCAAATTCCAAGGTCAAGAACAAGCGCTGAGTGAAAGATCAAAAAGTTTCTCTTAATTTTTCCTGGAAAACTGAGGAAGTTGCGGTGGATCCACCAAATGGCACAACCTGACGTGGGTGTGTTCTCACAGGATATTTGAAATAGAGTCAGGGATTTAAAGTTCATCAGAAGCACCGTTTTGAAGGTTTTTTAGTGCCTGCAGTCCTCTGGCACAGGCTCCAGCCTTCGCTCAGAGCTCGGATTTCAGCAGTGCCCTCAGGCTTTACAATGGATTCTTACATTTTCTGTTCCCCTCCCCTGCTCCCCATTTGCATCTATAAATGCACCCACGGCCACTGCCTCCCCCAGCAGATTCCATGGCCCTGGAGCAGGAATCCCATCCCTGCTCCCCAGCCCAGTTAACACCTTCCCATCCCTGCTGGCTGTGCAGGGCAGTGTCACTCCCAGCTCATCCAAAGACACCTCTGGGGGTTTTGGGGAGAGATGGGCGGCACTTCCTGCAATAGGGGACCCCTGTTTTGCTTGGTCACAAATCTTCTGTGCCCCACAGACCCCTCAGCAAGGCCAGGATGCCCCTGCCTGATCCAGCACTGACTGAACACACCTCCAGACCAATCCTCACTAAATCATTTTTCTCTGTTACCTGCCTTGGTCTGGATTTTTTTATGACTAAGGGGAGGAATAACTTCAAGGTCAAATCCCTGCTGGGAGCAGGGCAGGGATCTACACGCTGCACCCATGGACTGGAGCATGAATTACCAACTATTAGGGGCTGCTGAATAAAAAAAAACTCCTAAAATTGAAGTTCAAGTTGCAGCAATAAGGATATGCAGGAGAGAAAACTGCATTAGGACATGCACTGTCTTACACACTCACTTTAATCTGGATTCAGCAGTGGGAGGAGGGGACTTGGAGTTGCCCCTCAGAGCAGGGTCAGGTCTCCATCAGCTTCTTACTCATAACTGTGTCTTAATTATCACCCAGTGCAGTCAGATTAGAGTTGCCTGTGTCAATCTGCATTTGTAACACACGAGTTCCCTGCTCCTCCATGGACAGAGCAGGTGCTACTGGCAGTGTAATTACACACCATCATTAACCAGCAACAATCTCAGTTGCCCCAAAGATGCTTTCAAAATCAGATACTGGATTTCACAGCATTTCCTTCAAACACAGGCCACCGAGGGGACACTGGTGTGGAAGTGGAAAGATGTAATTAGGGATTTGTGAGAAGGAGAAGAATGTCTTGAGCAAACCAAGAGAGCTGTTGCTGACACCACTGCAGAAGAGGCAGCACTTGGGGCACCCACTCCAGGAAAATTGTTTCTGAGAGCTTGAGCTGCTTGGAAATGACATTTGAAATGTAGAGGGTTGGAAAGGGGAAGAGAAAGAAATGGGCCTTGTGGAAGGAGATGAGTTCTTGCAAGGGGGAATAACAGGGCTCCATCTCTGCATGGAGCATCCTCACAGCAGGAGCAAAACGGGGACCCCCCTCTGCCCAGAGAGCTCTGAGGTTCAGGGGCACACAGGGCACTGCAATACCCACATACCCCCATTTATATACTCCTTTATCAAATATTCAATAAAAAAAGAGATGCCAAATGCAATGGGCAGGGTCTCCCTGCATGGCCAAGTCCTCTTGGCTTTCCACCCCCATGGCAGAAGATGCCACTTGTCACGGGAGCAAGATGGATGATGATGGAAAGAGGTTGAAGGGCATAAGCTCAATATGTGGTGCAACTCCACACTTGCTACTATAAGAAAATAAAAGTGCCAAACAGACCAAAAACACCTTTTCCAGGAGAAAAATTTGCTGGCTGCAGAGGAAGCCAAAGTTGGCTTTTACAGCTTGAAGTGGTTAACGATTTGGTTTCTTTAAACCAAAGAATTAATGGCACTGAACTTCACAACAACAACAAAAAATTAAAGGCACCCCAAAGAATGTTCTCTTAATTGTAGCAGCCCGCTGCATTAAAGCTGCTATAGGAAAATTCATTTACAATTCAGCTATTAAATTGCAAACCATTACCACTGCTTTTATGGCTTTATATCCCTCTCACAAATTTATTGTGTAATTACTTGGAGCAACAGGATCGTTTCTAGCAAGCAAAGTTGAAATAAGGCAACCATTCCAAAATCCTCCCAATTCTGCCTTTTCCAGATAAAATTTACACAAAAGAGGAAAAATGGTACAGCGCAGTTTTCTGCCTGGGGTTCTGGGGCATTTGAGGACAGAGCTGGATTCTTGGCTATCAGAAAGGTGGGATGGAAGTGCCCTCCCCCAACAACTGCCATTTCTTGCTGTAGGAAATGGAATTGCTCTGGAGGTGTTGGGACTTGCTCCAATGGATCTCTGCAGCAGCAGAGATGGAGCTTGAGGACCTGGCATTTTCCCACCTGCTGGGGGGCTCAGCCAACCCCCAGCTAAAACACTGCTTGTGAAATAAACCATAATAAAATTAAATTTTAACAAAATTGCATTCTCTGCCTCTCATTTTCCACGTCTCATTTTCCACCTCGGCAAAAGAAATTTGTAAATAAATAAATAAACTCCTGGGCATCATAAAAAAAAAAACCTGCATAAAGGGGCATTAAGCAGGACAGGCATTTCCTGAGCAGAATGACTGGAATTATTGTTGGAAGATGCAAATAAATTCACATCGTGTGCCTCTTTTTTTCCTCCTTTTTCTTTTTGTACCACCCTCATCCAAAGGAGGAGATAGCATCAGTCTCCAGCTCAGGAATCTCTTGAGCAGATTAAAGACCCAATTATGCTGGATTTGGGGACACTGCCGACTGTCCAGCCTGAATCCATGGTGCTTCATAAACCCCAGGATTAAACACTCCCAGCCCCTGCAACCACTGTATCATGCTGATCACCAGCAATGACCACAAAACCATCTTTTTGGAAGCAATTCCCTTCTCCCATGGGGTTTTTTTCTGTCCTGATCTGCCAGGGGATGTTTCTCACCTCCTTCTCATTACCTGTGATTCAACCTGGGAGCTCACCTCAGGCACATTCCCTCAGGGATGCACTGAAATAGGCACTGCAGTGCTTTGCTGAGCTGGGCCCTGGGCATTTAATCCAAACTCAAAAAAAAGGGAGGTAAACGAACAAAACTTCATTTTTTTCCTAATTATCATTATCCTTGATGATAATAATAATATTCTAATTATTATTATACTTGCAGTGTTTATATTTTTGTTTTGGAAAGGAGACTTTTAGGGGTCCTAAAGGCTGGTAAATGCAAAGAGAAGGCAAAGCAAATCAAGCAGAATTCCCAACCCATCCCACCCTGCTGCTGCTGCCGGTTGGAGATGGACACAGTGTCCCAGCAGCCTCGTGCATCCTAATGGCACAGAGAACACATTTAGTTATGCAGGAGACATCTCCCCCGGCTGGCACATGGCAGGGGGCTGGAACTAGATGATCTTTAAGGTCCCTTCCAACCAAAACCTTTCTGTGATCCCGTGAATTGCTCCTTGGAAAGGCTGAATGGCCCAAACCTCCCCCTCCCGCGCTCCCGATTCCCGCTCGGCTCCTGCTGCCGGTGCTAAAAGGGTCTGACTTTGGGGGATTATTTAATATCTGCTCCAAATGTTTGCTGGGGGTATAATGACACGATCAGCAAGGCCAAAGGCACTGTGGTTACACAAGCACAGCACCCCCCTCTCCCCAGTAAGGATGAATCCCTGTGAGCAGTGGGGGGGGAAGGAGCTGACAAGCCGGGATAATTTATTCCGCTGAACCCAGTGCCTGCCAACTCAGCTCAGCCTGGCATGGGATAGGCTTACAGGAGCAGCCAGGCTGGGATTTGCAGGGAGGAGGAGGAAGAATCTGAGTGAATCAGATACCCAAATCTCACCGGATTCAGCAGGAACTGGTTTTTCAATCAGCTCAGGATCATTTTCCTTCTCGTGTTCATCTGTTCTGTCAAGTGCCACTAATGAGTGTGGGTGATCAGTGGAGAAGGGTTGAGTCAAAAAGGGGGTTTTGGGTGAAGTTACTGAGTAACAAAACAATTAAGAAGAAAGATACAGGGAGTGAAAAAACCCTAACCTCTAAAATTTCCAATGAAAATTGATTTTGCCAGAAGCTGTTGGTCAAGGGAGAGACAGGACCATCACACACAGGGACTGACCCAGTGCTCTGCTGTGATGTGTTCCCACCTCCACTGTGCATCACCATAAGGAATTCAGCAGTTAATAATGGTCTTAGAATTAGTAAGCTGGGAAAAGCCCTCTAAGATCACTGAGACCAACCCAGCACTGCCATGTTCACCACTGAACCACATCCCCAGGTGCCACATCCACAGGTTTTTGAACACTTCCAGGGATGGTGACTCCACCACTTCCCTGGGCAGCTTGTTCAAGTGCCTGACCACCCATTTAGTGAAGAAATTTCCCCACCCGACCCCAGACAGCCAAAGGGGGAAGGATGGCAGCGGTGTGAGGACAGGGGTCGGGTGCACGAAGGGCATTAATGGTGAGAAATTCCATCTCTGCTCCCTGCGGGCACCCAAACCTTTGTCACATTGTGAACGGGAAGGAGAAGAGGTGCCGAGTGAGTGCATCCCTCAGGCTGGGGAGCGCAGGGCTGGGGGGGTGAGGGCAGGCAGGGCTCCAGCTGTGATTTGGGTGCTGAGCCCCCCACCCCTGTTTGCAGGCCCCCGGTCCCCGCGTGTGCCGCGGGAGCCACACGTGCCACGGAGCCAGCAGTTGCTATGGAGACCGAGGATTTTCTTAAAACTCCTTGCAAAAAGGAGGCAGAGGGCCCAAGACAGCAGAGGAGCAGCGTCTCCTTGTAGGGGGGTTAGGGCTGTGCACAGACACCAAGCTGTGACACCCCCTCCGGCTGGGCAAGTTGTTCCCTCCGAAGGGACTCCTGTTTGCCCCATGGTGGTGATTTCTGTACCTTGCAAACATCATGTTCTGCCTGTGCTGGCTCATCTCTGCAAGGTGCCAGTCTCATCCAGTAATCACTTTTATTCTTACAGTCTCCAAGGGTTGTCTAAAGATGCAGCTCCTCTGTCAACAGAGAAACTGGCTTTTAATTGCAGCCCTTCCAGCAGGGGATGGAGCTTCTTTCTCCACTGATGTATTTTTTAAATACATGGAGAAGTCACAGGACTGGCAGATGGAGCAGAAAAAGCCCCCCAGTTATCCAGATTACAGCCCAGCACTGACCCTCCATACCATGGTGCTGCTGGTGTGGGATGGGGAGCTGGAATTGGGTTAAACCCACAGCCTAAAGCTCTCTTCCACAAGTCCCTAAATGCAGCTGTGCCCTTTGATATTTCTAAGTGCTGGTTTGTCCCTCCCCAGCCTCCAGGAATTGAGATAAATCAATAACCCATCAATTCTGACAGTGGAGCTCTGTGGTACCCAAATGCTGGGGGTGCTACTCCTGAGTGATTCATATGCAGGCAAGCAGAACATTCCCAGACGGCTTTAAATGAAGTGGCTGGCAAAATCCCCTGGGAATATTTAGTTAGGATAAGAAACATATAGAAACACAGCTTTTTGGAACCATCTCTCAGTAACTTCAGTTTCCATAGTGACTAATGTTTGTGTTTATACCCAGTCCCTGTGTTTCTATCAGATTTTGCTTCATGCAACAGCTGTTCCAAGTCATTTCACCAAGACAGATGATCCTGATAAGGAGCAAAGTTTCCATTCTACACAAATGCACATTTATTTAATAAAATCCAAAGAATTCAACCCCGGAAAAGATCCTGTGCTTCAAAAGATTGATTATCAATGCAGCCAACTGATGGGAAGAGAATGAGAGTGGCCACAGAATAGCTGCTGCCTAATGAGAGGGTGAGAAAAAACAGAAGAGAAAATAAAGGAAACAATGCTGAAAACACCAGTAACTTTATTTAATTTGGCCAAAAGCTTTCTATCCCTGGGCTTTAAGCACCAGTGTGATGTCTACAAATCTTGCTGATTTGGAGATGTCAATACAGTGGCTCAAGGGGGGCTGTTGGACTCCCCCCCAGCCTCCTGCCATCCCTCTGGATCACCTCATCCCTGTAAAAGCTCCTGGGAGCATCCAGAGGAACAAAATGTAGACTAACCTGGGCTTTGGGATCTAATAAACCACTTTCCTCAAATATCCCATCACTTTAGCATTTATATAATTACCCAATTTCTATTTCAATGTAAATAATGATTATTTTTAATTATTTTAATTTTTTGTTTGTTTTTCTTAAGTAGGATGGCTCATGTTTAGCTCCTTGGAACAATCCTTGAGACTTATTTTAGCCTCTTTATTAGATCAAATAGAATATGAGCTCCCTGGTTGGATCCAGGCTTGGATCAAGGTTTGAATCAAGCCTCCACAAAGTCTCTTTGGGATTATCACCTTGCCCTGGGCTGAGCTTGTACTAATGACAGAAGGCTGTTGACACAGTCACCTCGGACATCTCATGCCTCTGATTTTTCCCTGGAAAGATCAAAGTGTTGGGGATGTGCAGGTGAGGCCAGGAGGCTTTGGAAGTGTTGGAGATGGCACCTCCTCTCAGCACCTGGGTTGGCAAGAGCCTGTTGGCTGCCTCCCTCCTGTGCCCGGGTGACACCACAGGCAGAGGTGGGTCCTTAGGTCCACTGGCACCCCAAAAAGATTAACTAAACCTGCTTTTAGATACACAGCTGGAGGTAAGCACCCTGCTCCTCTTGGCTTCACCTCTGCCACTGTACATGAGGAGTGCAGGGAGGAGATTGGGACAACTCAGAGCAGAGCATCGGGAACGATGAGATGTTGGGAAGAATGAAGATGTGCTGTAGGAAAAATAACTCCAGTATTTCCTGCCTCCAGGTTTCTTATCTTTGCCTCTCTATAGTCCTACCCCAAACCTGGAGTTGCCCCACATCACTCTGTGCCCCTGCCCATGGGGAGCAGAAGTTTAGCAGGAGGTCAGACCTGCTTCCACAAGCTGATGTCTTACTCCTGGCAGCCTTTATCTTTAAATGGTCTCTTCTTTAAATCTTCTCCCTGCTTGCACAGGCCCTGGCTGAAATCCTGATGGGAACCAACAACTCACTCCTTCATGCTACAGGAGGCACCAAACCAGCAGAGGACGGAGTCCTGCTCCCCAGCACTCGCTACCATAAATAACTGGAGTGCACAGGCACTGGCAGGAACTGTGGAGTTGCTTATCATTTTAATCACTGCTAAATCACGTTGCAGAACTCCAAACCGAAGGAAATGATTTTCATTGTTAACCTCCTTCTTCTTAATTTGCAAACTTCCTGCGAGTAATTGAAATTCCTGCTCTGCGAAAGCAGAAGCTTTATCTACCACCTTGTTTGGCCAAATTAAGAGAGATGGGACTCCACTCCAGATCTGCTAAATATTTTTCCCTGCCTTCTGAAACATTCATTACATTTTGCATTGCACAAACTGCTTCGACCTCCCGCTGGCTGCACGTTGAATTATTTTAATCAGGAACAAGAATCGTGTTAAAAGGAACTGTAACATGGCACAACAGGAAACCTGGGCTTGCAGACTCCTTTGGAAGAAAATTCCAGCTTTCCCCTTCCCTTTTTGCGGCTATCAATCACACTCTAAAAATAAAGTCAGATATACAAAATTATCCTGCCATCAGGGCCTGAAAATATTTCAGTTAAGCAACTGTCAGTGCTTCCCTGATGGATCTCTGCTTCCCAGGTTCTCTATCTTCCCTTTTCAGATTGCGCCGGGCTGAACCTTGGCACTCACCCCAAGGATGATGCTGGAACAGTTTGCTTAACAACAGCCTCTTAATATCACTGGCAGCACAGGGAGGCAGCACATCCTCGGGCAGATCCAGGGATACGAATGCCTGCAGCTCCCGTGGATTTCGGCTGATGCCAGAGTTGCCTTCAGCACCCCCCAAAAACCAGACCACGTGCTCTGACAGGTTTGTTGGAGCATCAATCCTCCCTGGGAGCATTAGGGATGCCAAGTGTGCTCTTTGTTAAAGCCAGCAGAGCTCCTCTGGATTTACCAGCAGGTAACAAAGGGCAAGGTGGGGGGAACGCCTGAATGCAACCACCCTGTGCAGGGCTGGAGCCTTGGGCTGCCTGTCACACCTCCTCTGCATCCAGCCTGAGACCCAGAAAGGCCCTTTGCTCTGCTCCTACCAGCCAGGCACCATTTGCTCTCCTCCCTGCAGGAGTCCTGGCTTGGCACCGTTGCAAAAGTCACAGAATCACACAATGGTTTAGGATGGAAGAGACCTTAAGGACCATCCTGTTCCACCCCCTGCCATGGGCAGGGACACCTTCTGCTATCCCAGATTGCTCCAAGCCCTGTCCAGCCTGGCCTCACTTCCAGGGATCCAGGGGTAGCCACAGCTTCTCTGGGCAACCTGTGCCAGGGCCTCATCACTCTCACAGGGAACAATTTCTTCCCAGTGTCCCATCCAACCCTGCCCTCTGGCAGTGGGAAGCTGTTCCCTCTTGTCCAGTCACTCCAGCCCTTATCCAAAGTCCCTCTCTGGCTCTCCTGGAGCCCCTTTAGACACTGGAAGGGGCTCTAAGGTTTCCCCAGAGTCTTCTCTTTTCCAGGCTGAACAACCTCTTTAACTTCTTTATTTCCAATTCTGAAGAAACTACTGGATGACAGGAATAGAAATATCCTGCTTTTCCCAGACTCACATCCCACTACGTTGGCCAGGAGGCCACCACAGCCATGTCCTCTGCCACTGCTGGGGTTCATCTCTTCAGGCCCACACCAGACCCTTAATCACAGACAAAAGGAATACAAATCCTCCCAAGAGCTGTTGCAGCCCCAGGGGAAAAAACTGCTTCATTTATTTGTTTCTTCCTCTTTGAACACAGCAATATTTAAAAGCAAATCTAGCAAGGACGAGGCAGCAACATGCAGAATCTGGTTATTATGGTCCCATTCTGCACCACCAGGACCAACAGTATCCAGTTGGTATCCACAACACACGAGACTTCTCCTGCTTTGGGAGGCAGTAAGATTCAAGAGTTTTCCTTTGCAGACTATTTGTTTTTTAATACTGGGGAAAGTGGGAACATATGCGAGGGGGGAAGGGTGGCAGCAGCATTTGTAACGCTTAATTTACTAAAACGACACATTGCACAGATCTCCCATCTCACTTCATTCAGAGAAATTAGCATTTGGGTAAAGCAGCCAGCCAGGATAGAGATCCATCACAGGGGTCTGAAATGCAGTGCTGGGATGAGGATCCTTCCCAAGACATGTCTGAGGCCAAAAGCATCATCATCATCAGCCCCTGGCCTGGGTAAAACATTCATTTGCTTTTTCTCCCCCCATTAAAACATCAGGTTTTTGATGGAGCAGAGCCAGTCACTCCCCATGTGCATGGACCCTACCAGAAAGCAGGGAAAATGCTTGGATTTTAGTGTTATTTCAGAAATGACACCCAAGCTTTGTCTCCCAGTATCAAAACCTATGAAATAAGTGAGACCAAAACAGGCAGAAAACTACCAGAAGAGCAGTATCGGGTTCTGCATTTGAAAAATACTTAATTTATAGTCTCTCCATATCAGAATTATTAAGAAAGAAAAATACCTATTGCCTCCCAAATGTCACCATATCCACCCGACTTCCGTGAATCTCTGAATGGATTTACCAGTGCCAGGGGCAATCTCATTTTCTAGAAAACCTGTTTTACTGCCTAATATTCCACCCAAGTCTCTGGCTGATCACTTAAATAGGCTTTTACCAGGCAGGGCAGGCTGCACGTCTCATTTCCCTCAGACACCCTGCAGCGGGCTCCGTGGGTGGGTGGGGAGAGGAGACGTCGCGGGGAGCGGAGTGGGATCGTTTTCTGTCAAATTAAAATTGTGATTAATTCCGAATCGGTGCTGTCTGACGAGATATTTTCCAAGTTGTTTAATTTCAATAACTGCAGCGTGCCTGAGAGACGATGGGATGAGAAACACCCCGCCCTTGGCACGGAGGATGCCGAAGGGGTGGAAGCCCCTCGGTCCTGCCAAGGGATGAGATGCTCCTGGTTGGAGCAGCCCTGGCAGCCCCAGTGCAGTTCAGAGAGGCTGAAGAATCTGACAACCCGATAATCCAAAGCTGTCCTGAACATTTCCCTGTCTAATCGATCATTTGCAATGTTTACTGATGAAAGAGTGATAAAACCTCAGCTTTATCCATCCCTGCAGTCCTGCCTTAGCTCCGGTGGCTCCGGAGGAATTGAGTCCATTGATTTATTGTAACACACCTAATCTGGATGTACAAGCACACAGGGGAAGAGGCTGATCCTTCGACATGTGCACAGCACATCGATCCCTTCATTTTCATTTGCCACCCTGTTAACCCACCCAGAACTGAGGGTTGGAACTACAGGATCCTGGAGGTCCCTTCCAACCCAAAGCATTCTGTGATTCCATGAATATCCCACACACATATTGATGGGAAAGAAGAGAGAGGATATTTGAGGCCTGATCCTGCAAATCTTGCTCAAGAGTCATCCAGACTTACATAATTTAATCTGCTCAGTTTATGCCAGGAAGACCAAGAAGTGACTGGAATATAAGGACTTCTACAGGAAAGGGGAGATATCAAAAACCACTGGGCAGATGCTGAAGCCACACGGACTATAAAGAGCAAAATGTCACTCCTGGGTGATTCCAAGAGGGACATCCAACCCTAGGCAAATCATATTTTACACCATATATTATGTTAAATAAATATAATAAATGTTATATATAAATCATTTAACAAAAATATAATATTCATAGGTATAAATATTTAATAAAATAAATACATCAACTATAATAAAAATTTCTGGATATCTAAGCAGCAATTAAGCTCATTACTGTGCAGTGGAAATCTGAGGGACTGACATTCTGGGAGTCAACAGCTTGGCAGGCAGCAAACCCACGGTGGGTTCGGGTGTTTAGTTTTGCATGTAGCTCTGTGCTCTTGAAAAACATTTCATTTCTTGAAGATTCACCTTCGAGCTCATCAAAGCTTAGCTATGACATCAAGTAAATCATCTCCTATTAGTCAGAAAGTCGTGCTGCACGAAACAAAGAGATGCTGAAAGTCAGCCTGGAAACTGAGAAGAAAGTTGGCAACTGGGAATTATCCTGATACACCCAAACAGCTCCGAGTCAGAGCACTAATTGTCTGCTGTCTGTGGTGGCATTTGAACAGCTCTGAAAGAGAGTGGGATTTTCATGATGCAAACCCTTCTTCATCCACGTGAGCCTCCTGGAAGCAGCATCTTCCCACGTGCTTTTCGTGCCAGTGCAGATCCAGAAACATGTGCTTGGACCAGTGGTTTAACTGGGAGAACACTGAAAACTCCAGAGGTGAGTTCTAACACAGACCCACGTTTAGGAACATTGTTTGGGCTTTATTTTGCCCCATTGGATTGAGTCTGCCATGGTTCAGAGTCACCAAGTGCTGAGGCAAATAGCTCATGGCACTTACACAGGGTAGGAGGGATTTGTTTGGTTTTTCTAAACAAAATATCATGATGAACCGAAGCCCTAAAAAGTTTTATTACAAAGTTATTTTAAACTATGAGATCAATGAAAAGGAGAAAATTCTACTTGATTTTCAGGTCGTTTCCTGGTGAGAAGGGAAAAGGCAGGACTCAATTTGACCTGGGTTACTGCCTTCTGCAAGGATGGATGGAATCACAAACTCACACTGAGAGAGAACAGTGTCACTGGGAAATGATGCTGAGAAACAGCTCGCTGCTACAGGCTGGTTAAAGGCTGCACTTTGATCACAGAATCACACCTTGGGCTAAAGCTGGTGAGATACTGCAGTGGTGGACACTCTGGGTGTGGGCTAAAGAGGGGTTATCAAAGTCAAACACCTCAAACTTTGAAAGTTCCTTTTCTCAGGAAAACTGTATCCAATCCCCTTATCTATTATTCACCCACCAAGGCAGCAGAAGGAGCAGCGCACTGGGCATGGACTCATCACCTCCTTTCCCTGTTTTTTCCCTCCACTCCAAAATCAGGGGGCCATAAATGGAAATTCTGAACTGCTCTCATCCCTCACTTGGCTCCCAGGTACCACTGCCTTTATTATTGCAATGCAGTCCTGGGGTGTATCCTGCAAAACGAAACTCCAGCAGGAGGGAATGATCATCCACACACATCCCACCACTGTGACACCCAACCATGGCCGAGTTACAGCCTCCCAGTGCCCACAGCTCTGCAGGGGAAACTAAACATGACATCTAACAGCAATCCTTATCTTCCAGTACATTTTCCAACGTTCAAAATGCACTCCAGCCTGGAGAGATCTGATCAGAGCGAGGAGGGGAAGCTCCACAACTCTCTGTGTTGCTGCTCCTGCCTGTTTCCCGTTTATCACACTGAGCATTTGTGTTGATGGAGTCGATACAGAAAGAGGGCAAACAAAGGATTAGGCAGAACACACAGAGCCTTCAACAGGTGTATTATTAAAAACTATCTCTACCCACCTTCCCCAAACTGCCTCCGCATTCCCTTCAGCTGAAGATCTCAATTAGGGATGGGGAGAGCAGGAGCAGATGGAGATAAAGGGAAAAGAAATTCGCTTTCCAGGTTTCACGCCCAGCACCTGCTCTCATTGAGCTTGAGCCACACGTCCTCACTCCTATCCATGAAAAACAAGGAGAAATGGAGGCTTTAGCAGTGGGCACCCAAGTCCAGAAAGATGAGGTTACCCTGGTGGGAGCTGACCTCCAGGGCTGAGGAGAAGTGGACTTGTTCTCTCCTTTCTAGGGGCTGGACTGGAGGGGTGAGGAAGAAAAGCAGGATTTTCAGAGGCAGTTTTTCAGTTATTAACTGTGGTTTCCTTGTAACTCACTCCACTTGGTGAACCCACAAGGCTATCTTCTGTCCCAGACCCTGGACAGTCACTGATATCCATGAGATCCATGAGATTTCATGAAGGTACTGTTCTGTGTACCACCCCCCATGCTTGCTTGCCCAGAATATCTCACTTTATTGTTCATTTTCTAAGCAGAGACGTATTAAAAACCTCCCCTCCGTTTTCCTATTTTTAATTTTATTCCCCTGCTTGTGTTTTTTATCTGCATTTTGAATCCAGCCCAGGAATCTCTCTTGACCTCTGTGGGTTCCTCTCTCCATGCAGCTTGTCTCCATTACCAGTGATGTATTTTCCTCCTCTCCCCTTTTCATCGCGTGTGTTGCCCCATAAAGGTGAATAACAGCCAGATCTTTCACAGCTCCCTTCCTCACCTGCTTTAAATTCCATCCACATTTTCAACACAAGGGGAAAAAAAATTCCATCTTTGCGTTCATGAGTCCCCCAAGCCAAATTTCAGACAAACAAAAGTGACCGAGCGGGAGGATCAGCTGCTCCCGAAGGCAGAGCTCAGTTTGGGGCAGTGGATAATGGGCAAAAAGCACCTGACTTAAAAAAGCAAGTGGCTCGAGGTTCTCTTGCCTAATAAATCAGGATGTTGAGAGTGGTTTGGGTCAGGGAGGGGTGATGCAGAGCAGGGTGCTGAGGTGCCATGACTGCACTCAGAAGGGTGCTTTGTGAGTCATTACAGTGTCACAGCTGCACATGAGAGAACAGGGACAATTGGCCTGCTCGGAAATTGGGTGTTCAGAGAAAATGGCACTCAGACAGATCCTCCTAAAGTGTGGCCAGGTGGATTTTTCAGGCAGCAGGATACAGGGGAGGTATGGATGGGCACAATGCAGGCTGTGTGCTGCTGTGCTGCAGGCACAGAGCAGGGAGCATCCCTGGCATCAGGCAGGAAGTCATGGAGAGATATGATATTTGAATCCCTCCTTCCTAACCACCTCATCACTCCCAAATTACATAGAAGTCATATTATACCCTCACATATTAATCACATTATTATTGAAGGCACCTCCAAGATCCAACTCCTGCTCCACTCTGCACCAAAGGAGATGTCAGACCCAATCCCAAATATCCCTCAGCTCCAGCAGGTCTCTAATTTCAAGCATGAGCTTCATCCACCAGCTCTGCTGAGATGATTTCCAAAAAGCTCAGCCCAAAATTCACCAAAAGACTTTCTCCTGCCTGGGCACAGCTGGTGGCTGGAGAAGGACACCCTTCTCTGCCATAAACAGATTTATCTGGGTAAATAACAATGTCATGGCAGTGGCTTTATGAAAAACACTAAAGGGGATGAGTCACTCTGAGGATTAGAGTTCCTGAGGAACACAGGGATATCTCTGCATGGCAATGACATCCTGCTGGATTTTTTTTTCCAGCTAATTCTATAATCACCCTTAATCAGCACATTGGAGAACAGGGCAGCCCATACAGCTTTAGGAACAATTAAACAAAGATCCAAAGCTTTCCCTATGCCCCAGCCACAAACCAGCCCATTCCCACTTCCCGTGGGCTGGATGACACCAGATTTCAAATCAGACCAACCTTGTGCCTCTACCTCAAGATGATTTACATTAATTTGTTATTTCATAGAAGAACTTTGACTCAGGAAGACAGATTAATAGCCAGAACTTAATTAGGAAGCATTTGAAGAAGAAAGGGCTCCTTTGGCTGCCAGCCATGTAATTTCCTCAAGGAGCTTCTACTTTCAGCATCAGGGACCCAACCTGAAGGGATGAGGTTTATTTCTATCTGTTCACCACTGGCCATCATTGCTCTTCTCATTCCTTGAACTTGAGTTTAGTGTTTCCAATAAAGGAACTCTTAAGAATTTTAATGCCTTTCCTTCTTCACCAAGTTACAAGGACTCAATGATCCTTGTTGGGTCCCTTCCAACTCAGGATATTCTATGATTTATCTGTGCATTCATCCTACCAGAAAGAGTATAAAAAAAGTGTAAACCATTATGATATCCAAATTCAGTTGGAATAATCAGGCTTCCCTTCAGAAGGGAAGAGCTCCACATGGTATCTCTATTCAAAGCACACGCAGCACTGAGCCTGATGAAGTTGTCAGGATAGAGGGGGTCCCTGTCCCTCTGTCTGAGCTCAGCTATAATTTCCAGCCAGCACAGCAATAACTCAGAAAGACACAAGATTTCTGATGCTCTCCACGAATATTCTAAATCCGAGTTGGCTGCAGCACAAACAGGATTGAGGGTGGATCTTGCCCCACGCAGAGCAGCTGGTGCCAAACACCAAAACCTCGGAGCAAGAGGAGGGATTCCCTTTGGGGGGGTTAATCCTGCAGCTCTTATCTCCAGCAGACCAGGATGGTTTGGTGCCTCCACAGAAAGAGCTCATTGCTGCAGTGTTTGGGGTGGGAAATGAAGTCTTGTGGAGAAGCTCTTTCCCCCCACTGCACTCCTCCGTGTACTGGTTTGCACTGGGGAGCCCTGAGCCTGCATCAGACTGGGCAGATGCCCCAGTGCAGCCCCCACAGGGTGTCTCAACATGGCTGGAGAGGTGTTTGAAACCTCACCTAAGGGAATTTGAGGCTATTATATCCCAAAATTCTATGGTCTGGAAAATGCTGCTTTTGGTCCTGCAGAGCACAGGATCCAAGGGAAGGGGAATAGAGGCTTTTTCATCTGCCCTGCCTCTCTTCATCCCCCCAAAAACTTGATGAAAGCTGTGATTTTCTATGTATTGTCTGTACTAGAACCAGAATCCCACTTCTGATTAAATCTACCTGCTTGCCAATTCTCAGCAGATCTCTGAGGAATCAATACTCATTACCCAGAGAGATGCAGCCTCTCTAAAATTAGTATTAAAGGAAGTGCAAGTTTCTTCCTGTGCAACCCAACTGGGTAGGTGTTACTGCTGTGAGGAACTTTACAAACCATTAATGGCTCCCAGGAGAGCACTAATCATTTTCTACATGTCCTTATCCCCTTAATCCCATTAGAAAGATTTGCAGTGTGAAAGCTGACCCCTCCTAATCCCAAACTTAGATGGGAAGCTGGAATAACAGGAAAAATATATTTGTGTTCTGCTCACAAAGCCTGGACACTTGCTACCACCTTTTCAGATAGGACACAAATGAGGGAATAATCCTGAGTATCTTCAGAAATACAGGAAGAGCAGTTTTAAAGAAGTTCTATAGAGATGTTATTCAAAAAGTTTATATTCAAGGTTACTCCCCTTCACATATCAAATAGTATCAAAGATGGAACCATCTTTGCCTCATGGGGACAGAAATTCTTGTCCTCAGAAGTCATGTCAGCACACTTGATATAATATTTTGATGATTTTGGGGGGAACTTCCAAGCCCCACCTGAGCCTGAGTGTTGAGGTGAGGGTGTCCTGGTCCTGCAGGCGTGGTGAGGACAGACAGACAGACGGGCTGCTCACCCAATGACACCACCAGAGACCAAACTGGAGAGCCTTGACTCCCAGGGCTCCTCTTTAACTATGTGAATTGAGTTAAAAGGTGCTCTGCTAACAGCTCATTCAATGGAAATCTCATTACCCAGAGCTCTGCCAAGAATTTATTCGAACGAGAGCCTTCACAAGGAGCTTTGCCAGCAGTTCATTGAAAGGGAATCTGTTATGGGGTCAGATACTATTTTATTCTGGTGAAAACCTAACAAAGATGGACTTGCCTAATAATAGGGTCAGTCCTGCCATGATTAAATGAGACCTTCTCTAACAGGCTAAAGCTAAGAAATGCACTAAAAGCTGTCTTATTCTAAGAGAAGCACTGGCCCTCCGTGCACCTCATGAAAATACCCTTCATACACCAACAATGCAGTTAGATAATAAATAAAAAACCCTAAATACACCTTCAGAGTCCGAAACAAAAGCTTGCAATCGTTTTTTCAGTGGGTGGACCCTCACAGTTTTCATTGTATCCTTCTTATTCACGTCCTAAAGACCCTGCAAAGAAGCTCCAAGGCTCCCAGGGGACTCCAACCACAACCTGAAACCACCCATTGAGGTCTACGAAGTTCTGGATGTTTTTATTGTGATCCATGATAAACCCCAAACCCTTTTAGCACACCCTTCTGCCAAGGTCACTGTTCCCCACTTTTCAGAGCTGGTTTTGCCCTGCCAAGAGAAAGACTTTGCTACCCCTGATATTGAATTTCATCTTGTGCAGAGCAGAAGTACAACGAGCCAAGGTCAACCTGAGTCGTAATCCTGCCCTCCAGAGGGCCTGAAACAGCTTCCACCCCTATCAGTCGCGGGTTTTGTAACTGTATCATCTCTTATATCATTCCAACCACTAATGAAAATAAACAGTGAATAGAAATGGATCCTGGAGAGACCCATCAAAACCCAGGCTGAGCACGAGTAATAATAACCTGCTTGTATTCCTGGTAATAACGTCTCCTGTGAGTAGAGTGATATCCAGCACACTGCCAAATAGCCCAGGATCAGAGAAACAGGACTTGGAGCTTTGTTTTATTGAGAGAAATTAAGCTTTTCAGCTGCAGGAAAACTGCAGTCGTTCTGCTTGATACAGCAACTCCAAAATGAAAAGTTAGGGCTGGTCCTCAAAAATGTAAAGATAATTCCAACATACCTTTAAGATGGAGTAAGAGCTGTTCAAATACCAGAGTTGGGTCTGGACCTTCAATAGGTGTTGCCTGGATTACAGCACAGTCCCAAATGTATGTGGACTCCTCCACTTTCATAGGAAAGCCTTTTTTACCCATCTCCCAGGGAGCTGCTGCAGCACATTCCCATAGTTTCCAGCTGAAAAGAGACCTCACCTGCTGGCTGAGTGGGCCTCAGGAAAATCATCCTTAAGAGCTTGATGTAAATTACTCAGGTAGCCTGACTATAAGCAATGGATGAGGTTCTGTGTTTTACAGCCTCAAGAGATGCACCCACAGCTGGAACATCAGGCAGGGCACTGATGCAAATATTTTCCAAGTTGAGGCTCAGGGAGATCCCAATTTGGGGTCCAGACCTGGCTTTTCATGGAGCTCTGATGGCAAGGCAGAGAAAAATACTCCAGCAACAACAGTGAAGCAGTTTTCTTGTTTCAGCTCTGACAACCTGTTTTGCTACGGGATCTTCCAGGAACAGGGGAATTGGGTGTCACACTGACTGATATTTTCCCACCAGGAAGCCCTCAGTGTATCTTTTGTTCTCTCCCCTGAGTAGTGCTAAAGACTGCCAGAAGATTAAGGGCTGTTATAACATTAATAATGATGATAAAAGATTATAAAAGAATCACCAAGGTTCAAGATCATCGAGTCCAGCTGTCACCCAGCACCACCATAATCACCCCTAAACCACATCCCCAAGTGCCACGTCCAGATGCCTCTTGAACACTTCCAGAGGTGGTGACTCCAACACCTCCCTGGGCAATTTGTGCCAATGCCTGACCACTCCTTCAGGGGAAAAAAGTTCTAATATATGATCTGAACCTCCCCTGGCACAACTTAAGGCCATTTCCTCTCATTATTTTACTTGAGACACGGCAGAAGAGACCGACCCCCACCTCACTCCAACCTCCTTTCATGTATTTATAGAGAGTGATGATGATGACAATAACAACAATAAAGTCCATCAAGTTAAAACCAACTCTGTTCCCCGGTGCATGTGACAAGGATGGTTAAGACTATGTTATTCCTGGCTTTTCTCTTTGTGGTGGGCTGACCATCTTCATGAGAAGCCCAGTGGAAACCAGAGGAGAAGGTGCAACCCTGTCCTTTGCTGTCTCCGTTGTACATCAGCTTCATCTCCAGCAGAAACCTGATGTTCCTCAAAGAATTGCATCATCCCGTGCCAGTGCAGAGGTGTCAGAGGATACAGGGACGTGTCTCCAGCCCCAGGACCTGCAGCCACACTGCACAGCCCTGTCCTGCCCCTCAGACAACAACGTGCAATAGATCCAGGCACGACGAGAAGCTGCAGAGTAAATTGCTCCATTGAATCTGCAGCAGGAGTTTGGCCACCAGCTGTGAAGTCTTTAAAGAGCTGATTAAAAGGAGCTGTGATGCTGCCAAAATTACTGACAGACAAATGGACGCTCGTCTCCTCCACATGTGGTGCCTGGTGGGACTGAGAGCAGCTCCTGCCTGCAGCTCACCCAACCTCCTGCACTCCAAGGCCCTTGCAAAGAACTTTCCATTACCAGCTCAGCTACACCTGTGAGAGCAAAGGAGACTAAAAATAGAGGGTTTTCTCTCTGTCTTGATGGAAATATCATAGAATGGTTTGGGTTGGAAGGGACCTTAAAGATCATCTCGATCCAACCCAATGCCACGGGCAGGGACATCTTCTGCTATTCCTTGTTGCTCCAAGCCCTGTCCAACCTGGCTTTGGACACTTCCAGGGATGGGGCAGCCACAGCTTCTCTGGGCAACCTGTGCCAGGGCCTCCCCACCCTCACAGGGAAGACTTTTTTATTCACATCGAATCTAAACCTGCTCTCTTTCAAATGATGAACAAATTATTTAAGTTGCAGAAGCCCAAGACTGACCAGCACTGCCAGAGATACTCTGGGAAGCCCCAATAACTGCAGAAAATTCTGTGGCTGCACAGGGCACCAGGACTTTCATACCCCATTTGTGTTCTGAAACTGCATTTGATGTAAAATGATGAAAGCAGAAGAAAACCATCATTTTTAGACTACTTAGCATCATAATAGAGCCATACAGGCCAAAAATACCTCATGCTGCAAAGAGGTGAATTAAAAATTCTCATCACAGCTGCCTGTGAAGTGGCTCTCAGTGACTTCTGACGCTGCTTTAAATGGATTAGGGAACACTGTGGGTCCTCTTTGGCCAACACAACACCACATGTGTAGTATACAGCACACAACAAGGAGTTAAAAGGGCAGGTACTGCCCAAAAGCAGATTAGCTGTGGCAGCCTCCAGCATCTGGAAGAACTGCAGCTCTCACCATGGCTTTTGATCCAGCCAGGATTATCCATGGCTGTTTCAGCAGTGGAAAGCCAGCCTGTGATCCCTGTGGATGGCTCTCCACATCTCTCCACTTCAAGGGAAAGAAGAGGGACTCTGCAGGTCCTGGACCAGCTGCTTCCTCTCTCTGTGGAGTGCTGCCTGTCCAAACCCCTTGCTCCACTGGCAGGAGGAAACACACAGTTCTGCTGCTGCAGGTTAAAAAAACCCTCCAGTTTTAATAGCTACTAACCTGGACTCTTCCACAAACTCTGAGGAAGCTCTGGAGAGGTGGCTTGATTGCATGGAAAAGGGCAAAATGCTGAAAGAGAGACTATTAACAGGGAGCTGGGTAAAGAAAAGCAACCCTGGGCTCCCTCACACCGTGTCGTGCCTCAAGCTGTGATCAAACACAGCCTGGGCAGGAAACCAAATGCAAATTCTGTTTTGAGGACAAAGCACCGAAATTCGGATACATTCCTGGAACTTCTCAGAAAAATAGCTGTTTTTCCAAGCACTATTTGTCATCCTCCTGCTGCCCTTATGGCAAATTCAGGCAAGGTGGGAGCCCCTCCAGGGTATCCCCCCACTACTGCCCAGCTCCCAGAAAACAGAGGCCTCTGACCCCAGGAATTAACAGCAGGGGAATTACTGACTGCTGGCTGATCTGCTCCTGGTAGGTGAAGTGCTAGAGGAGCACATACCCAGTTGTAAAACACCATCTCCCTGATCCTATCTGGAATAAGAGGAATGTGGTTTAAGATGTGTTATCAAACTACTTGTAAATGAACCAGTTAGGCACATTTTAGTAACACACATTTTCAGTCTATAACAAGCCTTAATTGGGAGTCTAGTATTTACTTTGTTCCACTAACAGGAATATAAACATCTCCACCTGTGTTGTCTGTGTTGGGATTTTATGTTGGTTTATTCCGTTGAAAAATACACCCATTTTCCTCACGTAAAATGGGCGTAAAATTGCAGAGGGCACCAACCATGCCAGGTGTGTTGAAGCCTTTAGTGAAGGACTGCAGAAGTTCATAGGCCTTATTCACTGGCAGGAGGAGACACTTTGCTTTACAAATACAAATTCATGGCTGGATGGGATCTGCCTGTACACACAACCTGCTGAATTTTGGTATTTTGGGTATTTCATAACCTTAAACCGGCCAAGTTTTTCTTTTTCTGTGGGTGATTGTTCTCATTCACCCATATCCACCTCTTGGATGAAGGATGTACCTTGGTACATCCTTGCATGAGCTCACAGCCCCCTGACCTTTACCTTCTGTACCACAAACCCAACACTGCTCCTTAGCCAAGGTGTGTGATTTGCTCCTGATGGGAAAAAGCAGCAGCAAAAAGCCTTAAATTGAGGTTATTGGGGAAAACAACCGAGGCCATGGAAGGGTAGAAAATAGTGAAAAAAAAGAAAATTAATCCCTGGAGTTATGTAGCAATAAATAAATGCTTAATGGTGCAGGGTGTGGGAATTACAGAATATACTGAGTTGGAAGGGACCCATCAGGATCATCAAGTCCAACTCCTGCCCCTGCAGTGGAATGGGAGGTGCAGAAATAATCAAGGTGGGAAGAAGCCCCTGACCCATCAGAAAGAGAAGCAAACAGGGCACAGGGCAAAGGGAGAGTCTGTCCAGGGCTTATAGAGCAGCAGCATCAGACAGCAAATGGAAATTGCACTCGGGGTGAAGACAAATACAAATACCTTCTTTTCCCTTTTTTTTCCCAGTGTGAAATACAAAAAAAAGATCATTGAAAGAGACTCAAATAGCCTCTGGAGACATGGTGGGATTGGATTGCTGACAGAGGAAATAGATGTTGCTGTAATATTAAGAATGTGTTGCCTTGGTATTTGCTAAGAGAGAGATGGGCAATAGAGAGGCTGCAACTGTGACCCTGCAGGCAAGGGAAGGAGGGAAGAATGAATTCCACCACCAGGAATAAAATGCACAGTATAATTTAGCATATAAAATCTCTTAATGAAACCGTTGCCCTTGCTGCGGCAGACAGAGCAGTGAGTTGTCAAATTATTAAAACATCAAATTATTATTAAATAAGAGTTGTTTACCCCAGAATTATTATTGAGGTAGTTAAACAGTCGCATTCCTGCTGTGCAAATCCAGTGTGGAGAACTGCAGGGGGAGCAGAGGGGTGGTGGCAGGTCCCCAGTGCCTGTGGCAGCCCCAAGCCTGGTCCAGCTGTCCAGAGCCACCAGTGTGTCCCAGCACTCCCCAGCAAAGCAAGGCTGAAAGAGGTTCCAAAAGAGACATCCAAAGTGGAGAGAGTTATCTGAGACGAGCAGAAATCTCTGCAGCTTTGGAGATTGCACCTGCCACTAGAAATAATTGGAGCTTTCATTTTTTCCCCTCTCTTTTTTATGTCTAACAGCTGTTTTTATAGGTGATGCTGCCAATATATGTCTGAAATAGCTGCAGGCTACTGATGTGCTCCTCCTGCCTGGCCCAGCACTCTCCAGAGCACCAACAAATGCAATGAGCACCTTTTTTCCAAAGGGTGAAAGATTCATTTCAAGGGCTCTGAGATCTCAAGGATATTTACACTGCTCAGAACAAATCTTGCCTGTGTTGACATACCAAGCATATTCACTTTATTTATGATTCTTCTTTTTTAAAAATCAAAATGACTAGATTTTACCCAGGCAGACTGAGGAAAGTGCTGGTGTAACAGGAAAAGCAGAAATGAGGGAATGGAAAGAGGATGGACAGGGACAGAGAAAGGAAATGAAGATTAGAAATAAAAAAGGAAAAGAAAAAGCCCTTGTGTAAAGCTCAGGAAATGAGTTGGCTTCTCAGAGATATTAGTACAAGAAAAGAGCGAGGACAGATATGAATGACTGAGGAAATCACAAAACCTATCAAGGAAAATAAGAAGGTTTCTGACATTTGAGGCATCGTGAAACATGAAAAGTAACAAAGGGAGAGTGAATCAAGCCAGAGAGGGCAGAGGAAACAGGCTGGAGTTCATGTGCAGAGTGTGATTTTCTCTTATCTGGATCTGAAATATTAAAGTGAGGCAGGGGCTGAGCACTGGGCTGGACCTTCATCCTTCCCTCCCCAGGCACTGCCGTGGTTCCTGCAGCCTGCAAGGCACAGTGGAAAGGAGCACACAAAAACTGGGATGGTTTGGGTAGAAGTGATTCACACACACATGAAAGAAGGGCTGCACTCTGTGGATTCCCAATGGCAGGACAGGGCAGGATTGCTGTGGACTCACAGGAGAGGTGGAGAACACTGGAGTGATGAGCTGAGCTGGAGCCGAGCACAGAAGCAGCAGAGTGGCTCCTGAAGTGCCAGACGTGGGGGAACAACAGCTCCTTCCTCATAAAAAGAAAACACCATTTTTTAGCAGTAAAAGCTACTTGCAAATAACCCAGCAAACTCCACTGATCTGCTCAAAGGGATGAAACACCTGTTTGGAAACACACACCAAAGAGGCTCTGATTTCCGTGGGTTTATCAGAGGGTCACAAGTTTGGGCTTTGTCTGCAGTAAAGCTGTTTGATCCAGAGATCCCAGAGCTTCCCCAGTGGTCACACCAGTCTTACAGGCTGAACAGAAATAGCCACCACAGAAACACAACTAATTCTTGGTTTAGATGTATTATTGTTCAGGACTATTCATAAATCATACTCCTGATCCCTTGGGCATCCTACCAACTCCCATTATCACCTTCCTGTTCTAATAGGCACAATCTCAGTGCAGCAAATCCCCCATTTTCCACAGCTCTCAATCACAACCAAAGAGTAAAGATGAAAAAATCTGCATTTCAAATTATTGTTTGTTGTTATGACAACGTCACATGGATTTGGTCCTTGCTGCAGTCTCGGGCTTCAGAGCATTTCCAAAGCTTTTATGCAAAGAGCTTGTTTGTAACACACATATGCCATGAAACCAAAGGGGTCAGCCTCATGGGATGGAAAATATCAAGAGAAGCCACCTGGAATATAATTCCAGAGAAAATTGTCTCAGCAGCTAAGCAGAAACCTTTCCTTCTCACAAACTTCCCGAAATATGTCAAACTACAGCCTGGCACAAAAGGATCCAAGAAGGGTCTATCAAAGGTATAACAGACAGTGGTGGCCTTTCTCTCCATCAGGGGAAGAGTCTGGTACACAGGATTATTCAGGAGGTGCACAAATCATCTTTTGCACCATAAAGAACATGGATAGATGTGAAAAAAATAAAATAAACAAATAATTGGAACCTCTGAAGCCAATAAACTGCACTACAGAAATGCACATGACAGCAGAATCACAGCTTTTAGGGCCCAAATTTATCATGGCTGCCCAAGACAGAGAACAGGCCACAGATTTCACCTGGTGATTTCTGAGAATCCAGCTCAATATATTACAAAAAAACCCCAAAACACCAAAAACAAAACCAAAAAAAACCCCTCAGCAACTATTTATATAAAGTCTGGAATTAAAGATTTTCCTCCTTTAGTGTCAATAAGGCACATTAATGGCATCCTGTCCCACCCCAGCCATGGTGACCATGTCCTGCACTGCCACACTGCCTCCATCCAACAGCTTCCTTGGACAAAACAGGGACATTACTGGGATGTTTTGAACAGACACTTTTTGACCTCTTACTGATAACTTTTTTTAAATTTTATAGATTATTTAGAATGTTAAAGCCGCTGTTAAAGGGAGTCAGAGCAGCATCAAGGGACCTGTTCTGGGGGGAATAGCAGGAATTATCTGACTGGACTAACAGACACTATTTCAAGCTCACAACTCCCTGAAGCTGGAAAGACAGAGACAAAGAAGGAACCCACCACCTCCTCCTGTGCTGGTGCAGCTCTCAGAGGTGCTAATCCCACAGGATTCATCCTTAGGAGGGCTGATGTCCCTCCAGTGCAACTTAAACTCGGTAGATAAGGGAGGATGCTCATGTCTGGAAAGTGAAGCTGAAGGACAATGGTGAGAAGGTTGGTGAGGAGCAAAGGGGGAGCTCTGAACAGATGGGACAACAAGGGCTCTGCAGGAGGAGGAGAAGGAGGAGGAAAGACCCTCATGTCCTGGGCTGGTGAGGAAGGCATTCCTAAGGAAGAGCCCTGCATTCATCCCTGGGGTGAGGAGGGACCAAGCTGCAGTAACATTAAGCATCAGCATCCAACTGAAGTAAAGCCAGCAACAAAGTCCATAATGGTTTTAGTGCATTAAAGAAAAACCACAGTTGAATTCAACTATTGCCATCTGCCTTCAGCTGAAAGTGGAGCCACACATCGATGGCCATTTATAAATAGATCGGGAGCCTTATTAAAGGTTAGTAAAATTGTCCTGACTCCTTCTCTCTCCTCTCATTGACATGAATAACTGCCATTCATTCCAGGGAGAGAATTTTCCTTGTACTGAATAAAAAAAAATCTCACCAAAAAAAAAACCCCAGGCTCACAATCCTCACTTTTCATCATGTGCTCCCTGCATTAGTGCAGTTATTCAGCCACAGATGTTTATTCCAGCCGAGCCCAGACTGGGACTTTACTCAGCCCGTGGAGTGAATAAAAGTCACCCAAAGCACAGAGACGGGGTCATGCAGAGAAAAGCTCTTTCCTTGTGTTTTGTTTCATCCTTCCCTGCCCACGAGGAGCCCGTGGTGATCCCGTGAGCCGAGCTTTGCTGCTTTTGAAGAGCCTCGTGACAGCTCGGTGAGGCCCACGGCAGCAATAACCTGTTAACCACCTGAGTGCCACAAAACCCCCCCAATTACACCGAGCAATCACTCCGTGATTGCTGCAAACTGCACCAAGTGGCAGCTCAGGCTCACGCAGCAAATATTCCCTCCCTGTTCCATCCCAGTACAGCTGTGCTCCCATTACCACCCTGCCCTGGCAAAGGGAAATATTTTTGATAGGGCCATCAATATGGCCATTTTCCAGGGTTTGTTTAAAAAATCCCTTGTACTCAGTTTCTTGTAGACCAGCAGGCTGCTGAGTCCCTGTCCGGCAACACGGGCACTGCTCTGGAGGGAGGCATTGGTTCAGCCCATTGAGTGTCTGTTCTGCTGCCTACTCCAGATTATCCCTCCATCAGATGCACAAAATGTCAAGCAACAGCAGCTTAATAAGATTTTACAAGCAGCCATCTAATCTATTTCATATGCGAGTTCATGAAAAGCAGAATAACTCCAATTTCATGGAGAGCTGAATGTATAGACACTCAGAATACATATATTTAGAGGGAAGCACTCACAATGATATTTCAATCAGTCTAGCAATAGGATTATCTAGAAAACAGCCACATGCTGGGTTTTCATTAGCGTGTGGCACGAGAAAGATTTCATCACCTCAATAATTTTTCAAGCTTCCATAATATTCGTGATTGCCCATTAGTTCCACCGCCTCAAAGTGACCCCTTATGTTTTTTGTTATTAAGCAAAAAGACAGAAAACAAAATGAGATGCAACCTGGCAAACACCAGCTAATGACATCTGGGGGAAAATAATTGGAAACAGAGATTCAAGGGGGAAGAGATGCCTTGGAGCCACAGTAAATGTGACTTAATTTAAATGGTGGACAATAAATAAGATATGAGTTTGCAGCATGAGGTAGGTGCATAAACTGCCTGTAGGTTTTCAAGCTGTGTGATAACAGCTCCTTATTGCAGATCAGGGAGGGATGTCACTCTGGTCTTGGATGACCCTAAAATCCTCTCACCTTCACCTCGTGGTGGAGCAGAGCTGCCCAAACAACCTGTTACTGGAACACTCAATTACAGGAGAGGTTAAAAGGGATCCCTGATCTGTGCAGTGGAGTGAGGTGACACACAGGGCTGAACGAGATGAGAACAGGCCAGTGCCAAAGGGGAGCTGGAATTTAATAGTTTGGAGAAGGACAGGGCTAGAAATAAAGGGATGAAATAGAGTAAAGTGAAATTCAGGCTGAGGAAATACAACCCAAAATGCCACACACATTTTATATATATATATATATAATATATATATATTTTTATATATATATAAAATGCAATTATAGTTATAGTATAGAAGTGTATGTATCTTTGATTTGAATATAAAGTATTGGATGTTTGAATGAAGGACAATCTAAGGAAAGGAGTGCAATTCCCCTGTTTTGACTTCTCCAAGTCTTTGGTGCTCAGTAGGATTTCCACATAGGGATCTGCAGGAGATTTTTCTGGATTGTGAGGGAGATTATTTGATTTCCTTTTCCATAATCTCTTGTTATGAATCCATCAACAGGCCATTCCCAGACTGAGCCCTCTGATCTCCACCCAACGATGTTAACATCTCAAAAACTCAGTTTCCCAGCAGGAAAATAGCTGAAGACCTAAGGTGATTAACACCACTTGTATGCTGCTTTTTAGTAGATTTCCAGCCTTTGCTGGTGGTTTAAAGAGAAAAATCACCCCAACAATGCCAGCCTGATCTAAATATTTTCCTTCTCTTCTTGCAGGAAAAAATCAGCATCAAAAAACCAGTGAGGCATGAGACACTGAACAAGGTGTTGGATTTTAAACTGAGACGAGGCTTAGATGAGATATTAGAAAGAAATTCTTAATATTCAGCTGTGGGGGTGGTGGTTGCCCAGAGAAGTTGTGGATTCCCCATCCCTGGAAATATTCCAGGCCAGGCTGGACAGGGCTTGGAGCAACCTGGTCTAGTGGAAGGTGTCCCTGCCCATGCCAGGGATGAGCTTTATGGTCCCTCCCAACCCAAACCATTCCATGATTCTGTAATTTATTTTAACCAGGGGAGTGTTTTGGGAAAGGGAACCATCTCTGGGAGGACAAAGGAATTCAGTAGCTGATTGTGCCTGCTGTGCAAACATCCAAATAACTCATGGAGAGCAGCAATGACCACGACCATCAAATAATACCTGAGTCTACCCCTACTGTAACACCAGAAATGTTTCTGTTAATTTGGTAAGGTCAGAATTGGGCCACAGTCAAATAAAGACACAAATAGAGAAGTTCAGGGATACCCAATTATTTCCTTGTTACGTTTCCTTATATAAGTGATGCTCATGTAAACTGTTTAGGGCTTTGGAAACTTGGGGTGCATCAGCCACAACTCACTTTCCACTGAATTACAGCCAACTTTTTCCCAGTCTATTTTGTATAGACTTCTTGCAGAACATCAAGAACCAGTAGGAAACTGGGTTGGAGTAAATAATTCAGGAGTTCCCTTTTTACAGACAGTTAAATAAGGGAAAAGGGAAAGCAGAGGCAAAACCACCATCTCAACTTCTGAAGGCCACCATCACACCTTTGGTGGAAAACAAAATTGCAGCTTGAAATGCAGACAGCCCTAAATTAACAGGTTTTGGTGAACAAAAGCAAGATAATAGGTTATTTTTTTCTGCCATACACATCTGTTCATTAGCGCTGCCTCCAGGACCACTGCAGCTGCTCACAGTTTAAAAGAACAACAAACACTTCACACAATATTTACAGGAGGAATTAGCAGTAGAAAGAGAACAGATAAACTTTGCTTCAAAATATTTTGGCAATAAAGTGTATTTAGTAAAATTCTATGTATCCCCTGAAACAGCCAGGTGGTTTGATTGTGGTGGTGTAGCCTGAACTGGAGGGAAATGGAATATTCTATTAGAAATTTTGCCTGATTTTCTGCCTTCAGTTTGGTGGTGAACAGGTTGTTTTGGTGTGTCTCTCATTAGTTTCAGGCTTAGGAAATACAGGGACTCTTTTGGCATCACCCATTTGTTATAACCAGGTGCTGAAAAATTTGCCTGATTGTATTAAACCACCTGTTTGTCACCTTTTTTCCATGTCACCCTCTGTTTGCATGGGTTATACATGCATGGGGGTGGTCAGATGAACTTTAAAAATTTAAAATATTTCTACTAAAATATCAGAATATCTTTGAAGTGATGTTGTAGCATCTAATCAGTCCATTATAGCCTTTAAAAACATGGGTTTTCCTAATCTTAATTTCCTAGGATGTGGCCTGACCAACAGACTCAACCCCCAGTGCCAGTTTTGCCACTTGTCTCTCCTAGTTTTAGGAATTTTTTTTTTTTGAGTGAAACTGCTGAACTTGTCAGGTGGGCTTTGAAAAGTAAGGCTTTGAAGAAGAAAAAAGTGCTGAAACATTCCTGTATCCTCTTCCCTTCCCAGAACCTGTTTCCTTTGCCTTGGGGCACATGTTCCTCCTCCTCCTCTGCTCTTCTTTCTCTGAAATTCGCACAATCCTCCTGCCTCCTCCTTTTCTTTCTTTCTCCTTGCACACTTGGATATACTTGGAAACTGTGAAAAAGTCCTTGCTGGAAAGAAAAAATGTCATGGGAATGCACAGACTCCTCCAAATCCTGTAGGATTTGTACCTGGGGATTACCCAGATTACCCAACCCTGGGCTTTATCTGAGCCCTCACAGCTGGGAGGCACCTTGGAAAGTGCCTTCTCCCCTTTAAATGCCCCCCAAATTTTAACAACATTTCACTATAAAAATGAAACCACAATTTACCAGAGAACATACTATCCCAAATAATAAAAAAAAGAAGCCCTGAAAATCAATGCTGTTGGGAAAAAATAAGCCCCTGAAACCCTGAATTTACTTTCAGATTTATCCATTAGAACCATTGCCACGTGACTTTAAGTGCCCAAAAGCAGAAGGATTCAGAAAAAGGGATCTGAATGTCATGCAGAGAATGAAAACATCCAGAAATGAGGTAAATAAACAAGTAGTTATAACTTTTCATGGTTCAGGGACTAAGTGTAACATTAATGCTTGTAGGTAGGAAGACACAGCTTATTAAGCAAATTATTCCTGTGACCTCTTCATATCTCCCTGTTTTCCTGCCTCTGCCCCATTCTGATTTGCACTTCCCTACCTGACAGGCACTTTCCTTGCAGAAAATTGTCCAGGGAACCTGTTCCTCACACAAAACCACCAGAAACCACCAGGCAGAGCGTGAGCTCGGGCACACCAGAGGCATTAAATGCAGATGAAACACTTTGGGGGGAAAAAAACAAACAAGTCTCCTTCTGTGCTGGCACCATCAGCTATGAAAATAAATAAAGGACAAGAAATAAATAACTGTATTAAGTTACAGAGAAATTAAACACAAGTGAGCCCTCACAAACCGTGGGCAAGTGGCAAATGCCAGGGAAGGGCACAGGGGTGGCTTTCTGCTGCAGAGGCTCGTGGCCAAATCAGGGCTGGAAATGTCACCCAGAGCCCCAAGCGTTGGCACAAAGTGTTTGTTAATAAGGAATCTGTTGCTTTTAATGACTGCTAAACACTGATTTTAGAATGTATGATCCTAAAAGCAGGAAAACAGAGCTCTGGCACGTGTCACTCACCATTCCTGGTGTCGCTGAGGGGGGAAAGGCTGCCCAGGGATCGAGGTAATGGGAAAGCAAAGCAGCATGTGCAGGTCACCGTGTCATCCTGGAACCCAGCAGGGGAAATGAGTGTTGTGGCACAGCTGGGAGAGGCCATGGCAAAGGCAGCCCCAAACAAACATATTGGAGTGTCTTATGAGAAATAATCATAGAATGGCTTGGGTTGGAAGGGACCTTGAAGATTATCTAATTCAAAGGCAGAGCTCAGTGACTCCTAGAGGGAACCTTCCAGCACTCCAGCTCATTCCCCCAGTTTTTGGGGTTCAGTTATACCTGCTTTGATGGGAAATGAAAATTCCCCCTTTCCTTCAGCTGCTATGGTGTCTGTGACCTTACTCTGAGGAGCAGCCACACACCAGGGACCAGTGCAACCCCAGCAGTAACAACAAGGTCTTTATTGCACCAATTCTCCCCAGGACACCTTCCCTCCTGCCATCCCAGTGTCCCCTTGTCACAGCACAGCCACCGCCCACGGTGTTTTTCCAAGAAGCGTTGTGATGCAGGATGTTGTATTCCCCATTATCTGCAGGAAAGCAGGCAGAGACAATGGAGAAGAAAGGCTAATCCCACAGGGCATCCGTGGCTGGCAAGAGATATCCTGAAGCAGGCTGGAATTGGAGAGGAGTTAGTAATGTAAGAATGATGAAGTTTGGGGAGGGGAAACAAAAAAACCCAACAAAACAAGCTGCTCTTTTGTCCTCCCATTTCTCTCCCTGGCTCACAGTCCTGAGATAACAAAGACTGTTCCTCCCTGGGTGTGTGAAAGTCAGAATTTGCGGAGCCTGGGGAGTGCAGGGGCAGGGACAGAGAGGAGAGAAATATTCCCAACCATTCCCTGTGGCTCTGGAAGCCCCGAGCTGGCATTTCTCCGAGGATCAGCCCTGCCTGCCCCGGTCCCTCTCTGGGATGGCCGCGTGCAGCCCTGCAATTACACTGCTGTAATTAGAACCGTCTGCCCCGAGCAGCAGCCGTGGCTGTGGACAAAAGGGCAGTGTCCATGTGGGAAACCTTCCTGATTTGGTGTATTTAAAGGGAATTTTCCTCCTCGCGTGGCACAAACACGCGGGGAGCTGGTGCAGGGATGGGAGAGCCACGGGAAAAGAGCTGCCCCTTCCCTTCCATCCCTTCACAGGGGAGAGAGAAAGGAAGGAAATAAAGAATGGGAAAGGCAGCTTAGGTCAAACACTGCTCAGGCACCTGGTTCTCACAACCAGCGCTGGGGGAGCTGTGGATGCAGCAGCCTCCAGAGCCTCGTGGAATTCTGATGCCATGGGGATACCTCTGCCAAAGAGCACATTCCAGCTCTGCAGACATGGGAAATGAGCAGTGCTCATCCCACCCCTGACTGGGATGGGATGTGCCTCGGGTGCCACACTGAGCCCACCCCAGCCTGGTTCCCACTCCCTGCTCCAAACCCCTCAGAGGCCTCTGCCCTGTTATTCCCTCCGATGGGAAAAGGTGCTCAAGAAGAGCATCTCTCTCATCCCACCCCACTGACCCTGTCTGCCTTCCCAGGGAGTCCCATCTCAGGGGGCCACTCCGTGACTGGAGTGAAAAATGCTTGAGCTCATTCTGAGGTTTTGTATTTTTCCACTGTAAGGCTTTTGCTCCAGGGACTGGTGCAGAGCCCACACAAACCCAGCACCTGTGGAAGGAGCATCACCCAGTAGGGCCTGGAGCAGGAGAGCTCTTCCCACATTTGCTACAGACTCCATGACCACAGTCACTCTCCCACTTCACCCCCTGCTCTCATAAAATATCATTTACCTTTTAAAAACCCAATGTTTCTATCATTCACCTGTGATAAAACCATGTAGAGCTGGACAGCCTGTCTTTCCTAATCAGATGAAAACATCCAGAAACCCCTCGAGCACCCACATCTTTTGCTCTCTTGCAGTGTTCCAAACCCAGACCTCCCAAAACCCTTTGGTTTTTTGGCCAAAGGAACCCTTACAACATATCCACAATGGAAAATTCTGGTTTCTCGCAGTTGCTCTTCCCTTTCTCTTGCAGCTTCTGTGTTTTCCTGACTGTTACTCAACGTTTCAGGGGACACAAGCTTTTATTTTTAACTGAGTGACTCAGTTCTGACGTGATCAATTGATGGTTAAAGCTGGGATGTTAAGGGAAAAGAACCACGCCAAATACCATGAGACTTTCTGATAAAATCACAGACATTGGCGAGACTGGATGAAACAAGACACTTCCCAGAGTTTGCCCTAGATACCAGATGCAAATCAAAGCTAAATGGGCTCTGAAACTTGAAGTGGATGCAGCTCCCCCCTGATTTCATCTGGAGCGGTGGGCGCTCGAAAACCTGATGCGAGAGATTTAGTTCCTTCAGTAAAATCGAGGGCCTGAGGGTCTCCCATCAGATAAACCCTGTGTGATGAATCCCCCGGCTCTCTCAGCATATGCCCAGCCAAAAGGAGAAAAGCAGCAAAGCAGGAAAACCACTTGAAACTGGGTTTTTGAGCCAAACTGGCTGAGCGAGGCAGGAGAGGGGCTGTGCCCCCCCCGAGGAGCTGCAGCGGTCCCTGGGTGGGCAGAGGAGCCCCTCGAGCAGATGCTGCCTGAGCAGGTGCCCACAGTGAACACTTCTCATCACTCACAGGCTTCTGGGGATGAATAACAACATGACACACCGTTTTCCTGCCAAAACAGGGCTTTTTTTGTCCCTTGTAGGGCTCTCAATTGCTCCAGTGCAGCAGATACCAGGGTGATCTGTGTGGACAGTGACCAAGGGTGGGTTGAGCAGGGCATTAAGTACCAGGAAAAGGGGCTGCCAAACCCTCATCCTGCTATGGGGAACCAGCTCTCTATCAGTTAAAAGCAAGTAATTAAAGCATGTGTAGAGGTCAGGATCAAAATCCTCAGTGTTCACTTAAAAGCTGATATTTGGTTACCTGAAAGCTAAAAAAGTGTTTGCTGTGGACATAACTTTGCACAGATCACAGAATAGTTTGAGCTGGAAAAGACCATAAAGACCATCTTGTTCCATGGCCAGGGACACCTTCCAGTAGACCAGGTTGCTCCAAGCCCCATCCAACCTGATCTTGGACACTTCCAGGGATGGGGCAGCCACAGCTTCTCTGGGCAACCTGTGCCAGGGCCTCCCCACCCTCACAGGGAAGAATTTCTTCCCAATGAAGACCATTTCTTAACATGCTGCAATCTAGTGAGTCCTGGTACCCAAAGATGCCAAGATGCAAAGACACAGTTTCCCAGGGTGGAAGCTGCTCTAAGCACCCAACATGAATCTGCCTAGATAATTCCCTTTTTTCACTGTTTTTCTATCACCAGGGGAAGCCCATGGTGGAACAGGAATATCCTGGTAACCCAGCCCAGTGGGAGCACCCAAAAGCCTCATCTCATGTGGGCTTTGCAAAGTGCTGCTCATTTATTTGGAAACTAAGAGTGACTTTAAGTTGTTTAATCCTTCTGCCAGACATACCACAATTTCCTGCAGGTCCATCAGAGGCACCCACCACTGAGATAACAGCAATGCACCAATTATACTTCATAATATTCATATTTCCAACAGCAAACCATCCATCGTGGGCATTAGCTGCCTTTGACATTGCTCAAAGAGATAAAGGAGATAAAATAAAGCCAGCAGCTTCCTTTATTACCCAGAAAATAACCAGTGAGAAGGATTAATATACTGCAAACCACCGAGGAACTGGAGCTTTCAGCTGCAGATGGACTCAGTCCTCAGGAAAAGGGCTCTGTCTTGCCTTATGTTCCTTTGTTACTTTAAAAAAAAATGAAGGTAGCAAAATCCCATGGATAAATTAGACCAGGCAGCTACTCTCCAAACACTGAATTGCACCACCAGCCTTAATTAGATCTCGCAGCCCGACTGTGAAAATTGGGGCCTTTAATTTGTGAGTTATGGAAACTTGCGGGTGTTTATTAACCTCACACGCTCAAATTCCAGGTTTCACAGCACTGCACATCATCATTCCATTCCTGCTGGAGAGCTTTGCTAAAGTGCTGGTTTCCAAAAACTCCTGCATCCTCGGGGAGAAATCAGAAACCACTGATGAACAGGCAGGTTGTCAGTGGTGCTCGAGACCACCCAAAACAAACTGTAACAAGGGGGGTCCCAATGCATTGAGTGCAAATCCTTCTTTAACACCCCCCCCCATGCCCTGGAAGCTCTGCCCAAGCCATGGGCTTTCCTGGGAAGGACTTGAACACATCTCAAAAATCCACACATTTTCTATTTGTGTGTTTTTCCCTCTGAACTTGATAATTATCCAAGAGCTTCCTGCACATGAAGCATGAAGGAATAGTGCAGTAACTGCCTTAAATGCTGAATCTTGAGGGAATTCAGGCTCGTACAAACAGATCATCCTTCCCCTCGCTGGTGGCTGTTTCTATGTGGTGCCCAAAGTACAGTAACAGACCTGGTATGATGCTACACACTGCTGTTTGATTAACTCAGGAGCTCATGGCTGTGGGAAATAACTCCTTACCTTCAGCTCTAACATAAAAATAGGATGTTTAAAGGATCCCAGACAACCTCTAGTCCTGATGCTGCAAATCAGGCTCGAGAAGAGCCTGCTCTGAAGGCATCAATATCCATCAATACCCAGGTTTCTCGGAGCAGGGCAGCAGCAATGCAGACCCAGGCAATGGTCTGCAGACACTAAAACCAAAAGTTTTAGCCTGATTTCATTAGAGCTGCTGATGTATCTGGGAAAAAGGTAGAAAAGCTTTTGGGTTCACGACCCCCTCATCAGAGCTGACAGAGATTACAAGTTATCCGTGCGCTTGAGTGCTCTGCTGAATTAGGGCCCCGCATCAGTTCAAGGCTGTTGCTCTGCAATTTCTCCCTTAATTTTGTCGCTATTTGCTCCTCTCTCCCACTGCTGGATGTCCTAAAGGAGGGTGCTGCTGGATGCAATATGTGGTTATCTGGAAGAGTCTTCACACTTTAAACCATGAAGAAACAATTTCCTCTGAGTACAGGCAGTTGATTACCAGCACAGGCCTCCAAACACGCGGTGAACAGAGAGCTTGGGTCTCCTAAATCAAATGTGCCGCCTCACTTTAGTTTAATAAAATCATCAGTACCTCATTTAATACTTCATCATGAAGTATTGAAGCCCTTTTTAATTCTAAACCTGCCTGTTGGAGTTTACTTCTGCTTTTTCCCGTGACTATTTCAGACTCAATGCCTGAAATATGTCAGCTATTAAAATGATAGCAGGGCAGATATAAAATGATAGCAGGGCAGATATAAAATGATAGCAGGGCAGATGTAAAATGATAGCAGGGCAGATATGAGCACAAACACGTGCAAGGAATACAAATGGATGGGCAGTTAAACATGCAGAGGAATGCACTCCAAACCCTTGCCCCAGTCTCCATGGCTTCCTGCTGCTTGTGCCCCTGTTTAGGATGTCTACATGTCTTTTATAACCCTTCTTAGAGAAAGAAAAACCTTAAAAAATAGAGGCAGAGCTCAGGTTTTCTAATTCTAATCATTCTTGCTGTTTACACTTCAGTGTGATGCCTTGTTGCCACAAAAGATTTGGAAATACCCCAGTTAAACCTGCTAAATGAACAGATTATTTACTTCCCTGGGATTTTTGTCAAGTGTTGATTAAATTAAGAGATATTACTGGCTTCACATTTACATCTGCCCCTGCCATTTCAATTATTGAACCCTCCTCAATCAACACAAATGTAGCAAACTGTTCCTCCTGTAAGCTGTGCCTGAGACACTGAGAAAGCAGATTGGATGTACATTCCCCATTGGAATATTTCCTGCCTTAATCCTAAATCCAGACTCAGTTTTGCACTTTACACCCACCCCCAATGACTCTGCACTGCTATCAAAGCTAATGAAGGAAAGTTAATACATTTTTCAGCTCTCCATAAAAACTTAGTTTGCCCAATTATCTTGTCTAATTGCATTACACACTGACAGATGAATACACGACCCCCTGACATTTTAGTTTGCCACCTATAAATCCACAGAAGAGATCCCATTCTTGTTTAGTTCGTCTGATTTAGATTTCAAGTTGCTTTGCTGAATGATGCTTTTAAAAATTAACTGTTGGCATGCTAAATCACATTTATTTTCCTTTTGCCAAGTGGGAAAACTCTATAACTACTCTAGAGGAGAGAGAGATAGGAGTTACTTGAGTAATGAAATGATGGAAGAGAAGGAAATGGGAAATACAGGGTGAAATCACTGGAAGCATGAGCAGAAACCCTCCTTTGATGGGAGCCAAGGCCACTGTCAGAAGCTGTGCATTAAGTGACCCCATTAGTAACAGAAAGAAAAAGGCCATGAAGATCTAGAGGAATGACATTCACTGATATTGATGCTTTTAATGTGCTTTCCACTCAAAAATTATCCCCAGTCATAACCAGTCTCCACTGAAGTAGGAATTCCCCTTTTCTTGCCAGACATCCACATCACACACCTACCAGCTGCACTTGTCCAAACCTGTAGGTGGCTGACAATGATGTTTAATTCTATTTTATCCGTATTTTTAGCCCAGAAAATTACCCAGGAGTGCCCTTTGCTTCCATGTGCCTTTCTCCAAGGGTTGCTGGACCACCCATAGGGACTTTTAACATTAATGTTCCCCCTCTGCTCATCCCATGGGCAGGTGCATGGCCTGGGAGTGCCACCACCAGCTTCACTCTGCTTTATGGTCTTCAAACAAACACAGATTTGGGGGTTTGAGGGGTTTGGGGGAGTTTTGCTGGTTTTTTCCCCCAAAATTCTCTCTGGGTTTCTTGCTTAATCTCTTCTTCCTTTTATCCTGGATTTACAAACCCTGTTAGATTTCCAGTAATAAAACTCCACTGCGCATCCTCTCCCTCTCCTGATTTCAGAGATGCTGTTTAGATGGTCGTTTCACACCACAATCTCTTTTCTTGTCACCCATTAGTTCTCTCAACATGGAAATAATCCTCAAATTGAGTGATCTACTGATACAGCCCGCTCATACAAGTAATCTCAGGGAAAATCCTGCCCATTGAGGGTGGTAACAGCACGTTCCACCACCTGCAGTTCGTGGGAATTTGGGATGCTGAGGTGCACCCAAACTCTATCTGCAGCTTGAAGCCTTTGGGACTAGAAGGGGCAGCCCCTGGGAGCAAACTTCACTGCCTGCAGTGGCCTCTTGGATCTGCAAAGACAGATCTGCAGGGAAAACAGCATTTTCATTCGGCTGAAGCAGATTAAGTTTGCTGCTTGCTGCATTTTATCCTGTCAAATCGAGCTGTCTACAGTGCTTATCAGGCAAAGCAATACAGCTGCTAGATAAAAAGCAGATTTTCCAAATGTAACAAGAGTTGTTGAGCACAGCTTCCCCCACCTTCCTTCCCCCACCCCGTCCCTGCAAGTGATTTTTTGGAACTGAAAAAGAGAAAACTGCAATAGGGTTTCAGTCAGCCAAGAACTCCCTTCCATGTATTTTGAGAGGTCTTGGCACAACTGGATGCTCACTGATGTTTGGCCAGGTGTGCCAAGGTATTTAAGCCATTACCTTTGGCCATTATGGCTTCAAAGCCATGAAAGTGAGATCAGAGCAGCCCTTCCGACCATGAAAGCACTGTCTCAATAACCACCCTGCTCAGCCCAACCTGCACGGCCAAGGCCAGCAATTTTTGTGATTTGCAGATGGAAAACAGATGGTGAGGGGTTAAGCAGCTGGTCCAAGACCTCTCTGCAAGTTGGCACCAAAGCAGGGATAAATGGTCAAAAGAATATTTGACACATTGGGTCAAGCATCATATTGAGGGGAAGGGCTTTGGGGGCTGGAGTGTGCAAGGGGAAGCTGGGGATCAAAAATAAAATAGAAGAAAGGGGGGAAAATAGACCTTCTCAATCCATTTGGCACAAAGGGGGGGGTGACTGGAGAGAAGCACAGGTAGCTAAGCTGCAGAATCCATCAGGGAGGAGGGGACATGCTCCTTATTAGGGTAAAATCATCTGTTTGATTACATTATTGATTATGCCATCTCATTGTTGTGGTTGGATTATTTAATGTCACCCATTACATTCCCTGTTTGCTCCATCACCACCACAATAACAAGTGAGTCTTGTTGTTGTTAGTACTGTTCCCTCCTCTTGAAAACACAAGGATTTCCCTTTTGCTCAACAGTCTGTGGGTCATTCAGAGAAGCCATAAAATGACCTCCAAGGTTTTTCCCAGTTAAACCAGTCTGTCCCACAGCAGATCTGTCCTCTGAGCATCAGGACAGCAGCAGCTGTGGTGGGTTTTCCTGCAGAGACTTGAGTAACCTCCAATCAAAGTGGGAAGTTGCATCACAAAACCCACAGTGCAAAGTGTGGGTAAGTCCTTCTGACATCCCACCTCATGGTGCTTTGCTGCTCCAGCAGGTTTTAAAACACCCCAATTACACCCAGACTGTGCAGATCCATCTAACAGACAAATGCAGCTTGGAGTTTGCAAGCAGGAACATATTCAGGAGGATGTTGCTTTTAAACTAATGGGATTTGTAGCTCTCCCAGGTCAGGGAAGAGCCAACTGCTGTGATGCAGAGACAGAAGAAGCCACATTAGCCAAGGCACTGCAGGGCTTTCCATATTACAGCATTAGAACAAAAATAATGTGCTAGAAAATGCTGTTTTGCAGCAGATTGGACAGCACAGCGATTCCTGGCACGGCGCTGGATCAAAGCCGGGTTCTATAGCATTAATTATGCAAACACCCATCAGATACATTTTGCTGGTTAAAGCAAAGAAAAATAATCAGCTCGGTGTCGTTACAGTGTGAGGCAGCAAAACAGATTCTGTGCAAACCATTAGAGTCATTTGTGCATCCAACCTGCACGGACACTCCTGCCAGATCTGGGAGTTCTTGAGCCAGTTTTCTCAAATGTGAGAGAACGTGGTGCTCACACACAGCTCCGTGTCAGACGTGGTGACAGCCCTGAAGTGGTGTCTTTTTTTAATTTCATAGTATAGCTGATTAGTGAGTCTCAGCCACAGAGAAAAACTAGCCAGGCACATATATATATATATATGTTACTCTTGCCACACCTGAGAGGCCAGAGTGAAAAAGAGCCATTTCCTTTGACAAGGTTTAGTTAAAAGAGTAGCAAAGGGCAAAATTCAGGTAGAAGGGACCAAATAAACACCTTCACATAGCAATTAAATTTATATAAAGCCGGTTCTTTAAAATAACCCAGCAGCACACCGGGGTGAGTACATACACACCCAGCCTTGCTCTGCAGACCTTCAGGGCAGTGCTGGAGTCACCAGCCCTGGAAGTGCCCAAAAAACATGGGGATGTGCCATTTGGGGACATGTTTTAGTGGTGAACACTGCAGTTGGACTCTGATCTTACAGGACTTTTCCAACCTAAATGATTCCATGATTCTAAATGCTCAAGGTCACCAGTCCTAGAGAGTGAACGTGTTCAAGGGATGGCTTTTCTGCCCATCTCCTGCCCCAAAGCACAAACAAAACCAGAGTATCAGGGGGAAAAAAAGAAAAAAAAAAGCTCTGTCTTCAGCTAAATCACTTTGGAGAACTGGAGAACCTAGAAGGGAAAATCACCAAGTCCCTCAGGAAAGACAAAGGCAGGAGGCAATTCCCTTTTTGTCTGGGTATTTGAGGAGCTGAGTGTGGCTCCAGGGGGTACAACTCTCCCTGAATGTCACCCAGGTTTCTGCCTCAGGCACTTTTCCCCCTCCATGGTGTTTGGGATTCACTATGAAGCTCACATTTGGAGCCCTGTCCACTTCCATAAGTGCTGTCCAAGACTGCCTTTGCCTCTCAGGTTTTAATTGCTTTGTCAGATGATAATTACAGCTCTTTCACAACTCTCTGGGCTATTCCATCCCAGATCCAGCTTTCCTACGAGAGCCTCTAAAACCCACAAAAATATTTCCAGCCAGTCCCCAGCCTGGGATCTCTCACAAATACCTCCAGCTGTTCCCTTGTTTAGGGGTTTTGTTTAAAAAGGCATTACTCAGATCTCTCATTTTTCTAAAGAGCACAACGCCGAGGTTTCTATCCCAGGATTCACAGTTATCCTCCTTTGCCCGAGGCAGCCAAATGCTGTAACACCACCAGTGCTTCTCAACCAGCCTGTGCCAGAACCCAGCTGCCTCCTGGCTGCCCTTTTTTCTGACACCTATGGAGAAAGCATTGTTTAAACCTCTGTTACTGTCCCTGGTGTACCCAGATTTCTTTCTAATGCAGCTTTTTACCCTTCTATTCTTCTCCTCATGGACTTGGCTGTTTAATCCCTGTTACACACGCTGTCAGCAGTCACAGAAAGCTGAGGAGCTGGAAGAATAGTTTGGGTTAGAAGGGATCTTAAATATCATCTTATTCCACCCCCTACCATGGGCAGGGACACGTCCCACTATCCCAGGTTGCTCCAAGCCCTGTCCAACCTGGCCTTGGACACTTCCAGGGATGGGGCAGCCACAGCTTCTCTGGGCAACCTGTGCCAGGGCCTCCCCACCACTCTCACAGGGAACAATTTCTTCCCAATATCCCATCTAACCCTGCCCTCTGGCAGTGGGAAGCCATTCCCTCTTGTCCAGTCACTCCAGCCCTTATCCAAAGTCCCTCTCTGGCTCTCCTGGAGCCCCTTTAGACACTGGAAGGGGCTCTAAGGTTTCCCCAGAGTCTTCTCTTTTCCAGGCTGAACAACCTCTTTAACTTCCTTTATTTTCAATTCTGAAGAAAGTACTGGATGACAGGAATAGAAATATCCTGCTTTTCCCAGACTCACATCCCACTATGTTGGCCAGGAGGCCACCACAGCCACGTCCTGTGTGCCAGGGCCTCACCACCCTCACAGGGAAGAACTTCTTCTCTATATCTCACCTAAATTTGCTCTTCTTCAGCTTAAGGCCATTCCCCTTGTCCTGTCCCTCCAGGCCCTTGTCCAAAGTCCCTCTCCAGCTCTCTTGGAGCTCCTTTAGGCTCTGCAAGGTGCTCTAAGGTCTCCCTGGATCCTTCTCTTCTCCAGGCTCAACAGCCCCAATCTCTCAGCCTGTCAGCAGGTTTTTATGTGCCCACACTGTTCACCTTTAATAATTTTAGTGATTACATGATGATAATGAACCCAAGAGGGTTCATTATTTTAGAGGGTCACCCAAAGCTTCAGATGTTTGCCTTCACCCCACAAGTCCTGCTCTCTTCCATCCAAGCTCATCCCAAAACCTGCCTTCACCACGATTTTCCTGCACCAGCCTTCACCATCTGGAATAGCAAGAGGGACCTGGGTTTTTAACATCTGTGTGCTTGTGTGTAAATACTACTAAAATAAGGGTTTCCACAGAAATAATGATACCTACTTATGGCAACCATTTGATCCCATATCTCTCAGAAATACTATAAACATTTCAAAACTATTGACTTCAGCATTGATCCAGACACTCCAGGAAACTGCTGTTTCTATATTGCAACAACATTTGACCACCAATCCTACTTTAGTTAGAAGAGACCACGCTTTAAAAATGGCAAGAAACAATCCTATCAATACACTTGCAGCAATTAATGAGCTCTCCAGAGCTTTGCTGTCCTGGAAAAAGGTCTCCTGCTGAAGAGCATCCTTGGCAGAAACAAGGGATTTTGTTTCACGCACCAGAAAGCAGCAAAGCTGAGGGGTGAACACAGCACACAGCCAGGAGCAGGTTCAGGCAGCAGAGACCCCCCAAAATGTTCAGGACTGACACTTCTCTAAGAGAAACGTGGTCTAAACACCTCAAAAATACACCCTAGCAAAGTTACTTCCCGCTTTTGCCTCTTTTATTGATCCTGAAGTAACTCTAAATTGTGTCTGAGATGACCTAATCATTGTATGGAGCTCCATGAAGGTCTCTCCTTCCCTATCCAGGGCAGGCTGCTGGTGAATCCTGTGAAATCTGGGCTTCCCAGCGGATCCAGGCACGGTGCCCTCCCCGTGCTGGGGCTCCCAGCTCTCTGCCCATAAGGACCATCTGCTCTGCAGCCAGGAAAAGACACACACGGCTCAGATGGAGTGAGAGAGACACCCAGACAGGCAAAAGGATTTCTATTTTAGCCCTTTCTCCAGTGCTAACCCACAGGTTTGTTCTCTGCTGTTTGTTTTCCTGTTTTAAGCAGGAACGTGTGGCCATAGTTCTGTCGCTGTGCTCCAGGCCAAACCCCTGATGCCATTTTATTCCTTCCATCCCAAAGCAATACCACACAAAGCCAAGCTATCCCCATCTCCCTGTTCCCCATCACACCAAAGACCACGTAGGACATGTCACCTTCTCTTTATGGTCCCACAATGAACGTGCAGAACTGCTCAGCTCTGAAAATTCATTTTTTTTTTCTTCAGTTTTAATGCTGCCTTATGGGCCCTTTGTTCACTGTGAAACAACCTGCTGTCGAGCTTTACCTCTTTTTATCCTCTGCTTCTGCAATTAGCAAAACTTTGTGGCCAAAGCCCCCGTTTTACACAAAGCACCTGCATTTCCTCTCTTTGGAAGCGGCAGCTTCCTAGCTGGAATGCACACACCTGCCTCTTGAAGCTCAGTAATCCCACTAATTGGCTCCTCCTCTCCATTTTGCCTCTAAATATGCATTTTGTAGGGTGAAAAGAAGTGCTGCCACCTGCTACCACTTTTTTTTTTGCATCATTCCCAGTGGATTACTTCTACATATTTATCCAGGGCAGAGAAGCTGTTCCCCCTCCAGGTTTATTCTCCACAAGTGTCATGTAATGGGTTTCCATCCTTGCAGGAGGGACAGGGGTGGCTCCCAGAGCTGCTTCCCGAGCTGACCTGCAGCTGGTGGCACATTTGGGATTTGCAAAGCCTTTAATTATCCCCCTTTCATTGTATCAGTTGAACGCTGCCTCTGAGCACATAATACATTATTTTAGCAGGCTCCCACAAGAGATCTCTTGGAAACGCAATTTAATTCACGAGCTGAAATAGGTGTATGCTCTTTATATTATAACTTACTGCTTTCATAATATTGGAGTGGTCCCCACAATTTGGGAGTTGCTCTTTCATTGGCTTTCCATGAATGTTTGTGGTCACCAGGAGCGTTTGTGTTACTAATGATGCAAACAAAACATAAAGTATAAGCATATTCCTTAGAAATTCCAAATACCTCGTGAAAGCTTCTAAATGAAAAGGTGTGGACTCATGAGATGTGTCCACGGGGCAAGAAGAACAGGGAATAGAAAATAAATCTCAACCACAAAACATCTAGTCTTAAACAAAATTTTTAAGGTACTTGGTGGCCCTTCATCTTGCTAAGGTCACACATTATGTTATCCAAGTGAAATACACAGTTCTCAACCCACTTTTTTAATAATAAATGCGAGTGGCAAGAGAGCTATTGATAATTCTGGCACCAAAACACTAATTGATGTTGCCTGCAGGCACTGTCAGTCCTCACTGCTTCAGGCAATCACTTTTGGTTGAATTTAGATATTCTCCCTTATTTCTAGACGGAACACAGAGAACATTTTAGCTATAGAAGCGAATTTCAAGGCAAAACATGGAACTTGTTAAGAGTCATTAGCATAATTTTGAAGGATTCTTGGGTTTCTGCCTGTTCAGTTTTGCGTTATTTGGGGCTCAGCCATCAGCAAACTGCTGAACAAGGTGTTCACCAACGTCCTCCTCAGTGAGTCCATGGGCTGGCCTGACCTGAGCTGGCTGAGGAACGTGGCAAGGAGACATTGCAGCATCAAAGGACGAGGAAAGACACTTTCCTAAACACAAAGGGACTGATGCACAGATAGAAATCTCAATTATGCTCGAGAGAGACATTTCTCACAGGTGTCAGTGGCTCCTGAAGCTTCCCCAGAAAATGTGGTTTGGCACTCACAGGCCCCTATCACTTCTAACTCCTGCATATCTTATCCAAATCTTTCTTTCCCTCCCTGCCTCCAGCAGAATACCAAATGCTTTCCAATACAGCACCTCTTGCTACTGAAAGCCGTCAGGAAACCATCCCTTCATGAATGTTTAAGAACATCACATCTGTGAATCTGCTGGAGATTCAAACCTTGCTCCCTTAAAAAAATCCATTTTAAAAACCATCAGCATTTGCCAAAATCTGTTTCCCCTCTACAACGGGCTCCCTAATGAACTCCAACCACTAAAGACCCCGGGCTAGTTTGTCATCTCTTTTCCATGACCTTCATCCAACTCTGGCTCTCATACCCGGAGCGGGAGTGAGTTATTTTGATTAACGATGATTGCCTCTTTGTCAGCTCAGTAAATCAACTCAAATAAGAAACTCATACCTTGAAAGATTTAGAGGACTTGCTGCCAAGTATTTTTATAAGGTCTTTATTCACTCTCCATTGTGGCTCTACTCTCAAAAGTGCCACAATAAAATCCCTCGGGCTCTCGACTCCCCTTCCTCCTCCTGCAGACGTTGCATTTCTCCGTGTTTTCCGTGGAGCTGATACATTCATCCAGCTGTAGGGCTGCTTTATTTGCTTGTTAGTGCAGAGTCATCACTGATCACATACCCAGCATAAGCACAGCAGGGAGATTTGGGGTGGCAATAACTCTGGGTTTGACAGGAAGGGCTCTGTTAACAGCAGTCGTAGGGTTGCCAAGCTGGGGAAAAGGGCTTTAAAGTTGCCAGGGGAGGAGAACCCTCAATCCATCCCAGTTTGACAGGCAAGGGGGAATGGCTTTAAAATGAGAGTGGGTTTAGATATAATGTAAGGAAGAATTTTTTCACTGTGAGGGCGGTGAGGCCCTGGCACAGGTTGCCCAGAGAAGCTGTGGCTGCCCCATCCCTGGAAGTGTCCAAGGCCAGACTGGATGGGGCTTGGAGCAACCTGGACTAGTGGGAGGGCAGGGAGGTTGGAACATGATGGTCTTTAAGGTCCCTTCCCACCTCAGCCCCTGTGTCAGTGCCTCACCACTCCCACAGGGAAGAAATTCTTTCTTAAATCTGATCTAAACATCCCTCTTCTTCTAAATGTCCCTTTTCAGTCCCCTGCCAGCAGCTGGAAGCCGTCAAAGAGGGAGGGATGGGACATGTCTATCTTAAATATTTTTTCCAACCTAAATGATTCCATGACTCTCTGTCAGACGTGGCTGGCTCTGGGGCAGGGATGGCCTTGCAGCTTTACACGTGCATTAAGGGTAAGATCTCCTGCCACCATCTCAGGAACAAGTCAAAACCCAGACACCTTTGATGCCTCTGGTTCAAGAGATCCAACATGTCACAGGTCACTCCCCAGGACTGCACAGGCAGAGGATCAAACACTGGCTTATGCTGATGAAGGAGTTCAAAAGCACCTTGTTGCTTCCTGGCTTCCTTATATTTGAGTGTGAGGATGGGGATCACAGGGATTTGCCATGGAAGAAGGGAAGGCAAGGGGCAGAAGGGAAGAAGAGCCTTTCAGAGATGAGTTTCTGTCCAATGCACCCCATCAGCTCAACCACAAAAGGGCACAAGAGGACAAAGTTCTCAGCAAAGCAACAACGCTGAGACCAGGATCTGCACCTTAAATACGACTCAAATAGAGCTGAGCATTCATTGCAATGGATTTCATGCTGTCTTTCAACAGGCAACCAGTAAAAAATGAAGCCCCTGTACTCTGAAAAAAGCAATGCCAGACACAAATAACTGTTTGCATGTAAAATCTCAGTGGCTTGAGCCAATATAAGACAAGCATCAGCCACAGATGTTAGTTAAGGACATCTCAGTGTTGTGTTCACTGTGCATTCTGCAGCCTAATTACACTGCCTTCATTATTAATAACTTACAAACTGAGTAGTGACAGATTAAGACAGATTTCATTATTTTACTGCAGGTCTTTTGCAGTGTAAGTCAAAAGCAAGTGGATTAAAAGAAAAATAAAAATCCTGAGCTGAGTGGAGATTGTTGCGAACACAAAAATGAGAGATAAAGTATTTCAGAAAAACAGACATTCCTCTCACTGCCATTATGCCAAAAATAATGGAGACTGACATCATTTGGAAGGGAAGGGGAAACAATCGGGGAATATTAATTGGGGCACACATCATGCAGTGATTTTGAATTCCTCAATGCCAAAAGACAGAGAGGAAAAAAGTTGCTGTATTCTCGCAGCCTCTGGCAGTCTGTGGGCAGAAAGGGAAGGTCGTGCTTGAAAGAGGAGCCAGAGCTCCCCTGGAGTCAGCTGGAGCCCGTTTTCAAAGGGGGCAGCACTCCAGCTTTTGGGGGATGCGCTGTGCATTTGTAGTTTTATCTTTCTTTTCTTTCCTTTAAGCTGAAAAATGAGGATCTCTTGACTTCCCCCAGGCTACTTCCCCCAGCTTCACAACTCACCCCCTTTACAAAAGTATTTCCTTCTACCTGTTAACCTGGCTGCTGGAATATTATCAAATACATCGGAGTCCTGGAGTAAATGTCTTTTTAAGCCACTGCAGGAAAAAAAAATCGGATACTGGAAAGGTAATTCAAAAAGAAAATCTTACTTTTCTGGCTTTCACACAGTACAGACATTCTCTTTCCCCATAGCCATTTCTATGGAGATTTCTCATGCATAAATAAGCATTAACCACTAATTTGCAGTGTGAAAAGTATTATTCTAAGAAGAAACAAGGAAGATGGCCAGTGGGCCTGAGTAAATCACAAGCTACTTTTAGGAGCTTATCATTATTTTTTGGATATTAGGAAACAGCAGCAAGAAATCCTGCTAACTGCTCCACATGCCAGCCATCCCTTCCCAAAACCAGCTTACCAGGCAGGAAGGCAAGAGCTGCAGTGATGCTAAAACAAGGGACTGCATCAGCATGGAGCAGGTCAGCTCTCACACTGCATCATCCTTGTGGGTCCCTTCCAACTCAGAATATTCTGTGATATACAAATACTTCTTATTTTATCTCCCTTGATGGCTTCATAGTCTGGCTTATGAAAGCACCTTTAGACAACTGGAAGATGTTGGATGTGTCCTCAAGACAAGAGGGATCATTTTTCAGGTGATTTGCACAGATTCCGTTTATACAGGATATTTAAATGCTTGTTATATGGGAGGTGGGGAAAACTGAAAGGAATTAGACTCCTAAACCCTTAGGGTTTGCTTGTAAAAGCACTTTTTGACAACTGGAAGACGTTGGATGTGACCTCAAGCCAAGAGAGATCATTGTCCAGATGGTTTGCACAGATCCCTGTAATAGGGGATATTTAAATGTTTTTGATATGGGGTGGGATCGTAACTGAAAGGAATTAGGGTCCTAAACCCCTCGGGCTGCTCTTCCCTGGAAGTCGTTGAGCCGGAGTGGAGCAATCCAGCTCTTCTTCAACATCTCCCCCCTGTGGCACCAAGAATGTTCACAGCACACGGCTCAGTCCCGGCGCTCAGGAAGAGGCTGCCAGGGTTGTTCATAAGTGGGGAACACTTTGCTGTAAATTCACATTTTACTGGGCACCAACTTTCTCATGGTTTTAATTCCCATGGTCCTTTCTCCTGGCTTCATCCCACGCATCATTCCAAGGTTTGGTGCTTTCCTCTTCCATAGAAATAAAGTTGATGTCTTTGAAAGAGCAAGTAATTTCTTCATGTGAGCTCTTTATTTACTTAGGATACATATTCAGAGCCTCCACATTTAGGACTGTGAGTGCTGTGTTCTTGAAATCTGAGTTGGGTGACCGAGCAGCAAATTACTGGATTTTCCATAAAAGCCAGGCTCCACACGCTGGAGTGGAGGTTAAGTACAAAGAGCAGGTCAAAAACTATCAGCATTTCAACAAAATAGTTAATTAAATTCATATATCAAGAGAAAAAAAATCGTAGTTTCCTTATAATGAGAATTTTCCTGTAACATTTAACTCCCAGAAAGAGTGGCTAATTCCATTTATGTTAATATTAGACCAGCATACTTTTGCTTTTAGCTTAATCACTAAGCAACCAAGAACCAGAAGAACGCAGGTTATCCAGCAATTATCACACAAACACGTCTAGGGCTGAATTCTGACACTGCACCATTAAAATCCATGGAGATTTTCCCGGGAGTCCCATGACAGGAATGCTAAGGATATAAAAACTGACATATGATTACGTGTTAATTGGTCCCAATCCCATTCGTGGTTCCAGTCCCACTCAAAGCCTTTTAATTCATGGAAGAGTTGGGCAGGAATGATAGCACCAATTATTGCTAAGAGGTACCAAGGTGCATTACTTGATATTTATTATTAACAGCATCTTTTAAAGCAATTTTCATCCTAAGGATCTCCAAGCTTTTACACGTTAATGAATGAAGAGCCTCACACAATCACTGTGAAGGAGGCAAATATTATTCCCAGCTCACAGATAAACGGGGAGGATGGGAATTCAATTACACCCTCACATTTACACAACAGCTTAAAGACACTTTTTCCCACCAGGAAGAGCAGATCTGAAGTGATGACTGGGCCTTGCAACCACAGTGACTCCATCTCCCTACTGGGAAAAATTTGATTCCAGAGGAAATCTACGGTTTGCCAAAGCCCTGTGAAAATGGAATTGAATGGAATGTATTTAACACGGATGTTTTCCTAGGAAGGGTCTTAGCCCACGGCCTGGAAGGAGTTAAAGCATAAAGGATTACCACATCTGGACAAGATCTGTTGCCAGGGTTAACTCACGTGGCTGTTTGGAATATTTCTGCAGGAACAGCAGCCCAGCATTCTCTTTCAAAAACCAGCTCTTCCATTTGAGTTTGCTTTCCTAAACAACGGCAGCTTTTGCTTACAAAATTAGCTCCCTGCCCAGCACCCGAGGCAGGAATCCGGAGAAACAGCTTAATTTTTATCAAGCAAGTGCTTAAAGCAACTGTTGATATCCGGGGAAAGAACGCAAACGCTCGCTCTGTCTCACGGAGCCATTAAATATTTATGGGTCTTTCTGAGACAAAAATACAAAATGTAAAGCTTGGCTGGCTCCCACCTCCTGCTGGGCTCAGTTTTGGTGACCCCTGAGCTCACAGGTTGGGGGGAAAGTTTGCATCTTACTGAGGAGAAGGGTTTGCTTTGTGATGGAGCTCTTGGGCTTCCCAGTGGCTCGGTACAGCAGCAGGTCCCTTCGGGGCCCAGTGGGGTGTTTGAGCTTGTTTGTTAACTGGAAATGGAGCAGGAGACTCTCCAGGCAGGAGAAAACACACTGAGGGAGTAAAACACGTTTTCCTGAGTCTTCACATCTCGTGCCTCCTGAGTGAGGCTGACTGGGATTTTCTGTCTCATTTGTTGGCCGCACAATTGGGGTTTTCTTCTCTTATTAACTGAAAAATCTGCATTGCTGATGAACTGCTGCGGTAGCAGAGACACTCTGGTCTCCCCTAATTGCTTCTTCTACATTTATGAAGATACTTATTGTTTTTCTCTCTTGAACTCTAATTAAAGCTTGCAGTGCTCTTACACACACACCCCACTCATGAATATACATCGTGTTTTAAGTGAGACAAAATTGTCATCTTTTTTTTGGTGTTCAACAGGCCTCTGCAAATGAAACGTTCTGTCCTGGGCCACCTGCTCAGAAGAGTGAGGGCGTTTTGTGAAGGAATCAGAGAAATTGGAATTTTGGAATTACCTGGGTACGAGCTCAATTTGCAATATCCACTATCTGCAGGGATCCCTCCTGCAGAGATCTTGGCTTCTTGGTGAATTTTCTCTTTTAATCAGCCTTGGTTCCCCTCTGACTTAAAGAGAGGTGTCTATCAGGTTTTCTCCCTTTTGTATACACACACATACATATTTCCCTCTGAGTTGCTGCCTTACAACCCCCAATTTGACCTCTCCACTGGCCATCCTCTCTCCTCTCTTGCTGACCTCCGCACCACAATGAAAACATAAAAGTCAATACTAATTTATAAGCAATTAAACAAACAGCAAACCTGTTGAGAACCTCGCTCCTGCACCCTTTAAACACGAGGTTATGCTCTTCTCCTTGTACAAGTGATTTGGTTTTTATTTTTTTTAGTTTTCTACTCTTGCAGGGTTGCAAATATTGAAAGCATTTCTCAGCTTTCAAGAACTATATCACCTAACTCAAAATAACTGGAGCTTTTTCCAGTTCCAAAGAGAGTAAAATAAGAAACAGGGAGAATGGGCTCAGAACTGACCCAATGCCACTGTGCTGAACCACCTTGTACCCAGTGAATGACTATCAGTGCCAGTCTTCCAGCAAATGTAATTTTGGTTTTCAGGACCATTATTAAGCCATATAAATATTTTTTGCAGTGATGGGGGGAAGCAGAGTCCATCCTTTGCACGGTTCCAGCTCAGGTTTGTCCCCCTGAGGGGTGGGAAAAGCACAGATTTCTTCTGGGACAAAAACTTCTTAAATTCATCCTGCATTGCTACAGGGGAAAAAAAGAGCTGATCTCTCTCCAAGGCTGAAACTCCCATTTTTACAATCATTTTGCAAACTTCCTTATTTTGAGTCCTGGCTCAGATAACTCACAGGTTTTGAATCAGGCATGGCCACCACCAGTCACCAGCCACCCTGGCCACAGGATGAATTTATGAAGGCAGTTTCCCACCCCCTCCTAAGTCCTACTTCATTTCCAGGATCAGATCAGTTAAGCCATTTCCCAACCCCAACGCTCAGCCCTGTGATAGTGATGATCCAATTCCCTGCCTTGGGAATTGCACGACTCTGAGAGAGGCACATTGAGAATTGCCACACACCCAATGGGCAAAGAGCAAATTGAGCCACATCCTGGGGTTGGAGGGATCACAGGAGCCTCAGCAGCAACACGGAGCTGCTCCTGAGGAACCAGTGGAATTGAGATTCCCTTGGTGACGCAGACAGTCATGTTTTGTACTGACAAGTATTTAACACATTCAAGATGTCTTTTTCTTTCCAGTCCCAGGGGAGGGTGGGAGCAGAGGCTGGCCAGGGGACAGCTGGAGCTAAATGGCCACGGTGACCCTCAGATGACAACCCTGCCAAACCCTGACACTGAAAAATGTGCAGTGACAACAGCTGGTACTCGGCACCCCAGCACCAGGCTGAGCACACACGGGTGTCAGACAGAGGGAAGCACTGGGAAAACCTGCTCCTCCTGCCCCAGCTGGATGGCAGGAGCCCTGTTGGTGCCATGGGGCAGCTGCAGTGTGGGATGTGGGGTGAAGGATGGAGGGGTCAAGGGCTGGAGTTTCAATAACAGGCTAAAGCACACCCTGGATCAACCATGGCCACCTGGCCTAAAATGTTCAGTCGGCACGGGTTTGTTGCAAGGCAAATTTTCCAGTTTTAAAGATCTGGCAATAAATTAAATTCAAACACTCAGGGGAAAATTACCTTCAAATCTGTATTAGCTTTTCCTTCACTGGCAGTAGACACCCAAGACAGATTGCTTTGAACTATACAGGGATTTTGGCGTCTTTGCTCATGCATCAGAAGTTGCACAAAGCTTTTTTTCCTCCATTTGAACACAGTAAGGAAATTTTCTCTGTCACTGAACTCAATACTCACTAAGTGACATCACACGTTTCAGAGAGTCTCTCCCTTAACACTAAAAATGAAGGACAAAACCAGCTGAAACCCTCCTTGTATGAATCAATCACAGGCTCATGGAATGGTTGGCTTTGGAAATCATCCAGTCCCAACCTCCCTCCAATATATTTAGCCAACAGGTGATAAATAGCCCAAGTTATCCCATCCAGGAGGGTCACAGCTCCTACCAAACCCCACCATTTGTGGGTGACTGATGGTGCACAGAGTTGGGCTGGTAAAGCCTGCACGTTCCAGCTCATCCATCTTAGGGGTGTCTCTGATCTCCCCTCATCACACAGCACATCACTCTCCAAATAAACTGAACTAACAGAGGCAGCCCACAAATCAGTTTTTCCTCTTCTCCCAGACCACGAGGAGTGGCAGTGGTTTGTCAGGTACACATTTAGGGACAGGATCCTCTAACACATGCTAATGAGCCATTAGATGTGGTTCTTGACAAAGCCAGAGAGGTTCTGCCTGTTATCTTCTCCCCCTTCAACACAGGCCAGAGTCTTCTGTGCTGTCAGATTAGACCCAGAGGGATGTTAGAGGATGTGCTGCTGGCTTGGAAGTAGCTAAGAAGGTTCCTTCTCATGGAAATAATGCCAAGACTGAGGTAAAAAACCACAACAGGCAGAGCAGCAAGTTTGGTTTTTGGGCTTTCCTGTAAATACATCCTGATTTGAACTGCAACTGTTTTCTAAGACCAAACCAGCTTATGGAATGTGAACACTGAGATAAATGAACACTGAGATAAATGAACGCTGAGATAAATGAACACTGAGATAAATGAACGCTGAGATACGTGAGCACCAGTTTACTGCTGCATTTTGATAACATTCCATAACAGAAAATTCACACCACATCCATTTCTGCGTCCCCTGAAACACATCAGGGTGGCCAGGATGCTTTCAGTACTCAAATAATTTCGGTTTATTGAAACACAGAGCAAAGCTTCCCTTCCCTGCTCTTCCTGTTGATATTAATATGACCCACTCGTGTGAAAATAAAGGTTGGGGGGCTTTGCTCCTGAAGCTGTCTGCTAAAAGTCTGAGGAACAGATGGTGGGAAGTGTTTAAGTAGCAAACAAAGTATTGCAGCAACATGGTTGGTTTTATACAGCAGACCTCTGCAGAGAATAAGAACTATTTTTAAAGGTCAGCTGGGGAAATAGCACTGCCCTGCTACTCGTTCTGCAGTGATTAGCACGGCCACCTCAGCAACAGCCTGCCCAGAAAGACAACAGGGAATACTGCAGAAAAGATTATAATGTGAAAGGGTTTAAGAAAATGGGTTTTTCTGGTTAGGAAATGGAGGTTAGTATAAAAAAAAAACAAAGCTCAAAAGCTGGTGGGATGTTGAATGGCTAAATGTAAGTCATGCCACGTAGGTTTTCCTTATTTCCAAAAATTGAAAGATTCTCAGCTTAAATGATTTATTTACAGGATGGTGGTGACAGCACAAATACTCAAGTATTTTCCTAAGTAAACCAGGACAAAATCCTCTACCCAAACTGGTAGCAACTTCCAGCAACATCTACAGACCTGTCTTAGTAGGCACCTGCTAAAAGTTTGTCCCACTAGTCAATGAGTGCTGGAGCCATTTGATTCAGAGTAAAGTAAAAAAAATAAACAAGAACACACACACACACACAAAAGCTGAGATACCAGAATTTAAAGAAAAAATACCTCTAAATGTTAATGAAAGGGTTCTTTCCCCCATGATTTTTGGGCAATGACCATCTGTTTTGTTGACAGTTTAGGTTAGAAGTACCAGCAGGTTGATCTTCTGTCTTTACCTATGGAAGAAATGAACCCCTCAGCAGAGAAAAAACTGAATTTCTCTGTGTCCTCATGCTCCCGTGCCTAGACAGCAAATGAAATCCAAGTAAATTTAAGCCAGGTGCCCCCAAAACCTGATCTTGTTCTTAAGTCATCATTTGTGATATGACTGCATTCAGAAAGTCCAATCCAAACCCAAAGAGGGTCTCGATGTCTCTTCATTCCCCCTGTAACATCACCTGGTGATTAATCATAGCACTGCTGGGAGGGGAACTGAGGAGATGGTATTTCTGCCAAAGAACTTCAAATCCACTTGAAGTCAATTAAACACCTAATGGAAGGAACTAAATGGACTAAACTTCCTGAAAGCTTGGCTTTTCAGGGCAAGCATCCAGCAAAATTACATGTGTTCCTTCATATAACAGAGAATATTCTCTGTCTGAGGCTGGTGCTGGTGCCTGGATGCACCTTTTCTGTTCATTAGACAAATTCCTTGGGCAAACAGCTGGATTAGAGCTGATGCACATGACTCAGCCCTTGTATCTTCTGCTCCACGCCAGTCCAGCCTCTCACTGCAGCAATTAGGAACAGAAACAAAACAAAACAAAAAGTAATTTAGGCAAAGCTGGGGGGGCAATTTAAAGTTTGAGGGTGTGAAGGATTCACGTCACGTGCGTCTCGGAAGCAATAAATCCTGCTTAGGGAAATGTCTGAGGAAAAAAAGCACTGCCAGGCTATAAAATTCCACCTCTGAGGATTATAAAACAACAGGCACAGAGCAAACATCCTTTCCGAGCATAATAGGACTGTCAGGAATGATTGACAGCAGTGACAATGTATCACAGGCCACTGTGTCCCTGCAACAGGGCTGTCTGGCAGGAGGGCAATTGTTTATTCTCTCCTGCACCATGTGGAGGATGGAAAATGTCACGGAGGATAAATGCACCTTTTCTTTTCCACCTGCCTTTATGCACCTGCATTATCTCAGCACACTTTTTGTTCACAGGACACCATTTTGTTGACAGTTTAGAAGTACCAGCAGGTTGATTTCTGTCTTTACCTATGGAAGAAATGAACCCCCCAGCAGAGAAAAAACTGAATTTCCTTGTGCCCTCATGCTCTTGTGCCTAGACAGCAAATGAAATCCAAGTACATTTAAGCCAAGTGCCCCCAAAACTTGATCTTATTCTTAAGTTCCCCCTCGTATCCCTCCCCCCCTTCAGGTGGGCTCTGGAGATGAGGACTCGCTCAGTGCTGCTCAGGGGAAGGTGGTGCCTGACGTCAGGAACCTGCTGCAAACCTGAAGCAAACACCAGAAATGAGCAATCTGGATGCAAAGCCCCAACCCTCAACTGGAGGGAGGGAAATGCTCCTTCTCCAGAGCTCTGCCAGCCCAGCAGCCACAGCAATCTCTGAGCCCGGGTGTTTTCGTGGTGAGGAAATCCTATCCAGAGTGTGGAACGGATGGAAACCACTGGGGTCAAGAGATCCTGCAGGTTGTAATGACTTTCATTAAATCACTGTCTTCCCTGGGCAGAATTTGAGCTGACAGCCTATTGCTGAGGGGCTCCACACAGCTTATTACCTATCCCTGTGTGCCCTTCAACGCCGCTGACGGGGCTGACAGGGCAGCAGCCTCTGGGCCAGCCCACAGCACAGCCCCCAGCACCACTCCCCCACCTCATCTGCCATCGAGGACATTTCTCCAGGCAGGAGGAGTGTAAAATACACAAGGAAATGCCCCATTCTCCATAGAAAACAACGGTATATGGGAGATGAGGTGATTTTCCCCCCATTCCACAGCTGTTTCTCTACACTGTGTTTCCCAACCAGTGACCTCCAGCACAGCAAATTTCCCCTGTAAAGCCACAGTTATTGCTACCACGGTTGCTTGTACATCACTACCACAAAACTAGGGCATGAAAATCAGTGAGAAGTAGAGTAAATTGACAAAAAAGATGGGGAAAAGAGGTTCTCCCAAGAAGCCAAGGGAGAAATAAATACAATCTAATTAATGGACTGGGCCGATGTTCAGGAGCGCAGAGTCCACATTCTGGCTATCAGAAAATACAGCTGTGAAATCCCAGACAAGCTCCCCAGTGCCTCTGTGCTGTGGTTTCTCTTCTCCAAGCTGGTGAGCATCCTTGTCATTTTGTCTTCCCAGTGACACCTTGCTGAGTTCAGGGACCTGCCCTTTCACAGGCAGATGCTCGTGGTCCCAGCGATGCCTCAGCTGAAAACCCTCACAGCATTTTCCAGAGTGGAAAACTGTTGATTGGTTTCATGATTCATCTTAAGCCAAAGAAATGACTCAAGATCAAAGTTAGACCCGTGGAGGATCCTTTGCTCCTTTGCTTCAGACACATCTCCTGGTGTGTGTCCAGGCAGAGTTCTGAAAATGTCTCCTATTTCTCTCCATGCCAGAAGGGCAGCAGGCATGAGGCATCATCCCCACACCACCCCTGCCTCTGCAAAGTGGATTAATAATGGCAGAGAAGTGAGAAATGCCCATTAACTGTCCCCTCTGACCAGTCACTCCTGCTGGGTTAGCAGTCCAACTGATTTCTACCCAAAGTTTCACGTTGGATGTTCTTTCCCTCAAATTATCTACCAGTTAAAATCAGGTCCACGCCAAGAGAGGGGAGTGAAAGGGCCACGCTGGATTTCAGCTTGTCTTTGTACAGAGCCTCACACAATCAATACCATTCAGAGCTGCAGGGCTCCATCTTCCATAAAACCACTAGCTGGGAAGCAAAGAGAGCAGGGAAGGGAAGGGAAATAATTGCATTGGTGATATTTTTTCCTCCTGTGTGATTACAGCCATAGGGCACTCTGCAGTCAGGGTTAGCATGGATTTATATGCACACATTGCAGGGGATATTCCTGTTGATATTCCTGCCAGACTCACGTTTCTTTCATTCCTCAGAGGATTTATTTTATTAGGTTTGGGTTTTTTTTTTTTACTGGATGTTATCACATGTTTAGTTCCATCCTTTTACTCACCACTACCACTTCCCACCTTGTCATTCTTTCAACCTGAAAATCCCAGGCAAAAAAACCATCCTGTCCTTTCTGGGAAGGGTTCCAGGAGCATCACGAGGATGCAGGAGCACTTGACATTTCCCCATTGTTATTAGAGAGACTGATTAGGAGATGCTATCACAGGCACCGATTAATATGCATTCAGGACAGCTGATAAGTAGGAAAGCAATTCTCAGGTGCTAAAAAAAGAACTCCTGCACGAGGGGATTATCAACAGGTACCTTTTTGCCCCATATTTATTTTAATCTGCCTTCTCTCATGCTTGGCTATTCCAAATTCCTGGAAGTGTCCAAGGCCAGATTGGAGGGGTCTTGGAACAACGTGATCTAGTGGAAGATGTCCCTGCCCGTGGCAGTGGGTGGAAGGAGATGAGCTTTAAGGTTCCTTCCAATCCAAACCATTCCATGATTATATGATTCTATGATTCTATTCCCACCTGCAGCACTGACTGTGGGAGCAAATCCAAATGCACAACATAACCCTTCATGTTCTCCATTAGTTTGGGGTAAATGGAGCATAACTGGCTAAAGATGCACCAAAATGAGACCAACACCACCATCACAGATGTGAAATCCTGAGCACAGCTGTCATGCTTTGCTCCCTGTGCACTCCCACAGCCCCCAAAGCCTGGGTTGACTCCCTGTTCAAAAATGCCCAACATAGAAACACGTCTCACTCACAGCAGGGATTCCCAGGCACTTCCCACATGCACCAAGATCCCTGTCAGCCAAAGTAATTAGGACCAAAGGTTTTGAGAGAAGATAACCACCAGGCTCCAATGGGAGAATATGGGAATAAAACAGGCAATCCCCAGTCCTGGAGAGCTCAGGAGAGCTCAGGACAACCTCGGGCCTCCTTTGCCTGATTTTAGGCCTTGCCAGAGAAGGGAGAGGAGATCACCCCATTTCTAAAACAACCCTCTCATACAAGCTGCCATTTTCCATCCAGGCTTTGCAAATAAAGACCAAAAGAGAATATAAAAAGATGAATATAACAAATGTTTCAAAGGGTGTTTTTTGCAGGCTGAAGGAAACACTGCAACGCAGCAAGAGAGATTTTATGTCGAAGCAGCAAAGGCACAAAGAAACATCTGCACATCGTTTCATGACTTCTAACTGGCACTTTAGAGCTTGGCTAAACCAACAGCTCAGTTATGAGTCTGGCACTTCTAAAACTGGCATTCAGCACAGATGCTTAGTGGAAAAATGATTTTCTAGTCAGCTAGTGCTGACGCTGGATTCCCTCAATGGGGTTATTGCTGTATTCCCATCAATGGGCACATTGCTGTACTTTCTCCTGAAATTAAGAGCGATTTTCAGCCCTAAATCTCAGACTCAGCCCCAGCACAAGCTGCACACTCCGTGCAATGAGATGTCCTTCCCACAGCTGCAGATTTCAGAAGCCAAAATCAGTTCTAAAGAAGTGTCAGGGACTGATGTTCTCCACTGTTAAAACCACGCACAAAGACGACGTGTTCCTCTGCATCCCTGCAATGGGCCCTCCTCGTATCCTAACAGGTGGGAGCTTATTGATTCCTTACCTGTGCATCCATCAGGAGGTGCCTCATCAGCATCATGGCACTTTTCAGAGATTCCTTCTCGCTGGGCAAAAAGGCTTCTTCCTCCTCATCCAGCGTTTTTGACTTGTTGACAATAAAATGGGAGATCTGGTCGTTCAAGGAATGCAGCGACTCAACGGCTGTGGAGACAGAGAGGGAGAGCAAAACAGGAGTGAAACCATGCTGGAGGGAGCTGACATAGTTTTCTCAGTTTGACATGAGAGCCATCTGCTTTTGGAAAGTGCAGGGAATTTGGTCCCCATTGCCTCCCTTGGCCTCTCTCCTGACAGGACCAGCGAAGGCATCGTAAAGACCAGTGGGTGAGGCCCTGAGCACCCTGGTCTGGTGGAAAGTGTCCCTGCTCATGGCAGGGGGGTGTTGGAATGAGATGGTCTTTAAGGTCCCTTCCAACCCAAACCATTCTAGGATTCTATGGTGATGTTTCTGAGCTCAAGTAACAGGTCATGGTTAGAGTAAAAATAAGAAAATGATTTTTAAGAGTCAATCTCTCTGCTTTCAGCCCATAGAGATGCTCCTTCTGATGTGCAGGGACCCAGAACTTCAGACTACATGAAAGGTAGAAGCTGGAAAAATTGGCTTTTTATTAGCTAGGGTAGGAGTGAGCAAGACCAACAACTAAAATATTGCTCATTTTCTTCCTTCATGATTATCAGTATTTGAATTACTGTTAATCTTTGAAATTCCCCTTCATGTGGTCAAACCCCAGGTACTATATGTGAGATTCTGCTCCCAGTCATGCACATCAGAAATCACCACATCCACGGCTCATAGAAATCCCCCTGCAACATCACATGCTTTATGAAGCTGCAATTTATATATGAACCCATGGCCAAATTTATTTCTGCCCAGTGAAGAGCTTTGGATTTCTACAGATTCGAAAAAACCTTCCCTGCAATTTGCTTTTCAACCCTCACAAGTTTGGAGGTTTCATTTTTACTGTCGGCTCATTAAATAAATGAGGCTCAAATAATTCTTGATCATATTTTCTCTCTGCTGGTGGCTCAGGCAGTGGAATCCTTTGATAATCTCGTGGCTCAGAGTAACACATCACTGTCACACACTGAACATCCTGCAAATCCTGGCTTGCTCAGGCTGTTTATGAATAAGGCAATGTGTTATTTAGGAGTCTGTGACAAAGTGATTTTAAGAACACAAGGCAATTGCAATATACTCGACCTAGTTCTGTCTAAAGAAGATCTTAGAACAAAATTTGAAGTAGTAAAGATTAGCCAGAAACTGCTTGTTGAGGAACAAATCTTCCCCAGACAAAAGAGCCATAACAAATCACAGGGATGACTCCAAAATTCAGGAGGAAAAGAGCAGAATCCTCCTTACTGAGAGGGTTTATCTTTTATTTAAAACAATAAAATAAAATCTGTGCCTTACAATGTCTTGGTAAAGTTCTGGGGGGGGGTCTGGGGGGATTCCCCTCGTGCAGGGTGTTCATGCACCTCCTCACTAATAGAAGAGGTGTTGGAGGCTCACCCTGATGGATGGGTCCATTTTCAACCACACCATAAATCATACAATGAATCATGGAATGGTTTGGGCTGCAAGAGACCTTAAAGCTCACCCCATTCCACCCCCTGCCATGGGCAGGGACATCTTCCACTAGAGCAGGTTGCTCCAAGCCCTGTCCAACCCGGCCTTGGACAATTCCAGGGATGGAGCAGCCACAGCTTCTCTGGGCAACCTGTGCCAGGGCCAATCTTGATGGCACAATAATTTGACTGATGGGTGGGACTCCTGTACATCACAGTGTTGTACACAGTCCTGTACATCACCCTCCTGCTTGTGAGCCAAGCATCTCCTGCTCATGGGTCACTGCACATGAGGCTGAGGGTGTCCCAGGGTGATGCTCTGCAGTGGACATGGATTTTTGGGGGAGCAGTGTAAGGGGGATGGAAACCACGTGCAGCTGAGCTTCTCCAAGTAACCATTAAAAAATCATTTTGTAATCATATGCCCTCCCACCAACCAACACTGCTGAGCCCCAGGAAGCTGCAGGTTTTCCATGCAGGAGAGCAGCAGGTACCTGGCTGCACGCAGGCAGTGCTGGGTTTGATTTTCTTATCACTCCTGGACTGAACCAGCATCTCTATCAGACACATCAGCCCTGAAAGCCACATTCCCAGCACTAATGCACAAGTATTGATTCATCCCACCCCTTCTGACCAACGAAGAATTGAGGACAGATCATTCTTTTTATACTCTGAAATTTTGGCTGGAGCCCTAAGCCCACATCTGCTTCCAGTAATACAAATGTATAGCAGAGTTCTCCTCCTCGAGCTGATGGCTCCCTTCCAGATTTACACTGACTGGTACATGGAGCCTTTCTCCCAGGCTTTCTGATTTTAAAGTAATTCAAAACAAACTAAATTACATTATCCTAAGTTTTTCCAACCTTCTTATCTGAGACAAGAGCTCCGCATTCTCCAATATTTCCTCCCTTACGCTCTGGAGTTGCTCTTACTCTTTGCTCTGTTGGAGGAAAATGTGGCACATGAAGCTCAGGGGGGGCAAATGCTTCTCTCATTTTTCATTCTCTAGGTTTAGAGAGATGCCAGGGAAATTAGAAGAAATATTTCCCAGTAAGAATGTGGGAAAGCAGATCAGTATTGACTTGAGCTGATTTTTATAGGGATCTGCCATGGGGCTGTGTTTAAACTCTGTTTAGCAAAACAAATCTTTTCCCATGAACACAATGGAAACTGTATTGGAAAATAAAATCCTCTGAGCCTTCCTCATGAAAGTAAAAGAAGCATTTCCAAACCTCCAGCCTACACACAAAGTGAAAACAAAGGAAGCTGAAAGACCAAACCATTCCTGACACTGGTATCTGGAAGTCCTGTGTCAGTCTGAAAAACTGCTTCCAAAGGGCCCTTCTCATAAGCAGAAGAAATTTTATTTTTCTCATTTAGATCAAGAGAAATTTCCTGCCTTTTGCCCTCTAAAAATCTAAGGCAGAAGGATAATGAGGCAAACCCTCCATCCCTCACAACGTTACAGCTCAAACATTTCTGCTGAGCAGCACTTTCACTAACCCAGACAAATAGATAAGATTCCTTTTTAAAGAAAAAAAATTGTGGACCTCAGATATAAATGCAGGTGTGTTCAGTGGAGATTCTTGATCCCTTGAAAAGGAAAAAAAAACAACAGAAAAAATGAGGATGACACTTTTCCCTCCTTGTATCATTCCTCTTGGCTCGAGGTTGGTAACACATCAGTGACTCTGCAAGCAAGACAACCAGCTAAATAAAAATTACAACTATCAAAGTCCCGTCAGCACCCCAGCTTCTCCCATTCCAATTTCACCATTTCCTCACTGCAAGGAACAATTTCAAGAGGTGAAGGAACCGTAACAATCCTCTGTTAGTGCTGTGATGTCACCTACGAGAAGAGAGCAAACAATCTCTCTGGGAGGCGGCGGCTCTCCCTGCTGCTCTCCGAGATGATGTGCTGTGCTGGGGTGGTCAGGTGAGGACCATTTGCCACCCCCAGGAGAGAGAATGGGTCAACAAAGTTGGTTTTTTGCAGGGCAGAATCACCAGAGCCTGAAGGACGTGCAGGGGAGAAAGGAAATTGCTTTTCGTCGGAGACGAGGGAAAAATTATACTTGTGCCAAAAACTCATTCGAGGAAGAGGCTGAAGCAATAAAGTTGTTCCAGGAGACCCCATTTTATACACTCCAGATACTGCCCAGATGAGCACAAAATAAAATAAAGCATAGATAATATATCCTGAGATCTACTGACAAAAGCCAGCAGAGTCTAAAATTAAGTCTCGCCAGCAGGAGTGACTAAATGAAAGAGGACGGACATGATATAATTTTATCAAGGGAGGCTGCACAAGGATTCCTGGGCTCATCTCCTGACTCTCCTGCATAGAAACAGAGAGGACATTTAAGTGGGACTTCTCTGTGAGCAGTCAGCACTCGCCACATCTGCTCCCACGGAGAGCAAAGTCAAAAAACTGCGCTGTGGGCACAGATCCTTTGGAAACCCATCCCAAAGGAGCTGCGGGCACAGCTCCAGGCTGCCAGGGAACCTGGCTGGCTAACGAGGCTCTGGGAGGGTCTGCAGAGACAAGGATGTGTGTGGGCAAATGGTGCAATTCATTATGGCTTCATGTCACCAAGGAGCTTCTCAAATAACATCTACTGGGGCTGGTTTTGCAGTGAGGAAAAATAAACCACTCCAAGCACTTCAGGCCTCCCCTGTACAAGCTCTCCTCGTGTTCTCTGCACTGCCCCACCAGAGACAGGCACGGGGTTTGGTGACATGTGGGGCTCCTGAAACACCCAAATGCCTTTGAGCATCTCCCACGTTATGGAATCATGGAATGGTTTGGATTGGAAGAGATCTTAAAGATCATCCAGTGCCACCCCCTGCCATGGGCAGGGACACCTTCCACTAGCCCAGGTTGCTCCAAGCTCTGTCCAACTTGGCCTTGGACACTTCCAGGGATGGGGCAGCCACAGCTTCTCTGGGCAGCCTGTGCCAGGGCCTCCCCACTCTCACAGGGGAGAATTCCTTCCCTACCTCCCATCAAACACTCCCCTCTGGCAGTGGGAAGCAATTCCCCGTGTCCTGTCACTCCAGGCCCTTGTCTAAAGTCCCTCTCCAGCATAGTGGGAGCTAAATCATAAATAAAACACAATCTTATTTTTATTATTGGGGTTGTCTGATGGGTCTCTTGCTGGGTCCAAAAAAAGAGGACATGCAATGCACACAACAGTTTATTTTTGTCTGATTGATGATTCTGGTTAGGAAGCCTTTCCCACTGTAGCATTTGCTAGTTGCATTTAGACATATAAATTAATTTATTCACTTAGCAGTCAGAGAAATCTCCCTTTGTAAAAGCCAGGCTCATAGAATCATAGAATCATTGAGGTTGGAAAAGGCCTTCAAGATCATCAAGTCCAAACTTCAACCAAATATCACTGTGTCCACTGAACCACATCACAAAGTACCACTTCTACTCATTTTTTGAACACTTCCAGGGATGGTGAGTCCGCAACTTCCCTGGGGAACCCTTTCCAATATTGAACCACTCTTCCAGTGAAGTAATTTTTCCTGATATCCAACCTGTTCCCCTCTCTCATGGGGTTTAACCCCTCTCACTTCCCACCAGCTGAGAAGCTGATCTGCAAAGCTCACAGACATCTGGATCACGAGGCAGAAGCTCTGAGCAAACTGAGCTGATTTTCCTTTTCCCAGCCTGTCCTGCAACTTTGCAGCTGGAAAATCCACCTTGAAACCATCTGCCCCATCCATGTGCTTGTGTCAGTCGCTGTTGACACGACACAACTTTCCACTGCCCTGCAGGAACACTGGGAAGGTCTCCATGTGAACCACTCCATGAATATTTCCTCCTGTTATTGCTAAGAAGAGACCTACAGCCTTTTCTTTCCTTTGTGGTCTTTAAACTCGTTTCAAAGGAGGCATTCAATGAGCCCCCTCACAGGAATAATTTACCACACCATTAAGTGAAGAAAAAAATATGTGGTGTCTGCATTAGGGGCTCAATCACCTTTCAAGAAACACTGTGAAGAACTCATTACAGTAATTACTAACGAGCTGGCCTCTCTGGGCTCTAAATGCTTTGTGTATAACTGGCAAAGAGCTGCCTTCAGAGCTTCCCAGATGCAAAAGGAAGCCACCAGACCAATAAATGGCACCAGAGTTCCAGAGGAAAACATGCTCAGCAATAAAGCTGGTCATTTTTTCAGCCATTAGTTCCTCTTTACAAATCTGACCTTTTTGGATAAGAAAATGCCATCAAGAAGTGGAGATCCTTTTAATAATCAAAGTTTTTCACTGACATCTCTTTTATGGTGCAGAAGCTTCTTTCGAAGTTGGATTTTAAACCATTTCAATTACAAAGTCAATTTTATAGTGTCCTTAAAAACACGGGTATGTTTTGAATCCAGCAACACAGAAATAAATTCTTTAATTTTTCTCCACACTCCTGTTCCATTTAAAAGCTCGTATTTGAGCAGGAAAAGGCTGGGAGTTTCAGACCCATCTACAAGGACAGATGTCCATATTCTCCTTGGAGAAACCACCTGTTGCTCAAAAACTCCAGTTTATGTATCCAACATATGCCTGAACTGAGAAGGAAAGAGGAGCTGTTGTATTTTGCTTTGTCTTTCTGAGCTTTTTTTAATCAGCCCTTTGGAAAGGACTTTTCTTCTTTGCCTCAGTTTCTTCAGCTCTAAATCACAGCTAATGCCTCACAGTAGCAAGATGAAGTTCACTACGATTTGACCAAAATTTTAAAAATCAAAAAGCTCAGTGTTTACTTTCACTAAAATACTGTCAGGGATCATTTAGGGAAAAAAAATATTGTTCTCTTTGGGTAAAATCTCACCAGAGCTACAAGAATGTAATTGAGTGACAAGAATGTCATTGAGTGTCAAGAAGTGATCCCATCCCTGAAAACTTGCCTATTCACCCCAGTTGTATTGGTTAGATTAACAAATAATAAAATAAAAAAAAATTTGAAAACCCACTTAACCTAAAAGAAAAACCCCAAATCAATATAAATTCCTCTGTTATGATTATGTCGGGGACATGGATTTGGAGCAGAAAATAAAGAGCTGCAATGGGGTCCTGCTACATCCAGCAGTGCTCTGAGCCAAAAGAGCCCATGAATCCCGCAGCAAACCAGACTCCAAACCTTCATGGCTGGGCTATTGTTGTTTACAGAAATATTTGAGATGCTTCATTCCCCAGAGAGCTGCAAACTGCCAGGCCAGGAACAATGTCAAACTTTGAGAAGCAAGGCAGGCAGGGCTCCAAACCAGCAAATCCAAACTCCTGCAAGACAAACTCCATTGACTCTTGCCAAGAGCCAAGGAACCCTTTCCAAAGGCGGACACGGCCCGGTGACACCCGGCTCTGCAGCTGCTGCTCCCTCCTTTCTGTTGGGTAATCATTGATTTGTTGCCTCTTTAGCTGATTGTGCAACTCTTATACTCCACAAACAATAGCTACTTTATTTAGACAAAAAAGGAAGGGAACAAGAGGAATTCCGTGTGCCAACACAGCGACATCATGGGCCAGACATCCTCAGCTGCTGTGAGCTGCCTCCAGAGCAGTGATGCCCATCTGTGCTTGAATTTAGGGTCTTGGATGGGGTGCACAGGAGGACTGGTTCCTACTTCACCCCAAAATTGCCTCCAGGATCTTGGATGGGTCACCTAAACCCTGAACACTTCGGCTTCCCATCTGTAAACACACATTTTGTACCCCATGGAAACATTATAAACCACACAGGTGGGATTCCACTGCTGGTGAGGGACTTGTTTGGCTTTTCCCTGCTGCTCAATTGCAAATTAGGAGCTGTTCTGGTTTAACAAACAGCTCCTGGTGCAAACAGGATGTTCCCTCTCCTCGGTGTCAAAGGTGGAAGAAAACTCTTCCTGAAGGGGATTTCACAAATCACAGGCTTTTCTGGGGTTGGAATGAACTTAAGGTGTTACAAGACAACTGGGCTTGGTTTGATTCCCACCAAACATCTGGAAGAGACTGAGTTGTTGAGGGTGTTGAGAGACCAATTAACAGTGTCTTGCTAATCTGCCAGGGTTGCAATAATGAGAGAGGGTCACCAGAAGTCCTGAAAGAGGCTTAAAAAACAAGATGCAAAAATCAACCAGACTAGATTTGTTCACTTCAGCTCTTGAGGTCTTTGTTTCACCCAAGAGATGACACTTCTTTTAACAGGAAATAGTAGAAACTTTAAAAAAAACCCAAAACCAACCAACCAACAAACAAACCAAAGCCAAAATTCTGAACGGATTTGTCACATAAGAAAAATGCCAATGATTATGGGACTTGCAATAAAGTCATGAAAACCTGGCAACCTGCAAATCTTTCTCTGCATGTGCCTTTATTTGTTGTCTGTGGATAAAAGAAGGGATGTAGAGTATTGTTGAAGCAAGTATTTAAATTTCCTTGGGAGCTGCCTTCTCGAGCAGCTCTGCTGCTCAAAGCCTTAGATGTGACACTAACAAAACGCTGGGCTTAGCAATTCTATCTTTAAAAAAAGAAACAACCCAAACCTGTATTGGCAGAGCATTAGAAAGAGCTGAAATTCAAACAGTGCAAACACGGGTTGATAAAGCTCAGCTGAGTACGGAGGATCAGAGGGTCAAGTTTTATCAAGCACTTGCACAAACCCAGCTGTCTCAGGGAGCCTGGGAGGGGGATTTGGTTCCTGCAGCAGATAAAGGTGATGCTGAGGACCACACCAGCTGCTCCATCTGCACTGACACTGCCACAGGAGCCCCCACGTGCTCAGCTCCTCACGGATAATTGTTGTACTCCTGCATTTCCCTCTCATCCCTGACCCATTGATCCACAGCAGAAACAGCATTAATTCCTTCTGAAGACTGAGAAATCCAGACCTCTTTTTATTCATTTAAACTATTCAACTCAACACCTATGGATGTACAACGCCCTGGATATTTTGGATTATTTGTAATTTATGTGATTTCGTCATTCCTGCCCAATTTTGACTTGAACCAATATCCCCAACCCTATTTCTGTGGAATAAAAATAACCATCTAGAAAATAAAGTTAAAATGAGACTATATTCAGCATTTAATAACCCTACCATGATTATATCTTTGGAGCAAAAGCTTCACATTCAAGACACTTCTTCATTTATTTTTGTTGGCATGGAACTGAATAAACTCCTTCTAAAATAAAGCAGATTTTTCAGACTAGTATTTAAACTTGCTATTTCTGTAAACTACATCTATAAAATGTAACAAAATATTTTTTTTTTGTAAAGAATATTATCCTGTGATCAACTCTGTCTGTATCTACAGCTTCAGACTTAACATTCCCTCTAAGTAAGAACAGGTAATCCAAGCAGCAGGTTTAGAAGTTGTGCCAGGGGAGGTTTAGATTAGATAATAGGAAAAAATTTCTTCCCATAAAGGGTGGTCAGGCATTGGAACAGGCTGCCCAGGGAAGCAGTGGAATCATCACCCCTGGAAATATTCATAAAACACGTGGATGTGGCACCTGGGAAAGTGCCCACACAGGAAACGTGTCAAACTCTTCTGGATTCCTTTTATTTCACTGGAAAAAACCCACAAGTTTTTAAAGGGAAGTCAACTGGAAGGTTTCATTTAGAAAACATGCAAGTCCTGATGATGTTTAAGCACATCCTCCTCCGTTTTTCAGGATGGCATTTTAACAGAACTCTGTGGGCACTTTCCATTTCTTTTCTGTTGTGTTGTTTTCATTCTACCTGAGCACAATCCCTTGTCAAAATCATGACATTTCCAGTAAAAAAAAAAAAAGAAGAACAAGAAGAGCATTCAATCCTAATTACAGAGTATTCAAATGTTTGTCTCAGTTGGAATCTTTATTTTTTATTTATTAGGTTTTCTAGATGCTCCTGTTAAGGTGCTTTTAGCAGTTGCATCCAGTGGGATGTGCAGTGGGGAGGCAGCACCTCCTCAATTCTTTTCAGGTAGTAAAGTGAGACTTAAATGCATTTTTCTTGGTGACCAGAGGGAAAATAATTTGTTTCTAAATTTCTCTCCCTGCAGAAGACAATGTCTTCTTTGATTTGATTTTCCTAGGATTTGTGATTCAGCTTTGAACCTTGACTTCATGACCAACCGATTTTCTATTTAAATTACTCACTCTGCATTTGTAAACGTTGCTGGTGGCATTTATTTCAGCAATTTGAAAGCAGCAAAAAACCCAAATATCCCTGTAGACAGGGATAACATATATTGCATTAACCTCCTTTCCTCACTTTCATCTGTAGCCTTTGCAGCTGGAGTGTTTGGCAAAGCAGTGAAATTAAACTTTAATAAAGGACAAGAGGAGTAACTGTCACCAACGTGGGACTGGGGAAGCAGCATTTTGCAGGCAGAACTTGGAAAGACTGGGATTTTTCCAACATGCCTGTTCCTGAGCCAAACCCAAGCAAGGAGCTCAGCCTGAAGCCACGAGATCACTGCAGTGCCCCAGCAAGGCAGGTGAGACCATAACACAACAGAGCAGGAGATCCTAAAATGTCTCCCTCTTCTCCATAACATACAACACTAGGTAAACAGAAAAGGTTTTGATTAAAATGTTCAAATGCCCCTGAAGTGACTCAGAGCCCCGTTTTGTTTCCAAACACACCCACAGCTCCTGATGCAACTGAGGCATTTTGGCATCTAAGCTGGTTTTGAGGATGGAGCCTAAATACTCCTGAAGGTGCAGGTCAAGGGAGGCAGCAATCCTGAGTGTCCAGCCCTTGACAGGTGGGAGAGGCCTCAAAATGAGACACATCGACCTGCTGTCACATCACCCTGCCCTGACTGTGCTGACAAACCCCCGAGGCTGATCAACACATCCCCCGGTCTCACTCCTCAGATGCTGAGCAGCTTTAGCTCCAAGTGCCTTTCCCTTGGTGACAGTGGGAATGACTGAGAGTTTCTGAGAGCCTTTCATCTTCCCAAGGCTCCTGGACAAGTGTAAACAACAACATTAACATTAAAAGTTAATTCTGCCTGTTAATAACCCAGCCCATGGCTCTGCTCCCCAGCAGCTGCCCAAGGGAACAACCAATCTCTGCAGCACAAGCAATTGATGGATGAAGGGAAAGCATTTCATTTTGACACTTGATTGACAGAAAGTGTCCCTGTTAATTATGGCCAAAGACAGAAGAGAGGAAAATGATACAGCTCCATCAATTAATTTTGGTGGCAGATTGAGGGTGTTCTTAGAAGATGCAGAGGGTGAGCTGAGACCACACAGTGCAAGAGGTTTATTTATTTCTTATAAAGTCAGGGTGAGTTAATCACCAAATCTGCTCAATTGCAATACCAATGCAAAATATTGTGATGTATAAATAAGAAACAACCCCCTGAATAACTCCAGCTGCAGAGAGGCCACCTCTGCTCTCACCAGAGTAACTTCAAGGTCTTTGGTGGACTTGATGCTTATCAATGCCAACATATCAGGATGAGGTGTCTCCTCTCTGAATTGCCTTTTCTCAGTGTCTCACAATGATTTCAGGCTCAGAGGAGGCCAACCTGACCTGGGTTGAGTCAGCAATGGCTGAGTGAAGCACTGGGCTCCAGACACCCATGGGAAGGGAGGAGCACTGGGAAGCATGAGCATAGGAAAGACCTTTCTAAGCAGAAAGGTTTCTAAGTAGTCTTTCTAAGGGTCCTTCTACTTAGAAAGATCTTTCTTAGTAGAAAGGTAATCTTTAGAAACCTCATCTTCATCTCCAGCTTCCAGCATTTTCTTCCTACCCACATGTTAGAAATAATGGGGAGTCAGAGGAACTACGTTGCTTGCCCAGTGTCAAACCCAGAGCAGGCATTGGATAAATGAGGCCTCATCAAGCTTATAAAGGACTCAGTGTAGGGTTCCTTGGCTCTCCCAGACAAATCTCAGACCAACAGATGGCAGTGGCTCCAGGAAACTCCCTAGTTTCATCCCTATGGATTTCTGCAACCCATTAAAAAGAAAAAGGACCCCAAACCTGCCACCCTGCCAAGGCATCCTTCCCTCACCTGAACATCGCTCACTGCTCTTCATTCCAGGTTTGCCATGGCAACGAGAAACCTGCACGTTACCAGTGTAAAACAGATGGGTTATGCTTGTAAATTGTCCCTCTGTCTCTTGCCAGGTGACAGGATCTGCCTCCAAGCTCCAAGACGTGCAGTACCAGACCAGAAATCCGCTCACTGCCACAAACCGCCGCAGCACCGGCGAGTCCCAGACAGCAAACACGTAATTGTCTGCAGGCAAGTGCAAAAGGGGTTCATGACTTCAGAAACCAAGGGCTAAGGTGGGTAGAAAATAAGGGAAAATTGGCTTCCCACTTCATTTTGTCGAGGGCTGAGCCAGGCAAGCTGTGAGAGGAGCACACCCTGCTCTGGACAAGCCAAGAGGCTGAAACATGAGCATTTCCATCGGGGAGGAACTCGCCAAACTGCAAAGGGACATCACAGAGCCGAGCCAGGGTTTCTTAGCAACAGCATCGAATACAGGGCCATTAACTCCAAATTCCTCCCCCAGTAAATCCTGAGCTACGAAAACCTTCAGACGCCTTTTGATAGCTGGAGTTAAAACGTGTTTTGTTCAGCCTGATACAGGGGGAAATCAAAGGTAGCCAGCGAAAAGCAAAGAGTATAAAGGACTGCACTTGGGGAGGTTTCTCTGGACATCCCAGGGGTGCTGGACCTGCAGCTGGCTCATAATTAGCTGATGGAGAGCTGCCGTGGCAGGTCTCTACAACAGCCTCAGCTGGAGCAACCGCTCCTGCAATTCTGCAAGAGAATCAGCTTGGCCAAGAGGGCAACTGAAAAACAGCTCATAAAACACCCACAGAGAAAAAAAAACAACACAGAGAGAGAATCACAGGGCGAGCAGTGATTCACATAGCACTGCAGTTCGATTTTCCCTTGCTGAGTGCTTCATATCTGTGGGGCTCAGTTGACTTGTTTCGTTGGTACTACAGCAGACAAACAACAGCAGGCCCAGATGAGGTGACCAGGAGGCTCCTCCTCTTCCCTTTTTACCACCATTTGCAATGTTTCTATTCTGATTGTAGCTGACAGCAACTGTGACTTTATTTCACTCCTAAGCAGCTCTTTATTTTCTCAGAGCCCATCTCTTGCAAACGTGCAGCAGCTTGAACAGCTCCACTTTGGTTTTGGAAATCCGAGTCTTAACGGCAGCTGAGCTCAGACTGAAAACACCACCGTGAGAATCAAAGTGTGTATTTTAACCACATTGCAAAGACAACTTTAAGACACTCTCAGGGAAGTGGGAGACATTGTTTGAATCATCCCAATATTGGAATGTGTGGAGCTGGCAACGCTGTGCTCACACAGGGAACACAGTCCCACACGGGGTATCTCTGCGCGGTATTTTAAACATCACATTTCCACAGCCTGGTCAGAATACACATATTCTTCATGTTTCTAAAGAAAAGGGCCCTTTTGCTGATGATCACTAAGTTATCATCAGAGGTTATGAGGTTAATGTGAGAAAAAGGCAAGATAAGTACATTTGTAGGCTCTGTCAGTGCACTGGAAAGTTCCCTCCCTTTAAAAGCTCACCTTGTTTTGGGTTGTCTGTTTGCATAAATTTTTAGCACTCAATCCTTTTTCTTCCTCCAATACAAATGGGAAAACTGTCCCAGCTGTAGTTCTCAGCCTGAGTTACACCTCTTTTGCATATTGCTTTTACACTGAGGCAAAGACACCTTACAAATTTATATCTGTTGTGATTTCGATTCATTTCTCTGTATTAATACCTTTAGAACTAAGTAGCTTAAAATTACACTTCAAAATACTTCCACTGGTATTCTGACAAGGAAAAAGGCTAGATTTGAATCTACAAAATAACACACAGCAGAGAAGTAGCCGTGGTCAAGAAGTAATTTGCTGGCACAATCTCCAGCACCATCTGCCCAAAGCATATTTAGGTGCCAATTACGGTGCAGGATTCCACTGGATTCACCTAAATACATTTTTCAGCTCAAATCAAATCCTTCCAATCCCTTTGTTATTTGCATGAAGAGCCAAAATTATAAACTCTTTAATAAAGCCAGCAGATAGCACAGGAAGAACAAGAAGAGAAGAGAGAGAGGCTTCTGTAATGAAAAGAACACGAGGTTTATCATGTTTTTGCTATTAAACACTGATGAGATTAGGTTAATGAAAAGCAAAAACAACCTCCCTCCCCTCCTAAAATTGCTCCTCCACCTTAGAAACGTTTGCTGTGAGAGCATCACTCACCTTCTCATGGGTTTGCCTCTTCATGTGACATGCACAGCACTGCCACCACCACCACCAAAAAATAACATTTAGGTCTAAGATCTCCACATTTAGGTGTAAGACCTCCATTATTCAGCTTTTTCCATAGCCTCCTCGTGTCACTCTTCCTTAAATAAAATGCCTTTTATTTGTATGTTAAAAATAGATAATTATAATTTAAATATAAATAAATCTAAAGGAGAACTGCACACCTAAGACTTTTTTTTTTGCAACATCTTAAACCCCCAAATCGCTCCCTGTCCTGGGAAGAGGCTTCATTAGTATTTCCCCACCAAGATGAAAGAAGTGTGTGAGGTTTAAGTTTTCCCTGGAAAAGAAGATGATCTCAAGCTGTTAATATCATTATGTTCCTCTTCATTAGCATCTCTGGAAGCTGACAAATATGTTTTTAATGACTTTTTCCCCCCTCTTAATGCCTTTTAAAGTGTTTTTCCCTTACTGCAGTGCTAATAAGGTGTAAAAGTCCTGTCCTGGAACTCTACACAGTACCACTGCTCATGCTCTGCTGCTGCTTTAATGGGAATATTTTCTCACAAATGCAAATTAAACAAAGCATTTAGTGACACACAGAGTCAACATGTTCACACACTAAAACTTTCCCCAGCCTATTCAGTCAGGATTTAATTTTCCATGTGCTTTAAATAAAAACATAGAGGAGAGTTTTAGTGATGATGTAAGAACATTGCTCAGACCCAGGTAGAATTTTTCACTGTCACGACTCACTTGGTAAAGGCTTTTATATCTGTATATTTGTGTGTGTTTATGTATAAATAAAAAAAATACAGCTGTACTGGCTGCAGAGCTATTGGCCACGTGGAGCAGCATTCAAATTGAAGCAATTCTACTTAATATTTCTTCTGCATTTGGTTGCAAAAGAATCGATTCCACAAATGTGCTTGGAAGGTATCCACCAAATACCGTGATTTCCTCCGTTGTTCTCTTGCAAATCAATGATCTCGGAATTGAAATAAATCTTTTTGTACATTTTGGACAGCTTTATAATTTAGAGGCAGATTCCAGCAGGAAAGCCGTGCGTCAGTGCAGCAGTTTGGGGAAGATGGATGTTAGCACAGCGTCAAAACCAATCAGGAATGACACGCTGCTGTTATTTGATTCTGCTTATCAAAATTATTTATCTCCAATTGTTACTTTTTTGCAAAATGCAGGAAGGTGGGAACGTTTGTCAGCACCATCAGCGAGGGAAAGCGGGATCACGTGCAACTTCTCCACCTCCAGACCATTCAAGCAAATGCTTATTTTAATTCTTTGTAAGTACAGCATTTGAAAGCACATTTAAAGTGTTTTGCTGAAGTGGGTTCTGGATGGTGATAAATGAATCATTACGAGGACAAATTACCCAAACTGGGTCATAATCGACCACACTGTGCAAACTCCACAAGTGGAGTGGGGAAGCTGCGAGTGACTCACCCAGAGATAACAGGGAAGAGACTGATTAGTGCAAATGAACACAAAGGGCAAAAGTGAAGCTATTCAGAATATAATTTGAAGAGTTCACAGCTCTCCCCGACCTCTCACAGTGGTTGGAGGAAAAGCAGGAAAAGCAAAGATTAGTGGTCCCCGTTTTGCCAAGTCTGTGTGTGCTCAGCATGGAACGGGCAGTGCAATTGGGGCACAGCAGGACATGGGGAATGCACCAGGAACCACCAGACAGCTCTTGACACCTTTGGGAGAAAGGTGCAGGCAGGTTGGAACCAGGGCATTTGTAACAATAATACTGATTACGATAAAAATAAACACTTAGCCCATGAGCTCCAGGAGTTTATTCCCTGTCCTGTGCATCTTTAAGGTACCCAGCACATGGGAAACAAAAAGGAAGAATAACAAAACAGCAGTGAAGATGCTCCTTATGCCAGTTATTTCCACAGTCTGAATTATCATAGGAAAAAGGTGAGAACATTCAAATGAGGTTACTGATAAAAAAAAATGACAAAACCCTTTATAAAACCTGCAGTACAGACCATACTGCCAGTCCTCTTAATGCACGTGGGTTTGGCCATCCATAGATGTGTGATACAGAGACACTGCTCTGCTCCTGCACTGCAATCTCCCTGCCTGTTGGCAAAGCTTCATTTTGGCCATTTTTCAGCAAAGGAAAACTACAAAAGCATCCACTCCCTCCCTGCTCAGTTCCCAGGCCAAGGTAATCCTTCTTCGCTCAGGAAGGGAAGCAAAGAGGAAAAGCCCCCTCCTGTCCACACACCTCAGCTCAGACCCGTGGGCTTGGCATCTGCCTGGGGGGTGAGGGGCTTCTTCTGGCTCCACACAAAGCCCAGAGGTGCCAAACCCATGTCTGGCTCTCCCTGAGGGACAGCAAGGTCTGGGAGAGCCTCGAGCACGCGAGGGAGGAGGATGTTGTCACAACAACCTCACGAAATAAAACAGAGCAGCAGCTCGAGACACGAGCCCTTTCATCCCACCCTTCCCTAATCACATGGAGAGATGACATAGTTTCAGACAGAGGAATTAATTACTCCTTTGACCAGCTCCTTTTAATTGCTTTCTGTTGATAAGGAGCAAACAATAAGATTTCTCCTTTCTTGAGGAAGCCTCTAGCCTTTTTACTTTGGTTCCTCCTACACTTTGCTTCTACTCTAACAGAGGTATCTGATGTTTTTTTTATTTGATGGGGTAAAACAATAAACATGAGATGAAAAAGAAGGGCACCCTTTTGGCTGGAAATCTGAGAATGTGGCTTCCTTCTGCTTCCAACTTCATCTTCTGAAGTTGCCTCAAATGAGTTAAAAAAGAAAGGCAGGAGGAGTCATGAATTCATAAAAAGCACTACAATGGGCTTATCCAAAATCAGGTTCCTTTTATACTCAGTATAACCAATTCCTGATATTTTCATAGTAGATACATAGATTCTGACATGGCTTTAATTAATTATGGGACTTCCAAGTGGTATTGAAATGGGAAAACAAAATAGGTGAAATATTCTCCTCCTGGTTAAACTGGTGTAAACCCAGATATTATTTCTCAAATAGTGGGTCATGATTTTCCAGGATGCTTAGAAGGGTTGTAGGGTGTGGGATATTATATTATAACTTTAGGCAAATACAGGTCAAACTAACTCCTACACCTTTTGAGGTCAAACAAGCTCAACTAGCCTAAAATTGCCTTGTCATTAATCCATTTTTAGGTATAATAAATTAAAGAGAATTGGAGGTATTTTCACATTAAACAAAGGGCTGCCAGCCTGGAAGGGGAAAAAAATAAGAAAGAAATTCAGCTCTGAATTAACATAATAAATGAGCACAGGTGGAGCTGAGCATCAGCTCTGGGGGGACACTGGAAGGCAGGATTTTCTGCATCTGGAAAAAAGTAGAGAGGACCTGTTCAGACTAAAGAGCAGCAAACCTTCAGCAGTAGCAGGGCAGAATGTGCTGCTGCTTTCCAAATATGAGGGCAAGATTTCTGCTAAGATTCAGCCAGGGAAAAGTGTGGTGTGGAGGGGTTTATTAGATGGTCCCCAGCTCCGGGGGAATCTGGGACTCTGGACAGGTATTAAGACAAACCTGATTCACTACCAAATATATCACCCTGTGTCTAACATTTAGAGGTCATTGATATATCCAGAGGAATATTAAATCAGTGCTTGCACACTGCCCCCACCCCTGTCCTCCTGAACCACAAACCCAATCACTGGTGGCTGGGATCACTTCCCTAATCTTCACAATCCCTCTGGAGTTAACAGGAGTAAATCATCCCACGTTTAAGTACATAAGCTGTCCCCAGCACAAAGGAAAGGAGCTCAAAGGCACGTGTTTCTCCTTTAAATGATTTCTGCAGCACTTGGTGCCTGTGGAGATATTTATGGCTGAGCCTGTGGTAGATTGAAGTTGCTCCCGAGGTCAGAGCCTGCCAGGTTCCCTTTCTGCAGAGGATGCTCTGGCCTTTGGATTGGGAACAGTCCCCTCCATCTCCCTGCCACTCACAAGGAATTAATTTACTGGAAGGAAAGAAGTGCTGGCACTCACAGAAATGTCACTTCTTTCTACATTGTTGGAGTTTGGGTGGGTTTTTTTCCCTTCTCTTTGATTTATCACCTCGTAAGGACTTGACCCCTCAGAAAGAAATGAAACAAAGCTGTCACATCCTGGAGAATACTCCAGGCATGGAGATGACACCAGAGCTCAGAGGGAATGGGGGAGACAGGAATTCACAGAGATGAGCATCTTCTCCAAGAAACCATCAGCTTCATAAAAATTTAGGGATGGAGTCACAGAAAAAAGCAAGAGCAGGTCCCCCCACCCAGAACTGCCCAGCAGCTCCTGTGGGGATCATCCCCCCTATTCAGGATGGGTTCAGCTGAAACCCCTCTGTGAATCACCTCAGAATTCAGAGGAATCAGCAGGGACTGCTCCAACTGCCCCTTCCCCTGTATCCTGATCTCATGGTGTGTGCACTAAAGATCAAAGGAAAGAGGAATAAAATGAAATTTAGGGAACTTTTTCATTGCTACTCTGCACATTCTCGTTTTATTTTTTTGGTGAAACTTGTGAATCTGGCCCTGTGTGTGTGTCTCTAACACCCATTCCCAGTCAGAAGGTTGTATTGCTTGACTGTATTGCTTGACTAGAGGGTTTTTTAGTTCCTAAGTCCATTGTTTTGCTGATGTTTCCTTGCCAAACTTAGTGAGTTTGCTCTGAGCTTCACCCCAAGTCGTGCTTTCTGTTAATTTTTCTCACCAACCCTTCTGCTAGCAGCGTCCTCCAGTCTCCCCATAAATCACATTTATTAAAAAGAAGCGAGAAAAGAACCCACTTTAAGTTCCTAAACACCTCCTTTAAGGGTGAGAGCAAGCAGAGGCCCAGAACTTTGTTTCTTTTACTTTTACAAACAACATACCAGAGGCCTGACACCTTTTTATAGCATCAGTGTGACCTCCCAGACTTCCCTCAAGGAGTGACTTCATCCCTGAGCAATGCTGGGGCTGTGGAGACACCAGCACGAGGGTTCAGCAGTGCATTAAAATGCAATATTCCACGGGCTGTGATTTATGGGCTGTCACTTAGAGCAGAGCATCCTGCATCTTAATTGGCTGCTCCTTTCCAGCTACTTGGTTTGGTTGGGAGATGAGAAATTTTTCACCCACCATAAATTTTCGTGATAAGACGGATCTCTGAAAGGCAAAGGAGTTAAAAGATGTAAAACTAAAGCAGACAGAGCTGCATCTCTGAACAGCCTCCCTGTGCAGTGCATGAGAATGTATCATAGGAAATAATTCTGCATTCTTCTTCGCTTAACTTACAAGTTTCAGGGATTTCCCTGATGGGATCAGCTCTTTAAGTCCATAGAAAAAAACCCAAAATGCACCTTTGCAGCAGCCCCAGGGAGCTCAGTGTCAGCAGAAGGTCTCCAAAAGCTTCACAGTCACAGAGATTATCAGCTAATTACAAAAATCCACAACAGACCCACTGAAAAATTAAAAAAGAACTTCAACTTTTGATTTGCCTCATGCCTGACAGGCAACATGTCACTTCAGGTTGTAAGACCCTTAAAAACTCTTAAATCAGACAGAAATACTGTGTGTGTTAGCAGTGTCCTCCTTGAGGAAACTTTAATCTTCTTCAGCCACATGGATTTTCAGTTAAAAACTATAGATTTGAAATTACAAACACTGTCTAGATCAAAGAAATGCTTGTCCAACATGAGCAGAAAGGAGTTAATTGTACAGATGAGGGTTCCAGGAGTCAATTATAGGGCTGTTAATTACAGATCTGTACTCAAAACCCATTTCTGACCCATCCCGTGGATAAATTATGCAGGTTGTGTTTTCCATGACCTTTCAACCCCCCTCCTTCCCAAGACATTTTGTTGCCTTCAGAATTTTTCTATATCTGCCCAATTCCAGCCTGGTATCGTTAATTCACCTCGAGTGGGACCAGTCTCACACCACTGAGCCTCACCTGGCTGAGACTGTCTGGTTTTGGGGTAAAACACCAGAAAACAGGGGGTTTGCTGGGGTGGGCTGGACAATCACCCCATCACTGACACTTGTCCCACCACCACAGACCTTCCACTCATTTTTGAGCCCCCCAGAGCCCAGGCTGAGCTGAGGGAGGTGTTTGAATGCCTGTCCTTCAGCACATCGATTCCTCCACAGCTGCATTTCTCTGCCTTGTCCAATGACTCTACACAACCCAAACATTTCTTTTGTATTGATTGAGTCTCTCTGTTAGACTATTTGATTTTTTTGTTTGGTTGCTTAATCCTTACAATATTGATATTTTTCAGGCTGGCGGCCAAATAAAACCCTTGGAGACATATGAAGCACATATTAAGAGTCTCATCGGCCAATAAATTAAGGGCACAAATTATACACCCAAATCTGATGAGCATGTCATTGCAGATCACACATTTTGGCACCGTGGTGCTTTACAGAAGAGACTTATATTCATTTATTCTTGGGTGGAATTTAAAATTCCAATCAGCAGAACCACAGAGGGGGATTATGTTACCTTGGACTTGAATTCAATTGTATTTTTAATTCTATTAAAACTCCAAGCTTGCACAATAAAATGATTGTATGCATTTGATTAGGATCTTAATGACATGTTTCCCTATTACTATAGCTGTTTAAAACTTGAATAAGCTTTCTATCCCTTGGAAAATTCTGGGAAGCAAGATGGTATTTATAGTATCGAGCAGAAGTTTAAATACACAAAGCACTAAAGGGAATAGAACAATCCTGACACAAAGACAACATTTTCTCAGTCCTACTGCAAAAAGACACAAAGAATTAACTGATACAAACTAAAACCACACACTTGACCTCTGAGATTTGCAGTGGTCAGTTTAATTAGACCATTAAAAATTAAATGTTAATATCAGTTTGAGTAAGATTTCTGTGTTTGGGAAAGAGTACGGAGAGGTGACAGGTCTGTAATGCCACAGTTTGTGGCAATAAATAGCTTTTGACCGGGCAGACTGATCCTTAAGTAAGGCTCTGAGGCTGCTCCTACTTCCACACTATTATTAGCCTGGGAGAGTGTCTTGGGGCTCCTTAACTGGCAGTCATTGACCCTCCAGAATTCTGCTTTAGCACAGAGAGAAGTCAATGCACATGATACTTCCCTTGCAAACTTAATTGGAAACAAGGGATAAATTAACTTTCATTGTTTTGTGTCCCCTTGGATGCTGCAACTTCCAAAGCGCCAAGAAAAAAGTTGGGGGGGGTGGGTGGGGCGTCTGCAACCTGAGATACCAGGGAGGAAATAATTAATAATTAATAGAAGTAAATGCTCTGAGTTCTGGGATGCTGCAAAGCTGGTGCATGGCATCCCAAATTCAGTCAGGTTTTGTGCTGGCTCAAGACTAACACACGTGGCTGTAGAGGGTTTGTTCTCTCTTATGTCCTTAAAACCCAAAACTTTAGGCAAATCTGAGAGCTTCCAAAAGCTGAGGAAACAAGTCCATCATTATTCCAAGGGTTTTTCTCATTGGAAAAAGCCAGCAATGATGCAGGTAATGCCCAGCTTGTTAATGTTGTGTCTTGGGTGCTCAAAGGATATCTTACAGCTAGAGAGCATGTTCAGAAAACATTTAGCTTACACATAATCGATTTAAGATTAAATATTGAGTAGTGATTACTGAAACTCGAGGTGTGGAGTGATCAGATAAACATCCAAATCTCAGTCCCTAATTCTAGCAGATATTTCTAGCTACATTTCTTCCAGAAAATGTAGCCCAAAAGTTAAGTCTTCCTTGTGGAAATATTGTGTTCACAACAACTCTATCACCTCTGAGGGCTCCTGCTCTTCTCTGACCTTCTCAGGTGAGCCCTAAATTCCTTTTTTTCCGTCCTAGTTTCAGAGACAGAGAAAGAAAATCTAAATAAATGAACCTCAGGTTTTCAAAGCTTAGCAAAGGTTCAGGGTCATCCCTGGTCTGTGTAGGTACATCAGTCATCGAGCTTTAATAACTCAGATTCTGTGCTGGGCAGTATTTAAAGTCAGAGAAACCCCACAGACATAAATCCTCATCAAGTCAACTGTCCCATTTTCTTTCTGCCACACACAGCTTTGCCCAAAGGTTTTGTTCACAAAACAGCCTCAGCAAAAAATCACTTCCTCCATCCCTCTGTTTCTCTGCTGTATCTCCACACTCTAAATTTTTAATTTATTCTATCAAACAGGGCATCAGAAATGTAAGGAAAGAGGTCCAAGGGCAGGTAATTCACAGAGCCAAGATCAAGTCTTTAGTATCCCAACTCAAAAATGAGCTTAAAAACAGCAAATCCCAACCAGAGGCACTTTATAACCAACACCACAGTGATTAGGAATAATGCAATAAACTAGCCCCAAAAAAATCACCCATCTCCCCCAGACCCAAGGACAACCAGGACTTGAACAACAGAACAACCTGGAACACTCACACCAATTTTAAGAAGATTAAGCAAAGCTTTCTCTTCCAGAGACTTCAACAGAAACTTCCCCAGGTTGGAGGGATACACTGTGAAAAGCAATTTAAATTCTTCCTTGGCATTTATAAGTAATAAAAGCAGCACTGGGCAGTTTACAAAACCAATTGTGAGGTTTTGCAAGAGTATTTCTGGGATATGTAAGACTGGCACCCTCCTTTATAATTTATTTCCAAGCAAGGCTCTGCTCCTCTAACTCCCAGCCCGTGGTTTTTATAACCAGGTCCTGGGGTAGTGTGAAAAAAAAAATTAAAAAAAATCCAAAACAAACAACTACAACAAGTATTTTAAAGTATTACAGCAAAAAGGCCAAGTTGGACAGGGCTTGAAGCAACTTGGTCTAGTGGGAGGTGTCCCTGCCCATGGCAGGGGGTTGGAACTGGATGATCCTAAAGTTCCCTTCCAACCCAACCCATTCTATGATTTGATGATTCTAAAATTTTTAGTTCAAATCTGTCCACAGCTCCTCACATAGAGCACAACCAGAAACTACTCCCTCCACCTGAACTAACAGCAAGAGATTGATCTCTAACACAGAATATTTTTTCTTCCAGTGCATTTTTAATGCAGCCATCACTACAAATCTGGTCACCCTGATTACTGACAATACACTCCCATGATGGGAGAATTTTCCATTAACCCCCCCCAGCTCTCACAGAGGTAATGAGAGCAGCAGGATGGACTTAATCTCTTACCACCCAGATGTCTGATGGCTTTAACTGGCTTTAATTACAGTTTAATTACAGTTACAGTGAGCAATAGTTGAGATGCTCTGTGGCTGGCAGATGTATTTGTTCAGCTATTACTATTAGAATTTAAATCTGTTTCATTTCACAGATTGCTGTGATGTTAGAAAGAATTAAGTATCCAATTAATAGCACCCATTAATAGGTGGATAACAGGGGTGGCTCCACTTACAACTACAAAACCAGCAGTACAGGATAAAGAACATAAAAATCTTACAGATGACCAAGGTGAAACCCTGCCATGTGTTTCCCTGGCTCCTGCCTGCACTTTTGTAGTTGTTTTTGAGAACGTGGCTCTCTTTTGCTGTGTAAAACAGAGAAGATGTTTCCTCTTTCAGAGTATTTCTATTACAAGGAAAAGCCAAGGATGCAGGAGCTGCAAAATGGAATCTGGATGTGAGAGAGAAGCAGGGATTTGCTCCCCAGCACACAGAGGGTTGTGAGAGATGGAGGGTCAGCAAGAGGAGAACAAGTGCCAGGTCCTGCTCTTTGGCCACAACAACACCCTGCAGCCCCACAGGACAGAGTGGCTGGAGAGCAGCCAGGCAGGAAGGGAGCTGGGAGTGTGGATGGACAGGAAGCTGAACAGGAGCCAGAGTGTGCCCAGGTGGCCAAGAAGGCCAATGGATCCTGGCCTGGATCAGGAACAGTGTGGCAGCAGGAGCAGGGAAGTGATTCTTGCCCTGGACTCAGCGCTGGTGAGGCCACCCCTGGAGTGCTGTGTCCAGCTCTGGGCCCCTGAGTTGAGGAAGGACATTGAGGTCCTGGAGCAGGTCCAGAGAAGAGCAACAAGGCTGGGAAAGGGACTGGAGCACAAGTGCTGTGAGGAGAGACTGAGAGAGCTGGGGGGGCTCAGACTGGAGAGGAGGAGGCTCAGGGGAGACCTCCTCACTCTCTGCAACTCCTTGACAGGAGGGGGGAGCCAGGGGGGGGTTGGTCTCTTCTCCCAAGAACCAGCAGTAGAACAAGAGGGCTGGGTCTCAAACTGTGCCAGGGGAGGTTTAGGTTGGATACTAGGAAAAAATTCTTTGCAGAGAGAGAGATAAGACATTAGAATGGGCTGCCCAGGGAGGGGGTGGAGTCACCACCCTGGAGGTGTTTAAGGTGAGACTGGATGTGGCATCAGTGCCATGGGCTGGGAACCACGGCGGGGCTGGATCAAGGGTTGGACTTGAAGATCGTGGAGGTCTTTTTTAACCTGGTCGATTCTGTGATTCTGTGATCTGCCTTCGGTTTGGGGAGGGAGCCTGTCCCTGCAGGGCCGTCGGACAATTCCTCCTTTCACCGTGTTCAGACAGAAATCCGACCGTGCCGCTTGTTTAACCTCGGATGTGCTTATTCCAGCGTTGCTGCTGGGGGAGATTTTTTCCAAGGCACTGCAAATCTGCTTAGCTCTGCTCCTGCTGCCGAGCTCAGCCGGCACAGCCCGCTCCGCGATCCCGCCCCGGGCCAATTCCCGACCCCGGCACTGTCACTCCCTGCGCTCCTCCAGCAGCCCCGCCCGGCTCTGCCATCACCCAGGGGCTCTTCAGCCCCTCCCGGGGAGCCGAGTGCCTTTGGAAAAATCGCTGTGCTGTCCTCTCGAAATTAAAGTTTCTTCCAGAGCTTTCTGCAGCGAACAGCCGAGGGGACTGCCTTGGCTTGGGGATGTACAGGCAGCTCCTGGAGACCATCTGGGGGTTGATGGAGGACAACATCCTGCAGGAAGGGTTAACTTCTGGCACCTTGGACAGCTTGGATTTGGTAGGAGTAGGTTCTTGCAACTCCTCTATTCTTGATAACAACCAACAGAGTCACCCAGAGAATTTGGAGCAGAAATTTGATTTAGCCAAGTGCCCCTTGCTCAGGAGGAGCCTGGGGAGACGAGCTCCAGCAGAGCAGCCACCTTTGGTGAACACCCAGCTCTGACCACCTGCCTTCTACAAGAGTTATGAGGAACATGCAAGACACTGAATCAGGTTTTTTCCCCTTTTTTTTCGGATTTTGAACTCGTGCTGCCCCAAGGCTGACAGCACACCTGCATCCTGCCCTGCAGTTCTGGACCACCTGCACACTGACACTGCCACAGAGCATACACAAAAATGATATCTGGGATATAAAAGACGGGTACCCTCCATTTATAATTTATGACATGCCAATAAAAGCCTGTTGTTGGGGAAAAAAACATTTGCAAGCATCTGGATGCTTAAACAAGCACCAGAGGAAGTTCATTAATACAGAAATTGAAGTTAATTAACTAACTGATGGTCTCCTCTGTTCCATTTGCTTTAAAGCCATCCACATCCTTCCCTTGGTCTACTGACTGGCTTTATTCAGCTCCAGTTACTATATCAAAGTGATATATTCTGCTTACAAATTCAAGGCAAAGCCCATTTATCTATTACAGAAGGAGAATGGATTTACATTTAAATGGCTGTTCTTCATGTATCTAATAACTCAGTTGAGTAATCAAAGAAGTACAATCTAAGCAGGAGCTTCTCTGTGTTTGACATTAATAAAGCCCCCACCATTCCTCCACACATTCCTCATTTATTCCTTTCAACAGAAAGGGAAAGCTGTCGCTCCCCAGCTGCAATCAGCCAGCAAGAAGGTTAGTTGGGAATTAACAGGCTGCTTGCTTAGGCTTATGTTTCAGTTAAAAAATCCAGGCTCAACAGGAGAGCAAGGAATTACCCTGGTGCATGGGCTTCCATTCCTTTAAAAAGAGTAAATAAATAGTGCTCCAAAGGTGTGAAGAGAAGTTTGGCAGTGAAACTGTGGCCACTCAGAGCAGCAGGTACTTTGGGTTCGCTGCACTCAGTGAAAAATTGCAAGGATTGAGCTGGGCTGATCCAAGCAAAACAATTTGCAAAGTGAAACACACTTGGAATAGGAAAAGGCAGATAGGAAATAAAATTCAAAATTATGGTAATCAACTTTTTAATTCCTTTTCCTTGGGCTACACACTTGAATTATCTAAACATATGCAGGAAAATGTGCTCATGCATTAAAAAACAAGTAACTGTAGTTGATCCAAAAACGTGAGTCATCTTCCTAATGAATGGCTTGAAAAGCATAAAATTCGCTATTAAATTTTGGGTTATAGTGATTCTGATGGCAACTCAACCCCAAAAACCTATCAAAACCCTAATCAAAGACAAGCAATAAGAAAGAAAATGCATCTGAGTGGAGACACAGAGAATTCCACTCTCCCTCACTCGTTGATTATCAGCTGACTTTTCACTGCAGCAGAAAGTTCCAGGAGCTGAAGAGGTCCAAGAAAGCATTTAAATGAGGAGGGTTTGGGACTCAGCACGTTCCTGGTGCTGTTTGACTGCAGGGACTGTGCAGCTTCCCACCATGTAGACAGCAGATGGTCTAAATAAGGCTAATAAAGATACATTAATGTTTCTGTTGCCTTCCTTGTAAATAAGATTTCCCTGTGGGCTACTAATTTATCAGCCAGTTTCTCTGCAGCTGATGACCAGGGATCACAGAGCTGTGTACAAAATGTTCAGGTCTGCTGCACACATTCACCATCTTGGCCTCTTTGTCTTTGGGGTCGTGTTGGGCACATGCACCCACAGCGAGGATTCTGCTCCAAGAACCCTGAATTTTAGGAGAAAGTCTGACTGCTCTCTGGTGCAAATCTAAGCAATGGTTTTATTTATTTATTTATTTATTCTCAGAAAGTTTAGATTTAGAAACAACTCTCGGACAACAAGTTCAAATTTCCATGTTTTCCCCCGTCCCCACTGCTGGCTGAATGGACAAGAACAGCCCAGAGCAGTCCTGCAAGGATGCTCTTCATCCACCCTGGGTTCTTCCCCACCTTCTCCTGCCTTAATGCAAAGCAGAGGCACTGGGAGAATCCCAAAGGCCCTCCTCCCTCAGCAGGAATGAGGAGGGGAGAGCAGTGCCAGCGCTGGAGGAAATGCTTCCAACAAATGAAAACATGAGGTGCTAAATAAAACCAGTTCCATTATCAGCTCTGCTTTCCACCTGCAATTACAGCACATTTCAGCTGAATATTTTTTCCTGGCAACTGAAACAGTTTCATTACAGCTTAAATATCTGACAAGGAAGCTGACTGCAGGCTTGTGAAAAGCAATTATTTTGGACACTGATTACTTCCCATGCAGGCAAAGAGTGTTGTAACTGCAGAGAGCTGGGAAAGACCACAGCTCTGTGTGATGGACTACAGTGTCTGCAGGAGTTAATTAATGTTGGGGGTGAGTAGGAAGAGAGAAACTCTGCAAACACCCAGCTTAACATTCAGATTAATTGACACAAAATAACTTAATATGTTTAATTTAAATGCAATTAATTTATTAGGAAAAAAAAAAAGCCAGCCTAGAGACAGATAGCTGGTGCATCTGGTGCAACAACCAGAGCAACATCAAGTTCCCATAGCAACATATTTGTTAGAAACAAGGCAAAAATGCTTAGGATGGTGTGGGTTTGGTTCTAAACACCCGAGTGACAACTGCACCAACAGGACTCAAAATATTAAGATAAAATTGACAAACTTAAGAAGAGCTACGAAAGACTCATTTTCCTCATTTAAGCTGAGAGGGCATTGCAATGAGAGCTGAACTAAGTCTTGGAAATGCAGGTGCTGATGTGGGGAATTGCAAAAACAACTCAGCACTGCATTACATCAGTGCTGGTGTCTCTATCATGGGTCCTGCACAGCTCAGCCACAGCAAATTTTGGCATCCCACCCCTGTGGACAGAGGTTATTGCATTCATAGCTGCTTCAGTGTTGAGGTTCAAAGGCCTTTGAAATGACTTCATTAATTAGGAAGAGCCAAAAAGGCACCAAAACCCAAAAACCTGTCAGACACTCTTATAATTTTATTTTTTTTAATCAGTGAGCCACGTCCAACGCTGTTTCAAAAAGATGAGGAATCCTGGCACACCTGAGCTCACATATTATTATTATTATTATTATTATTATTATTATTATTATTATTATTACTACTTTTCAAAGAAGGCTGCCTGGAGATTTAGTTTCCTAAAGCCTTCAGCAGACATCATGTGCTCTGTGTGTCGTTGTGGATGTTGAGCACTGAGCCACAGGAGGCTTAAACAGTGCTCAAGTTGATCAGGAGGTTCCCAGAGACCCAGGAGCTCCATGACATACCTGAGCCACTGCAGCTTGTTCTTCTCCCTGACATGAGCTTTCAAACCAGTTAGAGTCAGAACTGGAACAAAAAAAAAAACTCCTTTAAGTGGCCAATTTGAGTTGTACTTTCAACTGGTTTCAGACAAACAGAGATAAATTGATGCTCTGACCTTTCTCAGGGGCGTGAGACAGTGATTTCCTTCCCCTTTAAATGCCATTAAGTGAATGTGACATTCAGTTAAGATCTTATTGACAAGTGAATATTCCCCACGCAAATACCAATCCTGAGCACTCGGCTGCTGGATGAGGGATAAGAGAAAACGGAGCTGCTGGAACACTTCACGTGCATTTAACTACTGAATAAAACCACTATTTCACTTCTAAATTCCAGCTGTATCATAAATCTGGCCCTTTCCTTCCCCTCCTTTAAAAAGCACCAGCACCCACCTAAAATCAGGTTTTAAAGGAAATGCTCATCCTTGTGCTGTTCTTGCTCATTAATTATTTACCAACTCATTCAAAAACAGCAGCATTGATTGCAAATTTGTAATTAAGGCTGACTTGTGTTTTGCACTTAAAGCAGATGTTCGTAGCCTTTGTGTCCCTCCCCTTCATAACACACTGATCCTTTGAATCTTTTCAGATCTTACCAGAATATTCAACAATTACTTGGATGTGTGGGTGCTACCACGAGCTCAGCTGCTGCTTCTTTGCCTGATTTCAGGAATGGACCAACACAGACTCCAATATCAATGTTTCACTGAGCAAAACACAGTTGATTTTCAGTTGTTTCCTCTAATGGCTGTGATTATCTGCTGTGCAGAGGCTCCTCTACCCCATCCTTGGCTTCTCTAGAGATGATACCACAGAAAGATAAAAGGCCAGAGGGTAATTATACAGCTTTTCATTTCCACTGATCTCAAAGCATTGGGTAAAACACATCAATGCCTCCTACACACACACACGAGGCAGCTCTGAAGATTTACCTGGTAAAGAGAGAAAGAAAATGTTGGGTTTTCTTTCAAGGATTAATATTAGAAAACCTTCTTTTATCTCCTGGAATACTTTGATTTTGGCAGCTAACCTGTTAGCTTGGCTGGAGAAGGATCTGATAAATGAAAGAAGTCCCCCTAGGAGTGTGCTTCTGTTACAGTACAAGTAGTACAGATAAATTTGGAAATAGAACCAGAACTGGGATGGCCACTTTTGCAAATAGAATCATTTAGGTTGGAAAAGACCTCCAGGGTCATCCAGCCCAACCATTAACCCAGCACTGGCAGGTCCACCCCTAAACCCTGTCCCCAAGCACCACATCTACATGTTCTTTGAACACTTCCAGGCATGGTGAGTCCATCACCTCCCTGGGCAGCCCACTGTAGGGCCTGACACCCCTCTCAGGGAAGAAATGTTCCCCAAAATCCAACTAAACCTGCTCTGGCACAACTTGAGGCCATTTCCTCTTGTTATCTGGGAGAAAAGTCCAAATCCCACCTGGCTACAACCTCCTTTCAGGGAGTTGTAGAGAGCAAGAAGGTCCTCCCCGAGTTTCTTTTTCTCCAGAATATTCTCCCCAGCCTTCAGATAAACTTAAGTTTCCAAGCTAAAACCTCAAGAATACTTTGTTCTGACTTCAAAACCACAAAGAAAGGCCTGAACACTCAAAGCTCCTCAAACAAGGACAGGGTTTAGATTTTTTTTTCCCCCTTGTTTTATGCCTCACACCAGTTAAAGAGAGTCCAAACTCGCTTATCCAAAAAAAAAAAGCAGCTTTTGTTGGCAAACTCATCAGATCAGACCTTGGTCAGAGCTTTCCCACTCTGGAACAAGGAGGTGCCCTTTGCCCAGGTTGGTTTGTGATTCACACTCCGAGAAGCCAACACACAATTCCCAGCTGGCAGAGCAGGAAAGGGGGATGTTTTCCCAGGCACACACACAGGTCTGTGCCCCACATTTCAGGATGTTTTCCCAGGCACACACACACACACACAGGTCTGTGCCCCAGGTTTCAGCACATCAGCCCAAAGAGATTATTGCCTGTTCCACCATAATGGCCATAATGTTTTCAGCCTCAGTCACACAGATGTTCTTCAGACTTCACACACCTGCTCCTCTGCAATTCAGTGGCTAAACAGCCCCTGAAATGAAGTGCTCTCAGAGAAGGGAAGGAATTAAAACCAAAGAGAATGTTGTACCTTCCCAGAGAAACAAAAGTCAATCAGATTTGCAACAAGGAATTGTAACATTCTTATTTCTTTTTTATATAATGATTCTATTACTGGGGTATCTGGAGGGGATAATCAACAGATGATGACAATCTTTTGTGATGACATTACCATATGGAGTAGTTTTTTCTGGACAAAAAGAGGATTTCTTCTGATGAGTTTTGAGCAGAGTAATGGGCATTTGTGTCTTTGACAAGAGAAAGGACAAACCGAGTTATCTAAAACCCTACATGGCTGATTTTCATTACCTGGTGCCTCATTTGTTCCCTTCCAAATCCAAGGCATGAGGACATTGGTAAAGTCTCTCAAGGAGGATGAGAAGCTTGGACTGAGGAGTGTTTATTTTTGATTGGAAAATAAAGCACAGCTTTACTCCAGACCGTTCTCACTCTGTTTAAAAACAGTGACTGTTACAAGGCTATGACTGTCATCAAGCCCAACATGTTTCTATTGATGATACACAGAACTAGCAAAAAAACTAAATTAAAAATCAACATTTGGGTCAGATTAAAAAAAAAATCCAAAATAACAAAATTCTCCATAGTTCATCAGCGGGTAAAACACACATTTGCATTTCTTGTTTGCTTGCAACATTTCCATTTCTTTTTCCTACTGTAATACTTAAAAATGATGAAAGTACGGGGCGGATTTTCTCTTTCATTCAGCAACACCCTGCGGTGTTACCAAACTTAAATTTGGTATTAATGAGCAGCAGCTTGTAGGTAAAAGGAGGAAAGAAGAGAGTGAGAAATGGAATAATAACAACCATGAAATAATATTTAAGAGAAAAAATGGAAGGGATAGTGCTTTAGTAATTTTTCTTGTAGTTATGTGAAATAATCTGGTGAATTAACCCCCCCCCCCCAAAAAAAAATCTGGAAGGCAAAATGTGTGTCTGGGGGGGACACAACAGCATAAACCCCCTCGTTCAGCATCACCTCTCCCTCACCCGGGGAGATCCAGGCGCTACCCCCGGAGTGCCTTTGGCACAGCGAGACACTTCCAGAAGCACCGGAGAGAGTTTAGAATTCTCAGCACTTCGGAGAATTACACAGTAACCGGAGACAACTCCCCGTTTTCAGGAAAGAAAAACATCATCTTCGGTTTTCCCCGCTCTGTTCTTTAAAACATGAGGTTTTTACACTGCTCAGATCCCTCCGTGCCGCACATCATGTACCCAAACGATTACACAAATGCTGACTCCCGGAACATCAGCCCCTCCTCCCAGCCCGTGCCTGACAGACGGATTGAGATTCCCCCCAGAAACCCCATTTGAATTTCCAATGGGATGCAGCGCCCAAGTTCCTGCAGTTTTACTGTTAGGCATTCAAGCAGCTCTAATGTTATGTGTGCCTCAGACGTTTTTAGGGAGAAACACGGAGGGGAAAGTAATGAAATGAAATACTTTGCTGCTGCTCGGAGCTCAATGCTTGAACGGGCTCCAAAATGCCTCGTCTTAAAGTAGGAAAAAACCTTTTAAATAAACTTTTAAGCTGCACAGCTTGTATATTCTCCACCCAAAACAGAGGAAAATGAGTTTATAGTGAAACAGCTTCCAAAAGTTACAAGTCTCAGACGCCTGGTCGGGAAGTTTTATGACCACGTATATTCCAGTGCCAGCCTGGGATGCACGACCATGGAAAAGGATGGGCAGCATCTGCTGGGCTGGATGAGCTGGGTAAAGCAGGATGTGCTGGGCTGGAGTCTCTCCACCCATGGGTGAGGAGATTTCCCCCCTGGTCTCTGAATATTTATGGCTCAAAGCACAGCTGTGCTGGAGCCGCCTTGTCTGCGTGTTCTCACCCTAAAATCCCTCCAGATTTCACCTCATGGTTTTTATTCGTTCTTCAAAGAGGAGAAGCCCCTCCAAATGCAAGTTGGTTTGTATTAGACACCCTGTACAGTGTGAAATAGGGGTGGTGTAGCACTGACCCTGCACTGAACCTCAGGCCCTGAAGCCCCTGATAATTCATTGAACTGCACAATCTTTGGGGCAGCTGCAAACAGGAATTTCCCACATCTTGAGCAGCTGTGACTGAGTTATTGTAACAGTGCAGGAAAGGATGGAGATGCACATCCCAAATGACAGCATTCAGATGCTTGCATGGCAATAGCACACGGAAATGAAGTGCATTTGTTACCAGCACAGGTTACACCTCCAAACCCTGCTCTGTTTCCAAGCATCGTGTATTCAGAGCAGCACTGCAAAGGCAACAGTGGAGATTTCTCTGAGGAGAAGAGCAAAACCTGATTTTACATGTCATTCAACAAACACCATCTCTGCTGCCTTCCCTGGCACCCCACTGCTGGTGTTCCCATAACAACAGAGGAGATGTTCCACTGACCCTGCTGCTCAGTGCTCCTGGACAGCCCAAGCAGCAAAGGGGAACCAGAGCTGCTGAAACACTTCCAGGACCTTCAAGGACCAGATCCTTACCCAATACCTCAATCTCAAAATACACCTGCAACAACACTTATCTTCATCCAACAACCATTTAAGGGTTTTTTTACAAGAATGATAACATAAGTTGATAAAAGCTAAACAAAAAATTTGGGTGCAAAGCTGAAGTAGTAAAATATCCAGGCTGAAAAAAAAATACATCTAGGAGAATACCTCATTTTCTGTAGCCCTTCATTTCCCCTGAGTCACAGTGAACTTACATCTTTAATTCCATCAAAAAGTTTTACAACTCTTTACACAATTTTCTATATGGAATAGCACAGTAACACGGTGAAGCTTCAAGCATTTGATAGAAAGACATAAATCATGCCATGCAGGATGAGACATCAGCAGTAAAACAATAAAGGATATTTGTAAAATAAATACAAACAAAAGAAAATATATTTATTAAACTAATTGGAAATTCAGCTAATATTTGCTCAGAGAAACCTGCTCTTCCATAAAGAATTGAGATTTCTTCCAAGGGCTAATATATATGCCTTGACAAGAGGTCTGTCCAATTTGGTCATATGCCCACAGGCTGTGGAGTTAATTATGGATAAGTTTACTTAATTATTCATCCATTTATTAACCACGCCAGCCCCAGAAAATAAGGCAAACACCCTTCTTCAAACACATTACTCTCCACCAAAATACAACAACCCTGGCAACTCCTTCCTCATCAGGGGCTTATTTCTGCTTATTAAAGGAAATAACGGACCACGGGTGATACTTGAGAAGTATTTCACAACACACACAAAAACAGACCCTGAAAGGCAGGATCTCATGGTGGACACCCTTCCTTCCATGCAGTAAAGCAAATGCAAGGAGCCATTCCCCAGCCTAAGAACCCCCTCAGCACCCAAGAACTCCAGGAGATCGTGGGTTTGAGGCAACAAACCTCTGTGACAAGAGGGATTCTCGATAAACACCAATCCTTCCTCATTTCTGCTGCAGTCTGGCACCAGGGCAGGTTCATGGGTGTTGTGGTCCCTCCCCACTGCCAGCTTTGATACCTCTGATACTGGGAGGTGGTGCCTTATCACACTGACCTTGCAGTTGCCTGGCCCCAGGTTAGCTGTGCTCTGTGACTCCTGGGTGATGACACTGCACCATTTAAAATCACCATCGAGGTGATGCATTAGGCTGTTAATGGCTTAGACTTGTAAAGAGGATTGAAAAAAAAAAAAAAGGTACCAATAAGCAGAAAATGGCACGGGGAGTTTATTTCCTAACAAGAAATGTCGTGGTTAATTGTCAGGCTGCTCGTGCAGGAAGGTGAGCAACAAAAACACTCAGCAGGTCAGAGCAGCACCAACTGATCTCGGCTCTGCTTTGCTCTCGGGGCTGATCCCGCCCTGATCCCACCACGGGTGGCTGGAAAGGGATGTTTTACAGGGGCCTGGAGTGACAGGACAAGGGGAATGGATTCACACTGCCAGAGGGCAGGGTTAGATGGATATTGTAAAGAGATTCTTCCCTGAGAAGAAGGGAGGCCCTGGCACAGGTTGCCCAGAGAAGCTGTGGCTGCCCCATCCCTGGAAGTGTCCAAGGCCAGGTTGGACAGGGCTTGGAGCAACCTGGGCTGGTGGAAGGTGTCCCTGCCCGTGGCAGGGGGTGGAACACAACAAGGTTTAAAGTCCCTTCCAACCCAAACCATTCTGGGATTTAAAGGAATACACCTGTTGGAAGAGTCCTGTATTTTAGGTGTCCTCCCTGGCCCAGACCCAGCAGCCACCACGGGCTCCTCTCACACACCAGGGTGTCTGCAAAGTGAAAGTATCTCTTTACCTACCAAAAATGAGGAAAAAACCTTCATTCCTCAGGTATGCTGTTTTAAAATGGGAACAAACAGATAACTGTTCATCAAGAGCATTGCAATATTTATTAATCCCTCACGTTAGTTGAACTAATTAATAATATAAGAGTTACCAAGAGCAATTCTCCAACAGGATTTAGCACTGAATTATGAGTAATTGTTCACTGGAATTTTATTTAGCTAAAACTGCTTCTCTGGCAGGAAATTCTGTGTGCAGCTTGCCCAAAGCTTCATTCCCAGAATTATTTTTGGGGTGACCTGGGTGGCTCTGTGTTCCCTTGTGGAGCTGCAAGCAACACCAAGCAGGAGTTTCATTTTCCTTACATTTACTCATGACACAAAGACTTTTGTCATTCCCTTGGTCACACTGTCCTGGCATCCATCCTAAATCCTGCAGTAAGCACAGTGTGGGTGCTCCAGGCTGATTTGAGATCATCTCCTCTAATATGAAGCTGAATTAAATCAAATTGATGCAGTCCAGAAGAATTTTCAAGGTTGTCTGGGACATCAAACAAAACTTTTACACAGAGCACAATGACAGAAAAACTCACAGATGAATTTGGATTGATCCCCAGAAGCATGAAAGGCCCTTGATGTGACTCTTGTAAGAGCTACAGTTTCCCCAAATACTTTTTATTTCCTTGAAATGTCCTTTTTACAGGAAAATGGCAGATAACAGCTACTGCTAAGACAATACTCATTTTTCTGTTTGGATTTCAATGTTCACTTTGAGAGGCTTCAACTCATGAAACTAAGAAAATTCTCACAATAGAAAAAGCCACAGATGCAAAAGCTCTGATTTTGAAACTTTTGTTTCTTTTTTTTCCCCCCTGCAGGTGAGATCACCAGCACATCATCCTTACCACTGAATGTTTCCTGGGCTCAAATCCTCAGGGCAAATTTGATTTCTATCAAATATGGCCCATTTGATAAACCAAACGCTGCTGCCTGTAATCATAAAATTACATTAAATCAGCCCAATTACCCTGAAATGAACCTAAATCTGTACAGATCAGCTAATCTGAAAGAGTTATCATCTCATGGAATTAGATTGAAGCCAGACAGGCCCCATCCAGCTTCAGGATGTCGTGAGCTCCCAGCAAAGGGCTGAGAGCTCCATGGGTGGTGTGGAGGGATGGAGGGACGATCAGATGGAGGGATTGGGGTAACCTGAGCCCAGAACAGCCTCACTTGATCCCACAAATGAGGGAGAACCAGCAGCACAGCTCGTACTGGAAGCACTTTGCCACCAGTAAGAGCCCAGCACTGACTGGGGACACGGAGAGGAGGGAGCCCTGTGCTCACCCTGCTCTGGGGGTTTGATGCATCCGTGAACATTTTTACACCCATAAACTCGGACGAATTTGAGTTGGGCTGGAAGGGAGCTCAGCTTTGCAGTGTACTCTGCCTCCCTCTCCTGGCCTGTTCCCGGGAATTCTATAAATCAGCTGCTTTTGGTGCAAAGTGAACCGAGAGCAGCACGAGCCACGTTAGAATATTAGTCCATGAAGATGTGCAAAACCTACAGACGAAAAGACTGGAGCCCTGGAAATCCTCCCCAGCCCTGTGCTGAGACTGCCAAACCCACATTTGCCACGGCCCAGCAAAAAGAAAGGGAAACAGCCCGGCCAAAACACCAATAATCCCCCTTGCAGATCACAGGGGTATCAAACCCCAACAATTTCTACTCAAAAGAAACCATCACAGCCCCACTCCCCCATTAATCATTTTAAATTTATTACTAAATGTCCTCCCCAAGGGAAAGAGGAGGGGGGGAAAAAAGCATCAGTCTGAGCCACGATTGCCTAATTCAATCAAGAAGAATGAAGGCAGCAAACCTCAAGTGGAACATTACCCCGCTCAGTGAGAGTTAACATAACAAAATCCCTCCCTCCACAGGGAAAACAGAACATTCCTGGAGTGCAGTCAAACAGCACTGGGCATTCCCAGGTAACTGGGACCAGCTGGGTTAGAAAAACTGGAAGAGAAGGGGGGGAGAAAGAAAGAGAAAAATCAAATTAACCCCCTGTTCTGCTCACAGGAAAAGCAGCAGCTGCAGCCTGAGTTTGGAGTTTTCTTTGGATAAACCTAAATATGTGATTAATGGCTGGCAATAGCTGGAATACAGTAAAATGCTCAAGATCAATAGCATAATTAGCATTAGATGCAATCAGATCCAGGCAGTTCGGTCCTTGAGAAGCTCATTTGTATTTTAAACTTTCTTGTGTGTCTTTTGCCATCCAAACTGGGGATTATGTTGACTTGGGTTTTTTCCACATAGTGAACATTAAGATTTTAAATGGAAATGTTGGTACTAATTTCATCCATCTCTGATTCTAAGGAATATTAAATTTAAATAAAATGCAGAACTTTATAGAAAAAAAATCTAACAACTGAAATGGTTTCTCTGGGGTTCCTAAACATGTATAATAAATCTTCACAGGAGTTAATCCCATTTAACCAACTGTGAATGTTAAATTACCCTTCTAGTTCATTTACAGTTTGCCTTAAAGATAAAAGGTTTTGTGGGGTTTTTTGTGTGTTTGTTGGTTTTTTTTTTAATCTACAAAAGCAGTATTTTGCTGTTTACAGGAAATAAATCCCACCTTATAAATTTGGGTAGTTGGTATTTGTAACTTGATATGTTTGCTGTACTTTCCACATTATTTACTAAACCCCTAATTCTTGAGGGGGGGGAACAAGAAAATCTCAGCTTCCAACTAAGAAAACACAAGTATTTGTAGAGGACATTCAGAAATTCAAGTCCAAAAAGTCTTTTCCCTACTTATTCCTTTTTTAAAGCAACCAGCTCAGCTGGGGCTGCCCATCCCAGTAGCCTGACTCAAATCCATAGGAATTTGGGATGATGGATCACTGTTTTTTGAGTCAGTGTGTTATCAGCATCTTAAACACACAGCACACTGATAGATAAGCTGGTGAAAAACAAACTGCTCTCAGGTCTGCAGTGGGCCACTGGAAACCTGCTGCCCAAGCTGAATATATACATAAAAAGGAAAGAAAAAGGAAAAAAAGGGGGGGGGGGAAGAGGAGGGGGAAGGAAAAAAAAAGGTTTTAAGTTTCCTAGAGAATATTTGTGCTCTGTCTCAGAGTACATGTCAAGAAAAAGTTTTGGTTTTTGGTGGGGTTTTTTTGCCAAAACTTCTTTTACTTTAAAACAGGTGCTTGATAGGGAATCAGGATCCAGGCAGGAGCTGTTTTCCCACAGCACAGCAGGAGACACCAGGCAGCAGCCACCGGGGGTCAGCACCACAGCAGGAAGGACACTGATGTCAGAAACACCAGCTTTTCCAGAAAAACAGAATTATTCAGGTCGTGGGTATCAGCCACAGGTTGATGGAGAGCTGTGTCTGACAGAGGGACTGGATTATTTAGGGAGAATTTTAAAAGAGCTATTTTTTTAAGAGTCCTTTGCCATCATTACCTGTCCACAGGTGAAAAACAGAGCAAGGAGCTCCAATCCACTGCAATCATAAAAATGGCATCTTGATTTAACCTTTTGTTCGACTCATTACTGGAGCCTTCCCAGACTTCCCAGCAGCTGGGAAATATGGATAAATAGAGTAAATAAATGTTCCCAGAGCTGTATGATGCCGCAGCCAGGTCACTCTGAATATTTCTAACACATTTAAGGGAACTGAAGTACCTTTGAACCACCTGCACTTGCCCTGCAAAGCTTCCAGTGCAGCCAGGAAAGAATCAAACCCTTATTTGCAGCCTGTAGAAATCACCATACACTCCCAGCTGAGCACACAAGTGCTGCTGATCATGGAATCACAGAATCCCAGAATGGTTTGGGTTGGAAGGACCTTAAAGCTCTTCCAGTCCCAACCCCTGCCCTGAGCAGGGACACCTTCCACCAGCCCAGGTTGCTCCAAGCCCCGTCCAACCTGGCCTTGGACACTTCCAGGGATGGGGCAGCCACAGCTTCTCTGGGCAACCTGTGCCAGGGCCTCCCCACCCTCACAGGGAAGGATTTATTCCCAATATCCCCTCTCTCCCTGCCCTCTGTCCATACGAATCCATTCCTCTTGTCCTGTCACTCCATGTCTTTGCAAAAAGCCCCTTTCCAGCCTTCCTGCAGCAGCCACAGCCCCATCACTCAGCATTCCTCAGGGATATTCCTGGCAAACCTGAGGCTGAGCTGGTGAGTTCTGCAGCCACTGAAGCAGATTGTGCCCTTGTTTTGGTGTCTGCAAAATCCAGCTCATGACAGGCAACACCTGTGTAAGAGAACCTGAGCAGCTCAAACCAGGGACAGACTGTTTTTATCCAGGCAGAAAGATGCTGCAGGGAGGATGAAACTTCTTTTTGCTGTAACTCACAGCATCAGATGCCTTTTGTTTTGCCAAGCTTTGACAGACACACTCTGAATTCCCTGGAATTTAACTTATTTGCTTTTTTAACCATTTGGTTGAGGGCAGCACTTCCAGCCCCCTCACAAAAGAGAGTCAGTGCTGTGCACACAGAATATAACCCACCATAACTGCCCTGCTCGAGTAATGGGTGAGCAGGAAAATAAAAGAATAGTGGAAATGCAAATAAATTTAATTGCCTGGAACTTGCTCTCCTCACCAGAGGCAGCACAGCCCAGCTGGCAGAGCAGCCCTGGGGTGAGCAGGTCGTGCCATTAACCAGAGTGGGGGCAGTTTGCTCCAAGGTCACCAGCTCTGGATGCTGTGCTGGGAGCCCTTAAATAGGTGCTTTTTGGATAATTATGGTATTACAGGATAATACTGCAAAAATGCAATATTCCTCATTTGCAACCCATCTGCCACAACTCTTGGGACACTGCAGCATCATCTTTCTCTTCTGCAGGAATAAAAACATCCCTTTCTCTCTCCCAACCTGTTTTCTCTTTACACAGAGGTTTGGTGATGCCACATTTTCATTCCCAAAACTAATGGAATCAAACACATTTTCCCTATTCAGACACTTTTCCCATGTTTAAATCTCATACATTATTTCATTCCCAGCCAAGATAGCATATGGGTATTTTGAGAGTATTGTCTTCTGGCTCTGTAGGAATGTTCAGTTTTGGAAGGTCTCACATCACTGCAGCCATTGCATCAACCAGGGTAATAAAGCACAAAGGCAATAACACCTCAGCCTCGTTCAGCTGCTCTCCCAGTTCACATGCTGATGGCCTGGATGTGTTCTAGTAAAATACTTTCATTATTTCACATCAGAACTTAGGAAAAAATATCCATTTACACGATTCTCAAAAATCCCCACCTACCATAAAACAGGATAAAGCCAGAGCAAAGGCAAAGCTTTGCTTCATGTCTTTCATCCCCTTTTCCTTTCTATTAATGCATGGCCATTAAAATTGCCTCCAAGACCTCCATAGGAAGAATAATAACTAACTCCTGTTTGTAGCTGCAAATCCAATCATACACACATTTTCAGTTCATTATTTTGGTGTCATAAAAACATGAGGGTTGCAATTGCAAGGAGTTATTACATCCATATACTTTGCTATTCAGGAGCATTAATTGACAAAACCAAATTTGTCCATCAGGAGGGCAGATGAACCCTGCCCATAATTGAATCAGGAGTAAATCAGCTCACAAGTGGTTCACATACAGATGGTGTAATAATCAAGTCTGTTGAGATGACAGGGAACAATTTATATTTAATTTATGCAAGAAAAATACGTTCAATATTTTCCTTCTGTTTTCTGTTGTTGGTTTGGTTTTTTTTTTGTCAGATACTCGATGGTTTATGACAGTCATAACATTTGGGAAAAGCTTCTCCTTGTTGTTTGAAGGATAAACCCCTCCTGCTGTGCATCATATAAATAGATGTAGGTACATGGATAGAATTTCACAGTTGATGGTGCACCCATGGTCACTGCTGCTCCCCCTCAGGGGCTGGGCTGGTTTTAAGCAGATTAATCACATCTACATGGGATAAGGGGTGAAGTGACAGAGGAATTACTTGGCCACAGAGGGGGTGGGATGCAGCCCCACAGCACTGGGCACCTCAGCTCCCAAATGTGCTGCCTGTTCAACAGGACCCCAGAAGTCCAGGGTAGTTCTGCAGGGAGTAAAGCCTGGAGAATCCAAGGAAATGTGGATTCAGCTCCAGCCCAAGTCCAACTTTCACTGTCTCTTTAACACCCAAACTCCCTACATCCCCATTTTTGGAAAATACTGTTTTTCTCCCCTCTCCCAAGGAGGTACAATCCATCACCCTCAGGACACCATCTGGCCATCAGAAACATCTGATCTCTGCTGTGAGAGACCCCTGACCCCCTGTCCCAGCCAGGCACTGCAATTCCAGTTCCCATGGGCTTTTCCAGTCTGAAATGAGCCACAGCAGGAAATCCCCTCACAGATAATGAACCCTCCAGTCTCTTACACCCCACTTTGCCCACTGAAATTGTGTCTTCATTGATCTCTCATGCACTTCTCATTTATATTTTTGAGTATTAAAAGACCTTGTCTGTGGTGCCTTTGCCCTTCAGAGCCTTGTGCAGCCCCAGGGTCACCTGCAGCTTCCTGAGCAAACAGCAATGGCCCAATATTTGTGGGATTAAAAGGATAATACAGTAAAGCAATAAAAGACATAGACAGCAAGTGGACTCCATCCACTCTTTTCCTCCTGGGAGCACAGGGCTACCTAATGAAGTGAAGAGAGGGAGATAAATGTCACTTCTTTTTATCCCTAATAACAGCTCATTCCACTGGGTGGAAGAGAAAAATATTAGTGACCTTCCCATTTCATTCGTGTGGCCCCTGAATCTATTCAGCTCAGGCAGGAGCACATCACCTGTCAAGGAGCATTTTTACTATTTGCTTTTCTGGGAAGAGGGAAATGACATTAATTCAAGTGCTGGAGCTGGAGAGGATCAGATTATCCAGTTCTCACCTAAAACACAGAACTCCAGGGGCTGCTGGAGCAGTTGGTTTCTGACACTTCCTCGTCATCTCGGGAAAACAGGGATTTGGTTTTGACAAAAATGACACTCCTTTCCACACCAACACACACAAGGTGATTTAGCATGACAGTATCATACATGGAAAGCTGACAGGGACTTTTATCAAGCACCACAGTGATGAGCACAGAGATTTATGTGGTTGTTTTCGAGCTGCTGAAGCCTGTTCTGACACCAGCATGTAAACCCAGACCACAGCTCCACCCCGGGGAACAGAAACCTTGCAGGGCAGGCAGGTTTAGTAACAGGTAAAAACTCAACATTTCTGCCCCATGAAGTCTCAACAGAATAACAGGCAATTCTGTGATGCTGCAGGCAGTTTTCTCTTCCAGGGCTGGCCAGCAGCACAACACCCTCAGGTTTCTGCATTGTAGTGGCAGGACAAGGAGCAGAGAGTTCACACTGAAAGAAATTTGGGTTGGATACCTAAATTGGATACCTAAAATGGAAAAAATTCCTCCCTGTGAGGGTGGTGAGGCCCTGGCACAGGTTGCCCAGAGAAGCTGTGGCTGCCCCATCCCTGGAAGTGTCCAAGGCCAGGTTGGACAGGGCTTGGAGCAACCTGGGCTAGTGGAAGGTGTCCCTGCCCATGGCAGGGGGTGGGAATTAGATGAGCTTTAAGGTCCCTTTCAACCCAAAGCATTCCATGACTGAGCATCACGAGTCACTGATGCCTCACCCAGGATACCACTGGTCCCCCCCACCCAGGAAGACCAGGCCCTTGGGGATCACCAAACCCACCTCACTTCACCCACCTGAGACCTGCTCCTGCCTCTTGCTTTCCCCAAACCAGGAAACCCAACCCCAGGCACAGTAATTAACCCGGGCTGTCAAATCATATTTGAAAACATCTTCGCCATCCACACCCCCCTCTTCTCCTGGGAGAGCAAATAAACAGCTTGTTACCATGAAAGATTTATTACTGACTAATGCACACAGGAAACCCGATGCACTGAGTACCAGGGAACACATTCCCAGCCCGGATTCTGTGTGGTCTCAGACCAACAGATCCAAGCAGATTTTATGCTGTTTTTTTCTTGTTGTCCATGAGAGGAAAGAAAAGCTGTCACTAAAGGTTTAATCAGATGCTCTCAGAGCTGGAACCTGAGCTCTGAAATCAGGAAACCCAGAAGCAGCAAAGATCTGATGGGAACCACCCCTGGAAGTGTTCAAGGCCAGGTTGGACAGGGCTTGGAGCAACCTGATCTAGTGGAAGGTGTCCCTGCCCCTGGAAGGGAGTGGAACTGGATGAGATTTAAGGTCTCTTCCAACCCAAACCATTCTGGGACTCTGTGACATCTCCCTCAGTACCCGGTGGCACAGCTAAACTCAGCCTGGGAGTCAAACCAAGCTCACATCCAGCTGGGGAGCAGCTACCAGAGTGGGACACAGCCTGCAAGTGCTGCATGATGGATATGTAATGGAAAGATAATATGGAAAAGATTCACTGCAAAATCCCAGGGTCTGGACGATTTTCAAATTGCTTTCTTGCTCGTTCTGGTCACATCTTCAATCAAGGTCCTTATTTCATAACCAAAGGAAAATTAACTGGCAAGGCATAAAGAAAAAATATTGGGAGCCTAAAAAAAATCAGTAGCGTCTGTGAGCCAAGGAATTGATGGAAAATGACAATTAATCTAATGGAGCAGTGAGTCAGAGAATAATGCATGATGGTAAATCCAGAAAACTGCATTATACCAAACAAATTGCTTGGAATCTGCCCATGTATAAAATAAATGGTTTCTCTGCTAAGCCAAGCTTCTAGAAAGCCCTCAGCTCTCCTTGAGACCAGGCCTCATTTCACATATTCAATATTTCATGGGAGAACAGAGGGGAAATACCCTTCAAATTCTCAGTCACCCTCATTTTTAAGTTCGGTTGTGCCAATCATAAATCTTTCAGACCTTTTTCTTTTTCTCCTAAAATTAAAAATTAGAACCTTTCATTTTGGTACCAGTAAAATTTATGGCATGTACCTGTGCCAGATTCAAATTTGTGCTTCAAGCAGGAAAGATCCTCCAGCATTGCCTGGCAGAGGGGAATTTCTGCTGGGATCAGGAAGATTTAGGACAGGGCTATGAATCCAGCCCAATTCCCAATTACTGCTTTTGGAAATCACCAGCCCTGCAGTCAGGTTGGAGAAGGCAAAACCCCACCAACCCACATGGTTTGCCAACGAAACAGAAACCTTATTCCCTGAGCCACCCCAGGCAGGAATTACAGCCCCTCTTTGGAAATCAAACTCCCTCTAAATGTGACCACATCCCCAGGTGACAATGACAGATCTTTCAGGCATCAGCCGTATTTAATGCCTGTGACAGCAAGGATTTACTGCCTTGGGAAGCTGGAATTTTGTCAGTGAATTCCCAAAGCAGGGAGCACTGTTCCCTGTGCTCCTGGCAAATAAACACCCAGGTAACCACAGGGAACACATCCCAGCAAACAAAGTTATTGAGGTGCAGTAAATTGGTGAGATAAGGGGCAGTACAATAGGATGGGAAGAGAGAAATTTAACTTTCCAAGGAGCATCCCATGTGCTGTGCCAGCAAACGGTGCTCCAGAGGGTAAATAAAGAGCAAGTGCTTGTGCAGAGGGCAGAGCAGCTCTGGGGCAGGGCTGCCATGTGATAACACAATCATCAGACTGATACTGTGATTATGCAAATCTCCACGGGCTGTGCTGGAATAATCAGCCAATTGTGCAGAATCAGCTGCACGGAAGAACTTCCCAAGTTTCCATGGATGGGGACGAGGTGCAGTTGGGAGGAGGAGGAGGGTTAACTTTCCAACATTCAGCTTTTGGTTTGCAGAGCAAGTTATTGAAGAGCAGCACTGGGAGAAAGGGAGACGTTTGCAAGGGGGTGTCACACCCTCTGCTCCTCTCCATCAAGGACAGATAATGCCCCACACCCCCCAAGGCACGTTTTGCCAGCAGAGCCCAGCTCTTCTCACAGGGGATTTGGAGGAGAAGAGTCCTTATACCAAAGGCAGAAGCTACAAAACCCATGAGCTTGTTCCAGGTGGGGCATCAAAGGTGCTGTCGAGCCTGTGATCTATCTGGAGCTCAGCAATTCTCCAGGCACATCATCTGACATTTAATTAAGGCCAAGACCTTTATCATTCAAGCACATCACAGGGTTATTAAGAAGCCCAAATGTCACCAATGCCAGCGATGTGGCACTGGGTGTCTGCAAGTGTTTCCTGTGAGATTTGGGCTGTTTGGGTCAGAACTGACTCCTCACAGCTCCTCAGGGATTGTCACTGGGGAGAATCACAGGGGCAAGATCTGCTTTTATGGTTTGTATTTGCACAGCCCTACACAACATGGAGCCTTTTTATGGCTCTACCCCAAATGCCATTTGTCCAGTGACACAGGACACAACTAAGTAACCAGAGTTTGATGTCCCAAACATGAGCCCATTCCTGTTTCCTCAGGGCATCCCTCCTGCCCACACCTCGAGGGCCTATGACCACGGACAGAGCCACAAATATATCAGCTGAAGTTCTGCTTTCAGGTGTGCTGAGTATAAATTACCATTACCATAAGGATAGAAAACACATATAATCTGCTCAAATCACTTGGGGTGTCAGTGGCATCCATGGCAGACATCCTTACATTGTACACACCTTGTACCTGAGAGAACACCTAGAAAATCCTGCTAATACAATCCACCAGAAGGAAAAAAATCTTCTGCTTGGGTTACTGCAGTGGGATTCAAAAGCCCTGGAGTCACAGGTTTCCTCTCTGGCATTTTCCTCTAAGAAAGGACATGCAAAAGCAAACCAAATTAAAATTACCACCTGTGTTTTTTCCACCTGGTTGGTCTCACTAATTTGGGAAACAAATTGCTAACCCAGGACTGGGGCTTTCTCAAACATCTCCTCTTCAGGTAACATCCAACACCATGGATCCACGGCCTTAGGACTGATCCCAGGACATGGAATAGGGAAGTTTAACACCAAACCCTCCTGGAGATCTGCCTGACATTACCTTGGAGGCAGCTGCATGAACTCAGGCTTGATTAACTGCTCAGCTGTCAGCTAACAGTCACCCAGCTCAGCCTGTGAAAGTACTACAAGAGGCACAGCAGAAGTTGCAAAAAGGTCTGCAGGAAACCCTAATAACATGATATTTTGAATTTCACCACAGAAATAGAAACATACAATCCAAACATCATTTGCTGCAGGATTGGTTGGGGAGGAGAGAGAGAAAAGAGGAGAGAAAAAGAGGATGGGACATTTTGGAGGATATTTGTGCTAAGATATCTGCACCAGCACAAACAGTATTAAAGTACCAGTAGGTCTGGGTAAAACAAGCCTAAAATACAATCTCTAGGCTCTAAAAATTCAGAGCAAGTGTTGTTATGGCATCGTTGCAGAAAGCCAGGCTTTCTCCACAGCAAGTAAACAAACACATCCATCCTCAGAGCTACCTGGCAGCAGGGAGAGGAAAAAGAGAACAAGTCTTGTAAAATCCCTTATCCAGTGTATTAGATTTGGGAACTCAGGTATGAAGTAGGGTGAAAGCAAAAGCTCTGGGGCATTTCATGGACTGGTACTTCAGAGCACCAGGAACAACCAGTGTGAGGAACAATTAATGAAAGCAAGAGGCAAACATGGAAAATTTGGGATTAGTCATGTTCCACACCACCTGCTTAACAGCCAGAAGGCACAGACAAGAGAGAACCAGGCCCATCTGTAGAGACTTATAAATGTATGAAAACAACTGGGGAAAGGATCAGAGCTGCCAGATGCTACAATAACACAGACAACCAAGGAAAGCAATGGAAAACAACAAACACTTTGTCCTTCACAGCCCTGACCACCAAAGCAGAGATCCACACACCTGGAGATGCTCTGGACTGCAGCATCACCCTCCAAAACAGCAAATCAACCTCCACTTTGGGTGCCGTGATTTTGAAATGGAAAAATCACCACACGTGTTGTGTTCACACCAAAACACAACAGTGACTTCCAGTGTCAAGGAAAGAGCAGCTTGTTCCAGTCCACATTAACCAAAAACCACACAACCATCCCAACCCCTGCTCATATTTGTAACTATTTGGGCAAAAAAGCTTTGGAATCATCTCATGGGAAGCTGAGGCAGGTGTGCAAATGCAAGAGGGGTCCAGTTTTCCCTTTGGAAAACACTGGGTTTTAGGGAAGAACTTGGGAAACAGGACAGGGAGAGGACACTAAGGGCATTGCAAACCAGGAGGTGGGATGGGCTATAAGGTGGTAGCTGCACACGTTCCTCTCTTACCTGCTTCCATGAGCTGGCACTGCTGCCCAAAAACTTGTGAGAAGGTAACAGGCCCTGGTGCAGGGCTGGAGGTCACCGGAGGGGAGTCCATAGTTCTCTCAGCGTCCTCTGTGTTAGTCATGGAGCAGAGCCCAGCAGCTCTGAGAAGCTCCTGTGCCCCACAGATCCTCAGCGGGCAGGAGGAGACCCCCAGGGAGCAATGGTGCCTCTCCCGGAACTCCCAGGATGCTCCTTTCCCTGTTTTCAAGGGGCAGTATCAGCACACGTTTTCAGTTGAGTGTCATCAGTATTTTCATTGAGGAAAATTAAGAGTCTGTGCGTGTCCCAGGAGGTTCTTATTCGTCCTGGGCAGGTCTGGTGGCTTCAGGCACAAATTAGCACCAGGCACTGAGGATTGGCCCCTTCGGGGGTTTCTGCCATGGTTTGAGCAAAGTCATGAGGTTCTTCTCCTCCCGAGGTGTCTAAACCCAGCAGCAGTTTGTCCGTGAGCCCGGGCACATCCCCTGCCGGGAACACGGGAGTTTTCCCACCGCGGGATGCTGGAGCCGGGAGCCTCCGTTCTTCCAACCCTCCCGCTGCGAGGGCCCCGGGGATGCTGGAGCACCGCAAAGATCCTTCTCCGCCTCTCCCCGGGGCTTTGAGCCCGAGCTTCACCTCAGGAGGTCACAGGAGGCTTCCAGGGGACGCGGCCCCCTCTGGGACCGGCGGCCCCGGGGCTGCGGCGGGCGGGCTCCGCTCGGGGGGCTCCGGCAGCTCCCGGCATCACCCCCCCCGCCGCTTATCCCTTCCCTACAGCCCGCTCCCCCCTTCCCCCAGCCGAACCGGCGAGGGGGAGGAGACTGGAGCCACGTTAAGTAACATCCTCTGCCCTGCTGCAGTGGCTGCCTGTCCCTCCTCCCTCTGCCCGGATGCAGCGGCTGCTCCCGGAGCGCTCCTGGAGGCGCTTGGAAGTGCTAACTCAGGCAGGGAACGGCGAACAGCCTGACTTAACCCTCTCCCGGCTGCCTTAACCCTCCCCCGCCCGCCTGCCCGCCGGGATGCTCAAGGGAAAGGGGGAAAGACGCCAGGGCTGGTACCCAAACCCCACCGCGGAGCCCACGGCTCTGCATCCCGCAGGGACGCCTGGCTGGAATTCCTTCAGTGTAAAAAAAAATTCCAGGGTTGTTTGCAGGGAAGAGGGACCAAGAGTTAACTCCCAGCAAAGTCTGACAGCGCTGATTCATCCTCACTTTAAAAACTCCCTCTGCCAATGCGAGGGATGCTCGCTCCGGGAGCTCCGCATAAATTTGTCCTCCGTGAGTCATCGGAGCTTTCTTTGGGAAGTCTGCTGGCAAGGAAGGTTGTTACCTCACGGCCGGGAAAACACACCGTGCCCCGGGTGGAAATTAGAGACGGTCGGATCAGAGCAGCAGAAAGGCCGGGGCAGAGAATGAGAGGCACCCGCGGGTCCCCCCATCCCGGGGGAGGCAGAGCGGGGATCTCAGCCCCCCTGCAGCCAAAGGAGGCACAGAGAGAGGCGGATTCACTGCCCAGGGACACCTGGGGAATTCTGAGCAGCGGGAATTGAAGTCACGTCTCCCGGCCTGTGCCGCAGCACAGCTCCCGGGGCTGGGGCGCTGCCCAGAAAATCCCAGCTCGGTCATTTTCTTGTATCTGTCCCCAGGTATTACACAATTTAAGGAAGGATTGTTTTACAACGAGGGTGGGGAGGCTCTGGCGCAGTTGCCCAGAGAAGCTGTGGCTGCTCCATCCCTGTAAACATCCAAGGTCAGGCTGGACAGGGCTCTGAGCAATCTAATCAAGTTGAAGATGTCCCTGCTCGTGGCAGGGGGTTGGACTCGATGCCCTTTAAAAGTCCCTTCTAACCCAAACTATTCTATGATTTAAATGGTTTTAGGCTCAGATTTGCTATGGCAGAGTCCAAACAAACAACCCAGAGACTACTTTGCAGGTTTATTTCGCTAAGGACACAGGTTTATTTTGCTAATTTCTGTCCTCACAAGAACAAAAAGATTCAACTTGACCTTCTGGTTCTTCATATGGAGGAAAGCAAAAACTTGGCCATTTAGTCCACATGTCTCCAACATTCAGATATTCATTCCCGTGGCTGGTTTTTTTCCTTCCCAACTCTTTGCCTGTTATTCCCTCTCACCATGTCCCAGGAAATCCTCCCAGAGCTGTTTGGCAACTTGTCTGCAAAATCCACCACAGAGCTGCATTGAGCTCTGAAATATTAAAACATAATTTAAAAAAAAAAATAATTATGCAAGAGACTACTTGGAAGTCCCTTTTCCCTTTTTTCTTAGCAAAACTTTTCCACCTTCAAGACTTCAGCAGTTTTAGTGTTGCAGACCAACTCACAGATATATTTTCCTTCTCCCCAGTTCTAATGTGCATTAGGAGAACACACTGGAGGCTCTTAAAAAGCAAAACAACTCAATAATCTTATAAAACCTTTATTCTGCAGGACCCTGTCCCTGGAGGGATGGGCACCCTGGGGATAAGAGAACTTCCCAGAGAGGGAATAAAGTGGGGAAATGTTGAAGCCTGTTTGCTGTTTGATTTCCAGAGGATTGTCCAGAGGAGCAGCAGCGTTGCCACCACCTCGTGCTGCCCTCAGGGTCCGTGCCCTATCTGGGGCAGTGGTTACACAACACCACACAACAGTGCACAGGCTGCTGCCACTGGATCAGCTCAGCCCACGGCCCTGAAAACCAGAGAGCCAGAAAATAAGCCCTTTTGTTTGGGCTGCTCTGGGGGCTGCACCTGCACAGCATCCATTGCCTTCTCTCCCAGTGGCACTGGGAGCAGATGAGCAGTGCAGACACACCGAGGCCTCACCTTGACTCTGGACACAGGGCAAGGGATGCTCCGGTAAGAAATGACCCTCTGTGAGGTACAGAAGTGATATTTTCCACGTACTTCACTGCAGCTCAGCTGGATTTTACTCACAAGCTGGCACCTGTGTCGCTGTGCCCAGTCCCACACAGGATCCAATGCCACATTTCCTCCTCGGGGCTTCTGTGTCTACCACAACAAGCCGAGGTTTATTTAACATGTGCAAGGTTCCTTAAGGTCCCCCATGTCCTGCAGGTTCCATGGTGAGCTCCATCAGCTGCACCCTGCACAGAAAATAACTACTAATAGAACAGATAACCTGATAATTTTTCCAAATTGCAATTTCCAAAGCTAATTTTTTCCAAAATGGAAAAGAAGGGGCTCTGGGCACCCCCAGCCCCCAGCCCACACTGGCAGCAGCACAGGAGCAGTTCACATGGGGACAGAAGAGCCTTGGAAAACACCAGCTCAATGGAGATCTGCTTCTCTTCCATATCCAATTATCCCACTGAACAGACAACAATATGCCACAGGAAAATGTCTGAAAGGGAGAGAAGAAACTCGGCTAAACTCATTACACCAACAGAACAGGCAGTTCATTATAGTGGGACTTCACAGCTCCAGAAATACCCTGGGTTATTCACAACAATGTTCTTGGTAGCAAAGGATTCAGGAATGGGGAAGGGCTCAGGAAAGAACACTCAGATATTGTCCCTAATGAGATGTCAGCAGCTCCCAATGGTAACGAGGGAGAACTCATTTGTTGTGTGTCAGAAGTCAGAGTTTCACTGGTACAAGGCAGAGACTCTGGGGAAAAAAAAAATAGCAGATAAGGATTTTTGCATTTGCTTCCAGCACAGCACTGTCAGGGAGGGCTGGCAGAGTCACGGGCTGGATCCATGGGGGTGTATGGATGGGATTATTCCCCAGCAGACAACACCAGCTCTGGATGCTCCTGCAGTTCTGCTGTGCTGTGCAAGGCAAATGGAGCTTTGCAGGACTCACTTTGAAGAAATGCACTTAAGGTTTGGCATCACAGGCAGCAATTAAACATATTTCTGCCTTCTTTCAGATTACATCTCCATCAGCTCTTGGCTGAAAGAGAATTTTGTTTGCTTGAGTTTTATTCTTTCTGAAAAAAAAAAAAAGTTTGAAAGGCACAGAAGAAAATGACCTAAGTGGTGCAGAGAGAAAAAAATCCTACTCTAAAGGACTTAGAGGATATTTTGGGTAGGATATCAAAAGTAAGGCTGAAGTATGGCTTAATTAATGTATAAATATCCTTGTAGAACAGAAATACCAACTCTGAAAGGACTCTAATCAGTCAGTGCTGGGCACAAATAGAAGCTAAACTCAGATACAGACAGTACTAAAGGAAATAATCTGGATATTTCACTTCTCAAGGTTAAATGAAGAGCATTCCTGAATCAATGCACCCCAGGTAAGCCTGAATCACTGCATGTGATAGAGGAACCCACGAATGAAATTCAGGGAGTCTGTCAGTTAAAAACTCCAGCTGTAGGAAAATTCAATATATAAAAGAAACATATTGTGCAGATGACAGGATGGGAGTTTAATAATAAACACCATGTTTTATAGTCCACATTATCTGGTGTAATGTTGGTCCCCACAGAAGCCTGAAGTCCAGGACTTCAGCTGGAGGGGTGTAGAGGCCCAGAGAAGTTGACTTTAGGTGAGGAGGAGATGAGCCTGGAGTTAACACCCTCTCACAGCTCCCTGTGCAGCCACTGACACCGGCACAGCAAGGGCAAAAAAATTAACAGAAAGGAAACCAAGCTGTGGAGTCAAGGTGACCCAAAACTTAGCAGAGCAGTACAAAAAGGGGGGGTGGGAGTTATTTGCATTAGTACTTCATATCTAGAGATACATCAAATATTTCCAGAGCTGTCTGTGGTGGTTTGAGACCCCTAAAAATCCAATTCCCAAGTCCAAGCCCCCCTCCCACATCTCACCCCAGTGTGAGAGGGGTTTTCCAGACAAAACACAAGACTCAATATGGGGGAAAGGGAATTATATTACAATCACTACACAAATAAATATTATAATACATTATATACATAATCTTAACTATCTCTCCTATGATAAATCAGTATTTACATTGGATCAAATCTCTTCTCCCTTCAATAAAAGTCCAGAAGGGAAGAAGGAAAGATCCTTTCCACGTTTAGCGCAGCAGTATCTCTCTTCTTCCATGCAGCAGCTGGATTGTTGTAGCTGGATCTCTTTCCAATATACACAAGGGGGGTCTCCTCTGACCCCTCTCAGCCCTTCAACTCCAAGTGAAGGTCTCTCTATCTAATCTCTAACAACTGCCTCCCCTTCTTCCAAGGCAGCTGCAAAGCAAGTCACAAACCAAGCACAGCACAGGCTGAGCTCCCCCTGCCTCGGGTGGCTCCTGCTCTGCCTCCCCGGGGAACGAGCCAGGATTGTTCAGACTGCTGGGCCACAAGGTGCTGTGTTTTTCTGTCAGCTTCCCAGGGAGCTCATCCCTGCCCCCAGAGAAATGTGCCCCTGCTGAGGATGCTCAGCACTGTCCGTGCCACCCCTCGGGGAGCATCCGCAGGGTCACCGCACTGAGGGGACCCGCAGCTCCTGAGCAGTGACCTCGGCTCGATGTGAGCCAGACACCCCCAGGGAAAGGCTCAAAGGCTCCACTGCTCCCAGGGAAATGGGAACAGAACCCAGGGAAATGTTGCTCAGCAGCTCTGTTGCTATTTTCTCCCCCGGCTGTGTCTCGCGGGGGAGCTCAGGTGTGATGTGCTTGTGTCCTCCGTGTCCAGTTTTCTCCTGAGCATAAACAATTCTCTGTACGTCCTACAGCCCTGAAAGAGTATTTACAGTTAGCACTGGCATCAAAGACTGAAATAGCCCACTGGGTTTCCTAACTGGGATTTTGGGAGGGGATCCTGCCACCAGCAGTTGTGTTGTCTGCACCCTTCTGCCTCCTGGCAGCTGCCAGCAGTGGGACACAGCTGAACAGCACCAAGGCAGTGGCTGCATCATGAGAGATTGTTCCTCCTCACCCACTTTTGAACGTAGTCTTGTCCCAAAAAAGCCACAGCTCTGATAAAAAGGAGTAATTAGTGCTGCTTCATGTGACAGCGCAGACAGATGAATGAAGGCAGGGAGCTATTTAAAGAATATTTCAGAGGGTTCTCAGGCAGGGACAGAGTGACAGTTCAGCACAATCCCATCTCTCAGAACTCACCTGGAGCTGGATGGCAGTGAAGCCAAACAGGCTGTGACACTGCAAGAGGAGCCTGTTAAGCTGCTGCAGGCACTGACGTGTGACAATGACAACAGTGTTTTTTCACTCACAGGTCAGATTTGGAATGCATAAGGAACCTTCAGGTTTTCTGGGGCAGAGGAGCCATTTTTAGCCTATGTGAGATCAATCTTAATGCCTATAATTCAGCTGTTCCAAACCTGTTTGTTCTGTGTGCTGTTGGTTTTAAGGAATGTGGCTGGATTTATGCACTTGTGATGATGGCTGCCCATCAACCTCAGGGATTTCCTTACGGGGTTTTAAACTGAAGGAGAGTCCATTTAGAGTAGATTTAAAGAAGGTTTTACAATGAGGATGGGGAGGCCCTGGCACAGGTTGCCCAGAGAAGCTGTGGCTGCCCCATCCCTGGAAGTGTCCAAGGCCAGGTTGGACGGGGCTTGGAGCAACCTGGGCTAGGGGAAGGTGTCCCCACCCATGGCAGGGGTGGCACTGGAAGACTTTAAGGTCCTTCCAACCCAAACCATTCTGGGATTCTATGAGAAGTGATGAATCTCACAGCCCTGGAGAAAGCATAAAATTCCTCCATGTGCTGTTTTGAACATGATGTATGAAACAGGGACTATTTCTCGGAAGGAAAACAACCCTCCCACTTCAAGCCCTGCGCAAACATTTACCTTCCAATGGATGAGAGCGACCCTTGACATTCGGGGTGTTGTGTTGCTCCCACAGTGTTGCAACTGCTCCACAAGAGGTTTGGCTCTGAATGGAGAGTCCAAACCGCACAGGACTCGTGTGATGCTCATCCAAGTGTGAGCCCTGGAGTGTGGAGCTGTCAGGAGAGCTCAGGAATCACTGCTTGCATGGATGGAGCCTCACAGACCACAGTGACATCCCCACCTCCTTCTTCCTCTCCTGCCACCCACCACAGAACCCCCAAACCCACTGTTTCAGCCTAGAACACACTAAAGCTCTATTTTTAAGACCTCCTGGGCTGAAATAACAATAAATACTCCCATGATGCAGTTTGCCACGTTAATTTATTGTTGTTCTTTTTCTTTACACGGCAGGCAGACAACAGAGCTTTCAGTCTTTCAGAACCCAAACACCGACCAGGTCCTACCACGTCTCCACACAGTTTATTTTTAATAAACTTCTCAGTGTCAGCACTGTCATGAGAGCACTGCAGAGCTGCCAGTGTCGTCCTTGCAAATTCCTACATGCAAAACCTGAGCTTTTACCCCACCCTCTCCTCGAATTTTCACAAGAACTTGTGATTTTAGTCAAGGGCAAAATTTCACGTTTCATCAGCAGGCACGGGGGAGGTTAAAAATTTGCTGCAAAACTGTGAAATTCTACCTTGGGGAAAAAAAAATGGCATATTTTCCTGAATTCACTGTGAATGAAATATCCTCACTGGTCCAGAGAAACGACACCATTTTGAACTGAATCTTTTTTTTCTGCAAGAAAAATCAACTCCCCCACCCTCCCAAAAAAACCTGTGTTTGTTATTTGAGGAAAAAGGATAAAATCTGGTGCAACCCTGGGTTGCTTCTTGGTGGATATTTTCCTGCCACAGCTTAGACTGTAATGGACCCTTTAAATAGACCAGAACAATATAAATCTGTGTGCTGTGGTCTCTTGGTTGAGTCACACCTGTTATAAAAACGTTTAAAAACAGAGCATTTACAACCAGGGACATAAAGACGTGCTTTTAAAATTGTAAATACATATTTACAGGCTCGTATGATAAACCGGAATTTCTCTGGGAAAAAAATTGTTCCTATATCACAACAATGTACACACTTCCCTCCTTGAGTCTGTCAGTTATTACAGTTCATACCACTCTAAAAAAAGCAGCAAAAATAAATTGCACAGAAGTGGCCCCTGGTAACCTCATTGGTATGCCCTGAAGGCACTGAACTCGCAGCATCCATGCCAGAATTCCCTACTTAATTTAACTGCCTGGAAGTTGAGTGGGTCTGAGGAGAAAACTCTTCCTCAGCAACAATCCTCAAGTGACCAGTGAAAATTTATCCACTAAGTGTGGGCTTTGACAAGGCTGCACTGGGAAAATCAATCCCAATCAATCCATCAATCCCCAACTACGCTTTAAGTCAGAGTGTACTGGAGCTGGGTTTATTAGCACTGTATATTCATTTTCCAAGTGATCTAGACGCTGTCCAGGCACACAGGAAGAGAACTCCTGTTTGAAAAAACAGGGTTTACCATACTAATGTCACATGATGAGAGAAAGTGTGGAGAGAAAATAAAAAGATGATGAGCAAAACTGAAGTGAGGCAAAGTGCTCCGAGAGCTGTCTGTGCACACCAACTTCTGGGAGATACACATAAGGCCAGGAAACTTAATTTCTTGTGCTATTTGACCAATATTTACCAAGCTGCCTAGCAGATTTGGATACTCACTTCCAACTACTCAAAACGAATAATGAGAATCTCAGTGTTCCGAGGCTGCTGTGAAAAATTCCAGCCTTCGTTTGGAATTACTAAATCACATATTTCAGGAGGAACTTATTGCTAGCAAAAACCTCCAAAGGGAACAAATCCTAGAGACTCTCCACTCCAGGAATGGGACAGAGCAGCCAGCAATGGCACGAGCATCTCAGTGGTCTCACAGTCTTGGACTGGAAGCATCACTTCCAACGTGGAAGGGGATGTAGCTTTTTATGGCTCAACTAGTTCTCAGCATCTCAGCCTTCTCCCAAACCACAATTGCACTTAGAAAGCCTCCAAGAGGGGTTGGGTTATCCAAAAAGTCTGTAGTGAGATAATACAAGGTCCTGAAGACCTTTTCTTTCTGACTCAACACAGAGCTAAAATGTTTTTACGGTGAACAAACCCAATGTTTCTTCTTTAAAGCTTTTGTGTTCACTTTGAACAATTTGATTTTCATCAAAACTGTACAAAATTAACTGTTCTCAGCAATTTCATACACATGTATTAATATCTGTCATATATATATATGAAGATCCATATAAAATTGAGCCTTTTTTAACTCTTTCAGGGTGTTGGGAAGGAGAATCAACTGGGCACTTGGTTTGTTTTAACTAACGTGTGCATACACAGATCTGTGCTTATCTGTGTGGAGTGCAAAGACAAGGACAGGAATAAACTGGCTGAAACAAGAGGGAAATAAGGGCAATCAACCCTCTTACCCTCCTTAGTCCCCAAACTGGATACTACATGGGCAGGGATCCCGGAAAAACGTGTCTTGGCTGGGAGGTGAAATGGGCAGAGACATCCCTGTGAGATGATGCACCTGGGGGTGATTGTCACCATTTGGGGGCAAGAAACAGGTAACAGACTTTCTGCACTGCACTTTACCAGCTGATCCCTCTGTTTGTGGAATTTCTCTTTACTGGCTGCCAGCTGCCTTCGTGGATTCCCTCTGGACAGGAGCACTGAAACTCAACATGCATTTGTAGAGTCCCAACAAACACAAGCCTCCTATTTAAGGACAAGGGATGTAATTAAGGAAAAGTGTTGTATTTAAGAACAAGTGTTGTACTGAAGGACAAGCATTACCTGATAGTGCACAGCAACACCTGTGTTTGTTACTCTCACTAAATAAATAAATCCTGACTCTAACAAAACCACCAGACTGGCAACAAAAGTAATGGCAGCTTTTGAGAAATGGATGCTTGTCCCTTTATGAAACTGGGCTGTCAGTGCATTCACGGGGATCATAGAACAGGTGGTCTTCCCAAAAAACGTGGGTCCTGATGCACTTCAAAACCAACAGCAACACCCCCATTAAAGCTAATGGGGTATCCACAGACTTCACCCGTGGAAACCTCAGCAAAACCTCCCACTCCCCTCAGTGGTTTTTCTGTAGGATGCCCTGTTCTTTACCCATTAGATGTAAAGTAGAAACTAAAATGATGTAACAGTCTTTTCAGAATTTAATTGCATAGTATGTTAAACCCCTCTGTGCCCTCCCAGAAAGAGGAGACTCACCCAGACCCATCCACCCTCTGAACACAAGGACTTTGCCTGCAAATGCCTGAACGTTCCCCCAGGCTGCTGCACCAGCTGTGGGTCTGTGGGCTCCTGGGGTCAGGGCACCCCGAGATCCCCCTCTCCCAGCAGCCACAGTTCACCACTCTCCAGAAAAGGCAGGATCTGCTCTGTGCTCTCTCCTTTGGAAGGAAGGATGAGATGACAGGAGTGCTTCCAGCAGAAGAAACCACTGTCCCTGTTGTCTGCCGAGGAACTGGTGCCACCTCACCCGAGCAAAAGCAGGAGAGGACAATGCTGGAGGATTACTGCATCTCACCTTTTCCAGTCAGAAGTTCCTGAAAATACAGAGAGAGTTGCATTTAATCAGAGATAGCTTTAAGATGAGTAGTCACAGTATCTGTCCCATCACACGGAGCTGAAGCAGGACAAGTCATTCAGCTGAGCAGGGAAGAGATGCCCAGGATTTAATTTTCCCACAACTAAATGGTCTGTGCCAATTAGGGATGTTAAGATCTCATTAACCACCACTCCCACTATTCAGGAGGTAGTAAACTTCAGCATTTTACTAACCTTCCCCCCAAAAGGTTATTTTTTTGGAACACATTTAAGAAGGAATAAATTTCAGGCTGCAGCATCTTGATTTTGCTGGTACTCGTTCTCACCTTTAGCTTTACACGTGTTAAGTATCGTGTTCCTTAGCTGTTACATCGGTATAAAGGAGATCATTATCTGCATGTTAATGGTGGGGAAATGAAGGAGCAGAAAACGGTACCTTGTTAAAACCAACAGTAAATCGATTCAGCCTCACCAATACACTGGGCCAGGGCATTAATTTGCCCAAACCCGCAGAGCTTCATTACACAGTTTATCTCACAACCCAACCGATGTTTTTGCATGTTATCACAGCACTGCAATTTGCATTGTAATGCTGCTCTTTGAGCTCCGGGCAGGCCACCAAAGCAGAAAGCACAACACACATCCCAGGTGTCCTTGTTTTCTTGGACAGAGTCAATACTCAGCCTAAAAGACCTCAAAGCACTTGGCCCACTACTATGACCAGATAGAAATACCGTGATGGGCATAAACCCCATTCTTACAAAAATTCACACCATCTTCAAGCTCCCCAGGATCCAGAGGAGAAACCCCTCAGGTCTTAAAAGACCACAAACAAAAGAAAACTCTCCTTACACCTTCCATGAGGCTGAAGGGCTGACTATCCTAAAAAATCCTTTAAATCCAGAGTACCTAAGCACCCGTTACTAGAGAAGACCTTGTTCCTCGTGACCAGCTTACAAGAGCAAGGACACTGAGGGTTTTGTGAGGCTTGGGATGTACCTGTAAAGTGCTCTGCACTCCTTGCCCACAGACACGTGGAATGGTTTGGGGACAAAGGCCCTGAGCATCCTCCCGTTGCTGTTCCCTACCTGGTTTATTGGATGTGCCGAGGGGTCTATTCCTTGAAGGAGTGGGATGAGGTGCAGCCGGATTTCCTGCACTGCCTGGCGCTGGTGTTATGTGAGGAGGAGGAGGGACATCTAGAGGCCACCCGGAGCCTGTAACTGCACAGAGAGGCAGAAAAACTCACACACATGGACCAGAAACAGGCTTTAGGGCCCTACAGAGGCTTCGGTCAGCTGTGAGAAAGGAAAACTACATTCCACCCACACTGGAAGCACCAAAAGCCACTTCTGAAGGCAAGAGGGGATTTTTTTGCCTAATTCTGAACTTTCCCCATGAGTTTATTTAAGCAGGGAACAGACAATGTCAACTGGAAGCAGCATCCAGCCTCCCCCCCCACATCCCAGACCCTCCAGCTGGGACAGACAAACCCCCAGTTATGTCAAGAACTAGAAGAGTCACGATCTGTTTTCTCAGGACAGTCCATATCAGGCTTTAAAAAGACATATTTATGGAAAAGGAGTTATTTCACATGAGAATACCACCACATCTGGTGATTTTTGCCCAGGTCAGGGGCTGCAGAACACTTCTGACGTGACAAGGACACGTGCAGGTCACTACAGTGCCTTTACTGCAGAGAAGTTATTTCACTTCAAATTTTAAACTAACCCCAAGAATCCCAAAGTGAAAGTGAAAATCACAGATTTTAACTGCAAAATTTTAATTTTACACCCCTGTCAGCTGTGATTTCAAGAAGAAAGCCTGAAAACATGACTCAGAGCAAAGGAAGTTGAAAGGTTTCTACCCTATTCTAAACACACAATTTCAGTTCAAATGTAAACCCAAGCTAAACTTCCTTACACTGAAAGATTCCAAAAATTCCCCTATTTGTTTCTGAATCCAGCATCTTTTCCTATCATGCACATACTTGTCTGCTCCCCCTCACACCTGTGCACCCCCACAGGTAATTACACACCTTCCTTCTCTAGGCAAATTCTTCCAAATTCCAACCAAACCCAACCACTTAAGTTTTTCCAAGGGAACATCTTTTGAAATATAATTTTATTACATAGCAACATGTCTAAAAAAAGTTAAAAGCCAGGTTTTTCTCGAGGTTATTTTTAGAGTTCTATATAAACCCTTTAAAGGAGATGTCATTTAGTTTGTCCTTACACAGTGTAACTGCAAGTTAAGACATAAAGAAGTGCAGAATTTTCCATTACAACAGAAAACCAAAGCCACAGAAATTTTGAAAAGTGAGCAATTCAATTATTTCACAATTAAAACTGGTGGTTAAAACTGTCTGCCAAAAGTTTTGTTATTGTTCTATGTAAATCACCCTCTCCAGCCTTTGTGAATTCAATGCTGAAGGATTCAGTGTGGAAGAACCAGAAAGTGGTAATGGGGAGGTCAACAAAGGCCAGATTTTTGTTGTCCCATATAAGGACTGTTACCAAGGGAAACAGCAGAATATCCAAAATAAGTTCAGTTTGTTTGGCTCCAGTTCTTTACTATAACTAGAAGAGAGAAATTGTAGTTTCTTTCTGTCAAGAATGTTTCCATGTAAGTAACGCTTTCTGTCAAAATATTCATTATCATTTGTAAAAGTTCTTCTACAATCAATAACATCCGTGTTTTAGTGCAGGCAATGAGGCAGTGCCTGGATCCTGTGGGAAACCTCAAGGAAAAAAATATTTAAAAAGCCTGAAATCCAAAGAGACAAAGTATTGGGAAAATCTGCCCTGAATTTTCAAACGCACACCTCAATTAGATATAAGGAAGAAATTCCTCCCTGTGAGGGTGGTGAGGCCCTGGCACAGGTTGCCCAGAGAAGCTGTGGCTGCCCCATCCCTGGAAGTGTCCAAGGCCAGGTTGGACAGGGCTTGGAGCAACCTGGGCTAGTGGAAGGTGTCCCTGCCCATGGCAGGGGGTGGAATGAGCTTTAAGGTCCCTTCCAACCCAAACCATTCTGGGATTCTATGATTTTTTTACCCCTAATTTCATCAAGCTTTAAAGCTAATAGATCATGCCTTATTATTGGGAATTTGGGGATTAGAGGAACAAGATAAAAAGGGATTGTTTTTCTAAATAGGAAGTGGATTTGAGTTCTTTATGGAGCTCTTCTTGATGCCTTCCCATTCTGCTCCGAAACCACAGCTCTGCCAAAGCCATCAGGAATCAGTGCCCTCCTGTGTACCAACATCAAACTGAAGGGGATTGATAACTCTCATTTCAGGAGCCTGTTTAAAGCAAAGCAGGAATGTCTGGATGAATTCAGACCAACTCGGGGTGCGCAAGGCGAGCTCATCCCCGAGGGGGAGGGGAGCCAAAATCCCCTCCCCTGCATTAGGGACAGGGATTGAAAAGGCTATTTTTAGCACTGTCACTCTGCACCTGCTTTCACCATCTCAGCACTGGGGTAACTGGAGACAGGCAAAGAGAAGGAATTCTCAGCCACCTTGGGCAGTGAGGGCTCCCCCGGGAAGGGGCGAGGGCTGAACCCCAACCCAGCCCAGCCCTGAGCACAGCCCCGACCAACAGCACAGCACAGGCTGCCCCAGCCCTGCCAAAACCACTGCTGGGAACAGGCTTGGCAAAAAAAAAAAAAAGAGAAATTGAATAAAAAGAAGGAATAACATCAGAAAACACGCTCTGCTTGCAAGACAAAAAGGCCCAGAAACCAAATGTTAGGTGGCAGAAGTTTTCTCTTCTAAGGACTTTTAAATCAGGATGAACAGTTTTGTAGATGTACCAGCTACTCCATAAATTAAAGCTAAACCAGAAGTTAAATGAGGCTATTTTTTCACACATAGACAGGGCCTAAAGCTCTCTCTGAGAGGACACCTTTACTAAAAGAGATAAATCACCAAATTCATTGAGACCTGCTACAATAAAACTACACTAAATCCTAGCTCTTACAGTCTTCCATCCTCGGATCTCAAAGTGTTTTGCAGTGTGAGTCAGTGCCATAATCCCATTTTTCAGTTCCAGAACTGAGTCAGACGGAAAGTGATTTGCCAAGGTCGCCCAGACAATCTGCAGCTCAGAGCAGAGCTGGGAACAAAGGTTTCCCCACCACCTGCTTTCCTGTTACCAGGTTAAACCGTCTCCTGAACACTCAAGTACTTGTCCAAACCAAATTCCAACTTTCATTCCCTTCCCAGGCCCCTGAGCTCTGCCATGAGCAGCACACACAAACTGCAAGGCCAGTAAAAACGCCAAACCCTGGCACACCCCCTTCCCTCAGACATTCCCCAAATACATTTGGCATTTTTTATGCTAATTACCTTGTCCTGCACCACACTTGTGCCATTAACATTCTGCCAGGTTGCCAGTTTATTCCTCTAGAAATGCCTGAGAAAAACAAGCCCTGTTATTTGTGGGAGTGAAGGTTGGAGTGAGCAGAGGTGGCCACTGGTCACACCAGGAAATCCAGCAAAGTCAGGGCACTATTTGATAAAAATTCAGGCATTTAGGTTCACACTTTAACCTCAGTAGTGTGGGGTTTTGTGCAGAGCTTGTCCTTCTACACTCCTAATCTACAAAACCCCTGTGAATGCAGCCCAAAATTTCAGACACACCCCCTCCAACATATCCAACAATAAACACGGCAGGGACAGATTCTATCAAGTGTTTCCTACTCTTAAATAAAACAGTCTCTAAACTGACACAAATCATTGACTGCCTAGGGAAAAAGAAGAAAAATATGGAAATGTGGATGTTTAAGCCTAAATTCTTGGCTTTGAAGAATTAGGTTGAGCAAATTCACAGGCCAGAAGGCAAGTGGGAGGGGTTTGGGGGGTGGAAAAATGCCATTTCTGGGCTTTCTGCTCTCAGTGAGGTTTAAACCATCGTGCTGCTGCCCTGACTGGCATGATCTCTCTGGCACTAACATATTGCTTAATGGGAAATTAAATACACAAAACAAGGGCTTGGAAAAACATTAAAAACATCAACCACCAGTGAACAGATTTTTAATTGTGTTTGTCTGCTTTAGTGAAACAAAATATTTAGCAAGACAAAAAGGTTTGTGGATAGAATTTCGTTGAGGGGGATGACTCCCTTTTCTATGGAAGAGTCCTGTCCCTGTGTATAAAAATTAAGGAGGCAGCAGAGAGCAAAAAGGATCTTAATGTGCTGTAGTGTGGATGTTTGGAGACAGTGTGTTTATTCATGAAAGAGCTGGAGCAGGTCAGGATTTTATCTTTCCATCACGTAATGCTGAAGGACATAACATGAATATGATGATTTTATGGTCAGGCCTTTCATGAATCTAAACTGGAAAAACCTGTTATTGAGATCCTTTGCATTCTCAACTTCCAAGAAGACACCTAACAGCACCTCCAACCACAGCACTTCAAAGAGCTTCATGCCTCTAAAGCAGCATTGCTCCCCCACAAGAGCTCCAAAATTGCTTTGTTTCATGCATGTGCTCCAGAGTTCAAGTTTCTTCATTGCTGACTTAATTCCACTCCCAGTAAAATCCTGCTTCAGACCACCGGGAGCTCTGGGGATGAACACCAAACCAAAAGCAAGAAGGAATCTCAAACCATGCCTACAACTCATCAAGGGGACTCTAAAATTGATGTATCAATACCATATTACTTAAATATAACTCGATTTTCAAAAGCAACCAGTGATTTAAAGCAGCCACTTGAAGGGAATCCAGCAGTGAGGACTCCTCTGGGGAGGAATTCTCCTGAGCTCCTCCAGAAAATCAGTCTCCTTGAAGGTACTTGAGATGGAGCTCAAAGAGATTATTAGTCACTTTAAGAAATCCTGGTCTAGGTCTGTAAATTTAGATGAACTGTATCATGACAGCAATTTATCTTCCTGCCCTTTTAAAGCAGCACAGGGCATTGTGTGAGCCAAAAAGTGAAGAATGTTGGATTAAAAATAGCAGTACTCAAAACCATCTTCTGCACTGTCAGGGAATCCAATTTGGTAAAAAGTTGGTATGTGCTGAATCACATTCGTAACAGAATGAGAGCACTTTGATCACACACAGGGAACACTGCAGCTGATTTTATTCACACAGAAATGGTGACTCCAAAGGAGTTCAAAATGATTGCTGAAGGGCAGCAGCACTAGGATGACCCCTCTGTCCTGCACATCTCATTACATAAAGAAACCACAGAACAAAATGTGCTTTAGATTTGCAAAGGCAGCTGAGTGAGAGCATTTGCCACAATGAATGGAGAAAAGAACCTCAAACTCCAGTGACGGCGGAATTTGAGTGTGAAATTCTCTGCAGCAGCTCAGTGATGGAAGAATTCATTATTTCTCATCTTTCCACCTCCTTCCACACTGAAATGTTGAGCAGGGATCTCAGTACCTAAATGACACGCTACATAAATTCCCCCATCACACAGCTGGAATGTGACTGAGTGCTGTTCACCCACGGGCTGGACACGGGAATGAGCCTCCAGACGCCCTCAGCGGGCAGCACATCCTCTGTTCCCATCCAAGTCCCTGCCCTGAAAAAGTCCCTGCATTTACTTCACCACAGGCATTTAACTTTGCTGAGCAGCCCTGTCTGAAGTGCAGAAGAAATCACAGACTCAACAAGGTTGGAAATGTCCTCTGAGGTCTTTGAGTCCACCCTGTGCCCCATCCCCACCTTGTCCCCCAGCCCAGAGCACCAAGTGCCATGTCCAGTCCTTCCTTGGACACCTCCAGCAATGGGGACTCCACCACCTCCCTGGGCAGCCTCTGGCACAGCTTCAGGCTGTGTCTTCTCCTCCTGCCCCTTGTTCCCTGGGAGCAGAGCCCGACCTCTCCCAGCTCCCCCCTCCTCTCAGGGGGTTGCAGAGAGTGAGAAGGTCCCCCCCGAGCCTCCTTTTCTCCAGGCTGAGCCCCCCAGCTCCCTGAGCTGGAATCAAGGAAGGCTTCACTGGAACAGGCCCAGATATAAGATTATTCCTCTTTTTGACTGGTTCAGGGCATTCTGAGTGGTGCAAGTCTCAGCTTTGCTGCTCACCTGCCGTCCCACAGCGCCTTGCACCACCCAGCCTGAACGCTGAGCCTGTACTTCTGAAACACGGAACATCACCCACTGAATAATCAAAGCTGTTTCTCACAACCCTTTGGCAGTTTCTGGGAGTACTGTCATCCAAAACATGACTCAGAGACCCTGTTTGGCTTGTGAAACATAAAAGTCTTAAAAAATTAAACAGAGCGATACATACACAAACAAAGTGCCCGCTGCTGATTGCTCCACAAACCACTGGAGCTTTGAATAAATTAGGAGAATGCAGCAGCTACCTATCTCTTAAGAAAAAGCCTCCCTCCAACTTGATGCCTGCTCGAGCTTTCCTTTGAGTTTCAATTTTACTGCTTTTTATCTGAAAAAAAAAAAAGCAAGCAGTATTTCAGTGCTCTTTGTCCAATGCATCCTCTACCAAAAGCATCTTTAAAGACTTGCTAAGAGAAGTAAAGGTGCAGGATCAGCAAAATGAGAATGGAAAGCAATGAAGTGTGAGTGGGAAGCAGCACTCAGGGGGGACTCAGTGGCAGCAAGGCTTCCTCTGAACTAAGGAAGAGGATTAAGAGGTGGCTGGAGACTGTGATCCAGAGGCAGAACAGGACTCCAGGACCTCCTGCTCCTCTGTTCTATCAGGAATCCCATGGTAGACATTGGATACTTTACACCCATTCCCACTCTAACCATCTACTTGCATTTACACCTCTGGGTGGGGACTGATGGGCACAAAGCAGCATCAACTTCTGCTCCAGTCAGTGTTACCTTGGTATTCATTTCACTCAAAAAACACCTATAAGACATTACGTAAATTGCAAAGAAAAATCCCCCCAAAAAAGCTTTGGAAATGACAGTAACTCCTTCAGACGTATAAGATCCCTCCTTAATAACATTAATTTTTCACTCTCACTTGCTGTGTACAATGGACCATTAACTGTACACTTAATATATCATGCCTTTCTTAGTGTTTTATTTGCATCTTGCTCTGAAATAAGATTTATTTTCCTCGCCATCCCACTCTTTCAAAAAATATTGGAAGGTCTTACCCATCCCCTCTTCCATCACAGAGCTGCTATTCTTCACCAGTTTAATTAAACAGATGTGGAAATTTCACCTCTCTCTCATCATTCACTTACCACACAAGCTCAGATCCAAACCAGCATGCACTTGTTGCTCAAAAACTATTCTTTAGCTCCTTTTCATCATGAACAGAACCACAACATCATGTGACTCACAGATCTCACACTCGGTAAATAAAAGCCAGAATTAGTATGGAAAGTCTTCTAAGTTCCCTTTTTAAGGTCATTCACGAGCTGTTTGTCTGTCACAGGTTTGCTGTTGCAATTCAGCTCCTGGGCTGAACTTGACTCCAGTAAAAGCTGGAACTGGATAATAATTTTGGAAATGAAGTCACAAACCACAGTGAGTGGAGCAAGTGCCATTCCTACTTGCATTTGGAATGGAACATTTAGACATCAGACTCAAGAAAATTGTCAGGAACTACAGCAGGATTTGAAATACCAGCCTTGCAATAGAAAATGCTGACAAAGCAGAGAACAGAACCAGCCCAGCCTAAAGCACCTCGGGCAGCTCACAGAGCCAGGAGCTGGCACAGCAGGAGGGGTCTGGCTGCATCACCTGGGCTGCCCTGAACAGCCAGCACTGAGCCCAGCTCACACAACCTGGTTCTAACACCTTCCAGCAAACTGGCTAAAGGGAAACAAAAAGGTAAACACAACGTGTCAGATCTCCTGTCTCCACACCAACCCCTGCATCGCTGTTTGCACTACACTGACACTCATTTGATCTCTCCCAGCGTGTCAGTTGGTCTCTGTAAACAGGACAAGTTTAATTGTTTTCATTGCCTGGCTGGATGTGTTTCAAGACGTGTCAGCACTTTGTGGGCAACATCACAGCTTTATTGTTGCTTCAGATCATAAAGAGGCGGCTATAAAAGCCAGGGAAATTCAATTATGCAGATGAGATGCAACAGTAACTATGAAAGCTGGATGTTTGTATCTGCCACGAGTCACCTATTTAGGAATGAACCCCCCTGAGGATCCACTCTGATTTTGGAGCTGAGATCCCCTCACTGGTGAACTGGTGGGTGCAGATGAGGGTGAACATCTGTGTGGCATGTCCTTGGTACACAACAGAACTTAATATCCCAGCAAAGACAATGGCAACAGCATTTCTACCAGGATATTAAGGAATGAGGCTGCTTTATTTATGATCAGTTCACTGCTATTCACGGCCAATAAATCCTTACAAGGTGACTGAAATACTGAGACTGCAAAGACCAAACACCAACTGGCATCTCATTTGTCAGCAACAGAAGACGTGAAACAGCTACTAAAGTTTATCTCCTGCCCTCAGTAATCTCAAAACTACCAGGGGTTTAAAATTTTTTGTGTGTTTCTTAATTCTTATAAAATATCCAAATGCAAATATGGGTATGCAAAAGCATGTTTTCACTTGGGTAAACTGAGTAAAACCTAATCAAGACTAAAAAAGCTTCACTGTAGCTTCCTACCATTGATGGAACTGCTGCTGTAGACTAAGGATTCAACTCTTCCCTGGTGGTGCAACTCCTGAACCAGTGTGAGTGCAAAACCACTCCAGGAACAGCGCTGGGACCTCTGCAGCACTGCACCACATCTTCCCATCAGTCAAAATCCATGGAAAACTTTGTTACAGAGAGAACATGTTCAACAGAAGCATTAATTTGAATAGACAGCTCCATAAAATAGGAGTGACCATGTGAAGGAATTGGCTGCTGTAACACTCTCAGGCTTATCCATGTCACATTATTCCATCCCACACCAATGTGGGACACAGACACTTCCAGCTCCACTGCAGGAGGCAGAACATTTATCTTGATGGTGGAATAAAACATTCCAAAATTCTCAGAGCCAAAAAGTCTTTATATGTAATTTTTTTTATTAAACTGTTTCACAAGTTTAAAGCATATAAAAATAGAACACTGTAGTATCAGAAAAACACTATAATATCCGAAGTTGAAATGGTGCGTGCAATTTTTATTTAAATACTTTGAATTTATTAACTGTGTCCACAATTAAAAAGCAAAATCCTAAGGCTAAGTCAGAAGTGGCAAATTGGTATAAATTCATTTCAGTGAACTGGGCACAGCCAACTGAAGGATGCAAGAACACTTAATTCCTCCTAGATGTACAATTGTTTCATTTTTCCTGCTTTCCACACAAAAGGCAAGTTTCCCACGAGTTTTTAAAAAGTTTACTTTATTGGTTATAGAAAATGTGCCATGATAGTTCCATCTAGTTGGTGATTAAGTGCTTGCAACACCACAGACTTGGAACTACAGCTGGAATTTACAGGATGGACGGATGGAGGAGGAAAATCCCTCTGCAGTTGCTTACCTGCATTACAGCCCCTTCAGCAAGGCTACAGTGTTCAAAAGCAAGGACAACCCCACTTTTATGTCAAATTGTAATTTTAATGTTTTCATTAGAATAGTCTTTATATCACTCTCCAATAGAAGAAACAATATAACTAACAGCAAACTTTAATACAGGAACATGCTCCAAGATTAACAACCCAAAATGAAAACAAAATGAAATTAATGTAAAATGCAAATCACATATAGTACAATTGAAGTGTCCAAAACAATTTAAATAATTTTAAATATTTTATTTTTTTTTAAACTTGCTACAAATGCTTTATACAATATTTCAACATAAAGTCCCCATAACAGAAATGTAACAAAATGGGAATGATAGTGAAAGTGAAAGTTAAAGTGGCACAAATTCACCAAACAAGTATTAAACTACAAATTTTTTAAGAGGTAGATTACTTTTTTAAGTCAAGAACAAAAATATAAGGGGTGGCTGTATAAAGAAACTAAGTCACTTTCCATCCATTCCGTCATTAATCTTGAAAGCTCTATGAACATGTGACAAATGGCATTTCCATAAAAAGCTGTTATGAACAATAGACCGATCTGTTGTCTTAAATTATTAGAGGTGTACAACCTTTCAGAGTAATTATAGATTTTAACTTTCAAAATATGCAGGTCTGCAGCCCTGCTCTGGCCTTCTGATCCATAAAAAGATACACTGCATCCATTAAATATCTGCTGTTTAGAAACTCATCGTTGCTATATAAAGTTTTATTGGCATGTGGAAATACGAACTTGGAAAATTCATAAAACATCCAATTGAGGCTTTTTTTTCCCATTGTATGCTGGACATGTAAAAGAGTCAGGAAGCGAGGAGAAGGTGGGAAGAAAAGGGATTTCTGCCGTGCTGGGTTGGCCTCTACTGATTCATTTAGACAAAAGGCTTTTAAGAGACTTAATACATGACAAAAATACTTTAGAGTGCAGCAATTGTTGTCCCTGAATCTACACTGAGTTATGGACACACTGCAGGAACCTGCTTTGCCAAGCAGACAATGAACTCCACGAAGGTTTGGACAAAAGCAGGAGCTGAGCAAACACCAGAGCGCGAGCCTTGCTTTAGTTAATCCCACTATTTCTCTCGATGATTTCCCGTGGGGTTTAATTGTTTTAAGCAGTATCCTCCTCTTTAATCTGAATCATCCTGTGCGTGGCAGGCACGAAATAAGGAAATCTAGGCCTGACACTGAGCGTTAGCAAGAAGCCTGCAGGGAATTTTGTGATTGTGAGTCAGCTCCTGCGGGTTTCACAAGCTTGGATTTCCCATCCCTTGGCGTAGTGCTCATCCTAAGAGGAGCAACAGCTCTACCATGGCAGTAAGGGACTTTTGATTGTTTGTTTTGTTTTTTTTACAGGAGAGTCCTAGAAAATAAAAATAAACAAAAACAAAAACTGAAGATAAACGACAAAACAATTTGTGAACGGAGTATGTTTACACAGAAAAACTGAAAGGTGAAAAACAAATAAGTATTACATGAAAGAAGTCTTGGAATACTGAGATTTTCTGGGGAAAATAAACCCCAAACCCAACAGTGCCTACATAGAGTAGAATCAAAGTTAAACTGTGCTGACATTAGTGTCTGAAGGCAAAAAAATTCTTCATATTTGATATAAAAAGTTTAATAGACAATCTAAATTTATGAAAGTTATTTCAGAAAAAAAAATAATTTCCTAGTGAAACTACACTGATCAAGACTGCAAAGTAATGGTATTTGAGCCAGCCAAGGAAATCTTACCCCTGGTCAATTGATATTTCCCCCTAAATCTTACAGAACAATTCCCATATGCACTGATTTCCAAGTACTTCGTTATTTTGCCTGAGGTCAAATGATTCATTTGGATGGAAAGATGTGTCATTTTGGCTTCTTATTCTGATCTGTTCTGGCATCATTTAAATACAGTTTCACACATAACACTGAGAGAGCAGCTGATGAGAATTAACAGGAAGATGTTTATGTCCCAAGAGAACAGGCCTGGGAGACATTTCTTGCTCCTAAAAGGCATTTTTTACACCATTAGTCTCCAAATTCCAATAAGATATTTTTCCTTCAACACATCCTAATTTGGGTATGGACTATTTTAAGTCAAATTCCCCTCTAGCCCTTGGGAATAATTCTGCTATAGGGAACCTTTACTTTACAGAGTCTTTCCTCACAATTTCCACCTCGGAGCCTCCACCATAAGACACACAAACTGTGAACAGTTTGGATTTTGACACTCAACAGATCCTGCTCAGGGACACTTGTTCTGACAGAGGCTGCCAGTTCCTCCCCCTCCTCCACTTAGCCATGACTTTGATAAATCATCCTCCCCTCAACCCTCAATCTGGTGTTAATCACGGCCAGTGCTGCAATCACCAACCCCAAAATTACCCGGGAGCTTTGGGAAAGTACCTTGGCAAATCAGACACCTGTTCCCAAGAATAACAGGGCAGGAGCAAAGTAACAGAGATTATAAACACTGTGCAAAATATACTATTGATTGCAGAGACTACATGAAGACGTAAGTCGGGACTCAGGCACGTAGATTAAGATTTTATTTATTTATTGAAGTATTACCCTTTCTTGTGATTAAAATGCTTCTTCTCAAAAAGAAATAGAACTTTAATTATAAAATTTTATAGTGAAACATAAAAGCATGATAATTCTAATAAATTTACATGTTCATGTAAATTTTCTTACATGTCTATTTCCCTTATATTAAGTATTTAATGATCTGACTCAATCCGTATGCACATACATTTTTGAAGTATTTGGTCATGGTTTGTTTCTTTTATATATATACTTATATATATATGCAGAGAATGCTTTTTATTACAAACCAAAGCAAGTTACTTGAGTGAGTAAAGAATGCAGTCATGATTTTTAGCCATAAATAAATCCAGAATGGTTCTGGGCCACCTTAGATACCAAATACAAGGTCAGGGTCTCCAATAACATTGAGTTTAATGACAAAGTTTATTTGCACTCAAGTATTGACATATTTTTTTTTTTGTTTTCCAGAGCTTTCAATTCAGTTTATAATTAAAGACATTCTCTATACAAACCGTGTATTATTTCATGACAACATGACAAAATGCATCAAGTATGTACATCAGACCTCGGCATCAGTGAGCTGCTCAACCACATTTCAGGAAATGCAACTTTTCTTTGTTTTTTTTTTTTATTTAAGCATGAGAAACTCCAAAAGGAAAAAAAGAAAAAAAAGGACCAAGAAAATTGGCAAAACAGCAAGCAACGTGTTCCTGGGTTGTTTCAACTTCAAATGAAACGCTTACCTGAAATCTTTTAGCTCTTGCTTTGTACTGCTTTCATCTCTTTTGTTTTCTGCTGCCTCTGCGTTTGCTGCCTGCTGCAGGCTCCGTGTGATGGGTCCCCCAATCCTCTCTCTAGACTTTACACTGAACCTGTCTGCCTTTTTCTTACTTGCCACAGCAGATTTACTTGGCAGAACAGCTTTGTTATTCCTTTGTATTCTGACGTGCAATTTCCGGGACGCTTTGCTGGACATTCCAGAGGAATTGTTCTTAGTGACCACCTTAGTTTTTTTCCCATCCACGTGGGACATTTTAGACACTCTTACGGGACTAGAGTTCCTCAGGGACGAAGATGAATTTGGCTTTTTGGAGCGCATGGAAGGTACAAATTTCACACCCTGTTTGGCCTTGAAGGAGGCCGAGGGGAGCTGGAGCTGGGCCGGCCCCGAGGTCCGTGCTCGGGTCTTGCCCAGGTGGGTCTGAGTGCTCTGCATCTTGATCTCCGCGTCCGCCGTTCGCCTCCGCTGGTTGCTGCCTTTGTCGCTGTTTGCAGGGGAGGAACTCGCACTTTTTTTGGAAGAATTCTTTTTCGAGGAGGGAGAGATGGGTTTTTTGGGACAGCTGTATGAGGCGTGTTTGTTCAAGCTCCCGATGTAGGTGAACTCCCTGTTGCAGTAGGGGCAGATGTGAGAGTCCGACTCGGATGGATTATTTTTCAACTCCGCCTTCTGCTGGGCAGATTTCTTTTTTTGCAGGATAGCTTTCTGGACAAGCTGGTTTTTCTTTTTCAATGCACTTATTTTTAGTTTATTGGAGGACATTTTGCTAATCTCAACATTGAAATTGAGTCTTTTAGGCTGACCCATTCGTCTGAAGGCGTTCTTGCCAGGCCCAGCTATAACCACCATGCCATTCTTAGGCTGCACTGTCTGTTTGAGGGGTACTGGATTTTTTTTAGGTGTGTATCTCTTTTTATCACTGGCAGAGGCACAGGCCAGTATGTGTTTGTGTAACTCGGGCATGTTATCCACACTTTTCCCACATTTTGTGCATCGAATGGCAGTAGTAAAAGTCTGAGGAATATTGTGGGTAGTGAAGTTTGTGGCAGTAACTCCGATACCCATCGGATTGCGATGGTGATACTGGAAGGGAGGTGGTTTAAAGCTCGGGTAGTGTTGATTGAGGCCCATACGAACATCTGGATCTTTAGATTTCACACCAGAAGCCATTATTTTTATAGTAGTATAAAGCTCTTCAGAGGAATCATTTAGATCTTCATCTTCCTCCTCTTTAGAAGGTTCCAAGGAATCTTCTTGCAGGCTCTGCATGTGCTCCGCGTTGGCCTTACTGGGATCAGTAAAATTCTGGGGTCTCAAAGTCCCACTTTCAAACTCATGATGTGTGCACTCCTTGTCTGGATGGAGATCCCGCTGATGCTGTTGCAAATTGCACAAAAAAGCAAATTCCTTTTTACAGACAGAGCAAACAAAGATATTGCCCACTCCGTGCAGCAGAAAGCGATGTTCCGACAAGTCTGTTTTATCCCTAAAAAGCTGTACACAGAATTCACATTTGAAGGGCCATTCTTCAGCATGAACAGATAAATGCTTCGTTAGGTCTTTAATGGAAAGAAAAGGGGATTCGCAGACATTGCACACAAAGCTCTTATTGAACGTTTCCTGCACCACTCCCGAGTCACTGGAAGTGTGAGGATCTTCTCTTGCTTTCTGCTGCTCGTTTTCAGCTTCTTCCTGTTTTATTATTGGGAGAGAACTTTCAAGATTATCAGCAGAGGAAACAACAGAAGAAACTACTGAAAGAGGAGGCGGAGATGGAGATGATGAAGATGAGGAGGAGGAGAAAGAGGAGGAAGAGGAGGAGGAAGAGGAGGAAGAGAGTGTAGGAGGGCCAGGTGAGGCAGCAGAAATAAGAGGTTCAACAGAAGGAACAGGAGATGGAGAAGGAGAAACCGTAGGTGAAAGAACTGGTAGTGGGGACTGGGTAGTAGTGTTGGAGAGTGGTGATGGACAGGAGGAGGTGTTAGTGGCACTGGCAGAGACATCTGGAATGGGTAAGGGCATGGTTGGGAGCAGGGGAGGAGGCGACGTAGCGACTGTTAACACGGGCGGGCAGGGTGGCGGGGAGGGGGGGTTGGTGGGGGTTAACAAGGGGGGCAGCTGGCACACAGGGGGTACAGCGGGTGCCTGTGGCACAGGGGAAGCGGAGGAACTGAGGGGCTGAGTGTCAGCGGAAGACGATGCTGAGAGCCCGGGATCCACGTCGGGCTCTGCCGGAGGCTCCGGGGCTTTGCCGGGGCTGGCGCTGCTGTTCCCCCCCAGCGCCTCGTCCGGGGCCACGTCCGTCCCGTTGTACTCGTTCAGCAGCACCTTCTGTAACATGCACGTGGTTGGTTTCTTCTTTTTAACCCCACTACACGTTGGCTGTATGGAATTTTCTTTGCACTCCCTAACTTCTGCATCGCTGCAGGGCTTCTTATGCACGCTCAAGTCTAAAACGGACTCCCAGGGAACCTGAGTCTTACTTTTGACATCAGACCTTTGTTTCACACCACTGGACAAATCCAGCGGCTGCTGGTTGCACACGTTGCCAAATGTTGGAGCTGCTGTCCAGTCTTTTGATATTTTGTATTCTTCATAGCAATGAGGGCTCAAAGTCTCTTTGTCCTCCCTTCCAGTCAAGCTCCAAGCGGGTGAGCTGCTGTGGCTTTCTAACTTTGGCATTTTTGAGCTCCGAATATTATCGTTCCACACAGCTTTTCCCTCACCTGACTTGACAAAGTCTCGAAGCACTGGACTGTGCTGTGGAGAACTGGGAGGAGAGCTGGTCCTTCTTTTAAATCTGCTGGATACTGGAGGCAAAATAGGTGATGATGTAACAGAAGGTCCTAGTTTAGGGATTTCACTTGATGGAGTTATCTTCTTATTGTCCTGTGTCTGAAGCAGCTGCTTTAATTTTGATGACAAATAAACCCCTTTTTCTTTATGAAAAGATAAGCTTTCTGTTGAAATGCTAAGAGGAAGATTTAAAGAACTTGTAGGAGCTATAGGTTCTGGGTCTATTTCAGTTTTTATTTTTGGTACAAGAGGAGGGCTGGCAGTTCTTCTCTTTTTGGATTCATTGCTCCCACTGCTAGAGGGTTCCTTAGGAGGTTCACTCACATGTGTTTGTGTAACCTTTATATTTGAGGAAATTTCCACCGTGACCGGACTGATGATGCAATTCAGCCCATACAGGTCTGCAGAGTTGGACTCCATCTGAATCACATCACAATTGCTCGTGCTGCTGTTGGACTGGATTTTCCCATCAATGTAATAATTTAAATTCTCAGAGATATTGCTGGAAATATCCATAATATAGACATCATCTACTTCCCCTTCCTCCTCGATCTCCGTGCTGGCTATGTACACACTCTGCACTGACGGGGCCGGCTCTGTGGGCAGCGGTGGCTCTTCGGTGAAGAATCCTTTTCTCCTGACCCCTTTGGGAATAAGATGCCGCTCGTGAACCCTGCGCTGGTGCCTCCTCATGTTGGTGTGAGTTCCAAACACCTTTTTACAGTATTTGCACGGGTGCAATTCTTTGGGCTCCTTGTTCTCCTCAGCAAATGCGGAGTTGGACATTTCTTGGGAAGCTTTCTCAGAATCCACGACAACAGAGTCTTGCACAAGACCGGGAACGCTCAGGTCGTCTTTGAGACCATCGTCCACAATTACCTGGTTATCAGCAACGTTATCCAGGTGTTGTGATGACGGCAGGGTTAGGAAGGGTTTCCGTCTGGGCCCGGCCTCGTGGCGTCGCTCGTGCCTTCGCCGGTTAATCTGGGTCCCGAAGGCCTTCCCGCAGTAGCGGCACTTGAAGGCGTGGTTGAGGGTGGATATGTGGATGTGCATGTGGCGCTCGAGCCCTTGCTTTGTTGTGAACTTCCTCTCACAGTGCTGACAGGGAAACATGAACGTTTCCTGAACGTCACCGTTGGATTCACCTCTTGCTTTTGGGATTTTCACCACGAGTTTTTTCTTTGGAGAGTTTTCTGGCGATTCCTCCGATGTACTCTTCTGTTCTTCCAGGGAGTCCAACTTTTCTTCGCACATCAAAGGCATTTCAGCATTTTCTTTAGGCATGTTGGTATCTTCCATCTCCTCCTCATCTTCCTCTTCTTCATCCTCCTCCTCTTCATCGTCATCTAAATCATCTGATGCACAGTTTATTGCCTCTCCTTGCTTGTCTTCAGTTACCACTTGTGGTTCGTTGGTCGGACTGGGGATCATCAGCTTTGGAAGCACATCTTGATTTACCATTTCCTGAATCACAGCTGTTTGTTCCAGGGACAGCACAGCAGAAACAGAAGGCGTTTCATCTTCCTCTTTATGACCTGAAACACAAGAAAAGCAGGAGATATTTTTACCAAACTCTTCAGAGTGTGCTACACCTTGCTTCTCCCTCTTCCTAAATCACAACAGTGGTACACGTGTTGTGCAAGTAGAAGGGACCACAGAATAAAGGCATGGAAGAGCTACGGGTCAAAAGAATTAATATTGGGGTTTTTTCCCCTTGACGCTGTTAACTAGCAATAAATAATGACTGTGTAACTAAGCTCCAAAGACAATATTTTAGAATAAGGACTCTGCTCTGCTCTTCTGTTCTAAGGAGTTCAGGTTTATGTCTAAATTTTGCAGTTCAATAGTTTTTCCTGTGGTCAGATTTGTACATCTATGACATGCTTCTAATACCCCAGTTCCTAACTAAGAATAAACACGTTCACTTTGCTACACTAACATAACCTGCTAATGTACTAAACATGACGAAAAGGGTTCTTTGATTCAAAAGGATAGTTAAAAGCAAAAAAATAGGATACTTGAGAACTTACCCTCTTTAGAATCCTTCATATCTGCAGAAGTAGAATCCAAATCAGGCTTTTTCTGTTTTGTATCTGCTGCCTTCTTTCCCTTGTTTTTACCTTCCTGAGTCTTCTTCTTTCCTGGGGAGGAAAAATCCCAACACTTATTATTCCTGTTCAATAACTCTTATTTGTCATACTTGAGTTAAACCCCCAGCTTTGGAATGTAACACACTTCTGCAGAGACCCTGCTTTCCTGAGGAATACAAATGACAGATGAGCAGAACAGACAGCACTGAGGCAAAGCAGCCTCTAGAGCCCAGAAGAAATCATAATTAAAGATAACAATGAGTTTCTAAAAACCTCAGACTCCAAAATACTTTCTTCACTTTCAAAGCAAGAACAAACTGTAGGAGAAATGTCCTGTCCAGGGTTAACCAGCTCACATCATAAAGTTACCCAAGACCTTATTATGGCCATTAAATTCCTGTATCTCACAGAAATATATGGAAAATAGAAAATTTCTTCATATGCTATTACTCCTTAATGTTAATTGGAAACCTTACGAAATAGAGACCCACAGAAGTTACTGTAGCTGTATAAACCTTGTGAATAATAAAAGCAACACAGCAATAACATCTGAGAAGACTAAAAGCACCATGAGCTTGACCAACAAGGCAAAGGCAGTAAAACCAAATTAGATGGAACCGGGTAACAGCAAAATATAAAGGTATTTTGTTGTGTCCACTGACACAAACAAGTTTGCTAACACTTTCTGTTAGCAAAATGAAGCAGCAAGTATTAGCTGCAGAGGATAATGAACACAAAAGGGCATTATGCAAAGAGCTGACCAGTGGTGCAAGATGTAAACACACTGAAAAGTTCATTTTCCACTGCACTACAAAGTACTGCTGATTTTTTCCATTAATTTTACAGGTTCAGCCCCATAATATACAGAAGTTACGATAAGGAGTGTGTAATAACAAATAATACTGTCTTCCAGTTGAATTCACTGCACAGCCCACACTCTCCACACAGAAGACAAAACTCTGTGTCTCCTCTGAAACTTCCCATTTCTACACACCAGCTCCTGGGAACGAGACCTTTCCAGAAACAGCAACCCAGATTCCTCCTTTGCCCCCTCCAACGCACAAAAAGCTATTTTATAACACTCTGCCCCTTCCCTCTGATCCCAAGTGTCCATCACAGCCCTAAACCCATTTCCTATTTAGGAGCACATTCTTCCAAGTCCCAGTCCTGTCAACAAGTTCCTCCTTTTTACCCCTCAAATATTTTTCACATCTTGAGCCAAGAAACTGAAATGCCTTTTAAAAAACATGTTCCTCTATTCAAACAGAGAAGTCCCAAGTACACTCCCCAAGACAGCAGCTCAGAGACAGGAAACACTTGTTTTGATTTGAACATTCTATCTAAATAATTATCTGTATTTCCGCTCAAGGAGCTCGGATTTCACAGGCCATCTCCAAATTCCAGTGTTTCATTTTCATGTAGGTAATAAACCTTTTTTTATTTTCTTAGTCCAATTTAACACTTTTTAGTCTCAGAAGTTGACAACAGGATGAATTTCTGTCACCTTTGAAACACACACAGGCATCCTCCCTAGGGTGAACTAACATTTATCTCTGAATATCCTCAAATCCTGGAACAATACCTGTGTCTAATCTGCTACAATGAACCAGGATTATTCAGACAATGCAATATTTAACTTTGATTTTATATCAAACACCTACAACTTCCAGAAGATTTAGCACATATTTGAGTGTTCACACAGGCACAAGGAGTTTAAGTGCATCTTTACCTGACAGGCTACTGAATGTCCCATTTGAACATAAAAAATAATTATCAGCACCTCTAATGGTCATAATTAGAACCAGTAGTACTATGATCTGAGTATAAAGGATTTCAAATAAGCTTCCAGAAATATCTGCCAAGTCACCTGAAATCTCTCTGTTAATGTACAGTAACACAATCAAACAATTCCATTTCTAGGGAAAGGGTGTAAATGTAAGATTACAAACCATTCCTAGGGATCAACCATGCATCACAACACCCCTTATGAGTGATATAACAAACCCTATTTCATTGCTAGAACCCCAAGAGCTGCCAACTTTTTTGCAGACCACTTATCATCTGAAGACCAACATCAATATCTTGACTTGAATGACAAACTTCTCAGTTTGTCTCTGTCTCTACAGAGGAGATTGGAAATGAGGAGGCAAAGATTGGTGCACAGGCCCCTCTCAGCTGCCAAAAAACCCTGGCCATGCTTAGAGACAGTATTTTACCACATGGTGCAGCATATGATGGTATCACAGATGAAGTCACTGGACAACTCACCCAATTCCACAGCAGCACAGAATTTCAGCATTACAACAGGTTCCTGTCAAAGTCTTCAAACCAAGACCAAATTAATTCTTCCTTTTAACAACATTGGAAATATCTTTCAAGTGTGAGGTAAAGGATGTAGAGGGAACAACAGAAATGCCAAGTGCTAAAGTCTGCACAAGTGTTTCAAAGTGTCATCCATTTATAGAATATACAATTCATAGTACCCCAAATCCAATTATAATCTGGGAAATCACTACAACAGCAGGATCTGCACACAAAAATCGAGTTACTCATGTCACACACTGATGGAAAGAAGATCATTTGCAAGCTCTCCTGCCACACTGCTAAAAAGAGATGCAACCTGCTCTGTGATACAGCTGGAGATGGTTCAAGTTCTTGGCCTTTAAGCATCAATGCATTTGAAAAGAAGATTCACCGAGCACCAAACCTGCCCTTGCTCTGAACAGTGAGCAAAACTGCTTTGTGTATACAGCATTTCAGATGTGTCACCCCAATTTCTGACACACAGCAACTAGAGAGACCAACCCACTGGTGATGTTTTCCTTTAAGATTTAGTTTGTTCTAGGTAGGAGGTTTCTTTCAAGCACGGCAATGACTGCCCCAGATGCATCATTTCATGGACCTGAACATTCAAAAGTAGATGTCCAGGAAGAGAATTTAAGAATAAAGTAATAGTAAAGTGATAGTTCACTGATATGCTCTCCCAGCTTTCAGTATCTGGAGTTCACGAATGTCTGAAGATATTTAACACCTGTAGAGACTTTCCCCCATAAGTTCTCAAAGTGCTTTTTAACTCATGTAAACCTGAAAGATTTGCATCGTTTTCTTCCTGCAGATTTTCCCTGAAAACTTCAACCGACTATTCTGATATCAGAGAGTAGCTCAAGGTCTGTCCCTGAGTTTTGTCACTGTTTCAGAAGTCAGGAACCAACAGAAACCTTCAGGAGATGGGAAATGCCTCAGAAGACAGAACCTGGTGGAAGCCTGAGTATAAGTACACACGTGCACTTACCATCAGGTTCCTGAAGGGTCCTACATGGCTGCTACGGCCAGCTGGATCCTCCACTTGGTCTAAACAAGAAAGATACAGGAATGAAACACAGGGAAAGTGAAATGGAAACAATGACAAAAGAATAAATGAAGGGCAGAACTTAATATATGTGTATGGGCATTAGAAGAATTGGGAAAGAAAGATGGAAAGGAAAAGGAATGAAAGAAACAGATGGAAAGTAGGTTTTTGTCTACAGTGAGGAAGATCAAAAGAGGATTGCACCAACTTGTCTTGCAACTTTAAATAGGGTTCCTTTTTCTCCCCTTTCCTTCACTCATGTTGTAAGATAGGTCAGCATGAGCATTATCTGCCTCTACACCTTCCCAACACCTGTGTAACACCGGCAGTGGAATGAGATCTCCTGTGCCTGTTGCAATGTCCAGATAATCATTACTCCCACTAACTTTGGAGAGTTCAGATGACAACAGAGTAACAACATAAGAGAGAAACAATCTTTATTTTCCCATATCTCATTTTTTTGGTAAAACCAAGACACCTCTTAGCAACCTACAGTTACCTGTGCTCAGATTTTTCTGTTAAGCAAAGCACTAATGAAACAGTTAAACCACTGAGTTATTTCTGGTGGGTTGGGATGAGCACACTCAGATGCCAGGAGGGAAGATGTTAAACACAGTCTTTCCATATACTTGGAGCTGAACTCTATAATTAAACATTGCCCAATTGCACAAGATGCTATTATCTTTAATAACCTTTAAGTGCAGCACCAAACATGTTCCCAGTTAAGATCATGAAGTCAGGACACTCACATCTGAGCTCAAACATTGCTTCCACCACTTACGAGGAACACAGGAGGGGGACATCTGCCTCCCCAGAAATCTTATGTTAATGAGGGAAAAGAATCATTGATCTGAGTTGAAATTACTGGTGTTTCTTTGACATCTGTAGCCAACAAATAACTGCAGCCCAGTCCCACCCCCAGCCCATACCCCACCCGTGCTGTGCCACAGGTACCTGCCCAAATCTCACGTTTCCTGGAAAACAGGGGAGAAGCTCCCTCAGAGCCCCTCTGAAAAGTGTTCTTAGAGCACAGATGAGGGGGCACTTTGAGAGGATATGGCTGAAGGGGAGAGATAAACTGCCATGTTATACTCTGACAACACCCCACAGCTTCATGATGAGAATTGCAGTGTAATAATATAAATTCACTACTTAAATCCCTTTGGAACTGGTTCAGATTAAAGTTTGTATCAATCCCATGCAGTAGCTGCTACTATTCTACAAATCAACTATTACTTTTTTCCCCTCATATTAAAAAAAAGGCAGTATTTAGGCACTAAAGAGAATGAAATAAAGATTAAGTGTACAATCAAGCTAAAAAAAACCCTTCAGAAAATTCAGCAGAAAACAACTGCACGATCATTTCCATACTCTTCTGATTAATGAATTCTAACATACTGATGCAACTTGAATTTTAATTTGAGAAACAGCTTGCTGTGCCCCAGAATTCATCTGTTCCTGTATCCAGAATCCTGGTAGGTGTCATGTTTTTTGAAATAGATTCCTTAAGCCTTCAGGCATCGGTAAAAATCTGACTTAGTTGTTTGTTCTGCAGACAGGCTCTAACACATGAATGCCTTTCTCACACAGAAAGCTGTACCTAAAATAACAGCATAAATTGCTCCAGAAAATTAAATCAAAGTTCTGTTGGCTGGAGGAGCATGAAAAAAATGCAGAAACATGTTGCAGTGACTTCTTGGAATCTTGTCCAACTGTGAATGGCACAGCATGTAGATGTTAAAGACCTTACATATTTAATAAATGGAATTCAGTTAACTAAGCATCAAAAAATGGTATTTCAATCAAAATGTTTATTATTAAGATGTGAACACTAAGGCTGTTTTTTAAATATTTTCCTCTGTTTGCATTTAAGTATCTTCATTTCGCTTTTTGGTTGGTTTTTTTAAGTTCTTCCATTGTTTACAAAACCTTTCATTATTCTCGAGCAGCACCTGCTCCCAGAGCAAAGCCAAATCTAAACCACCTGGCTAAATAAAGGGCAACACACCTGTGTGGGAAGGGCTGCCCAGAGCCCCTGAGAACAGCCAAGAACTCTTAATATTTAGGCAGAGCTGGGAGGCAGGACGTGCCTGACATGTATATGTAAATATATGTATTTGGGGATTATTGGTATAATCACGGGGATTACAGAAATTTGCTGAAAACATGACCTCGAACCCACAAGGTTACACAAATATTTTATTTAAAGATCTAAGCCAACAGCCACATTTTGAAGGATGTAGCCCAGGTTTATTGCATGGTGCTCATTATTTTGGCACAGGGGCTGCCCTTTAAGCACCACAGTCCCACAACTCCAGTGCCTGCCCCAAAAAATATGTGACAGCATCCACCAGCTCAGGGACTGTGGTAATTGTGATCTGGGATAGGTGAGGTTCTTCCAATGCATTCTTCAAAATGTCACACTACAAATTACTGGAAAAAGAGGAATAATTGTGAAGGAAAATTAAAAATAGTAGGGACAAGTCACAAAGATACTCAGTACTAGGCTGGCAATAAAAAGATGACGATCTTGAAAGAAAAAGGCTCAACAATTCTGCTTTACTTAAACAAGCATTACTTAAATGTTATACCATCAGCTTCCAAGATTTCTTCCATAATATTACTGTTAATACAACAATATATCAAAGTTCCTTTTAAGTACTTGCATTAAGTGCTGCTTTGAAACCTGATTCAAGCAAGCTCAGCTGAGGAGCTCTGAAGCACCTCTGAATAGACACACTGTTATTACCTGGGGAGGGAATGGCTTTGGAACTCTAAAGCTTCCAACTTAAAATGAAAGAAAACATGAAACCACTGCCTACCAAGGGCTTTGAGGGGAAAAAGCTCTTGTACTGCTCCAGAACCCAACTGGATGCTTCCCAAGACCCCTCAGCTCAGAAATTCCAGTGCTGCCACAGAACACCTTTGGTGATAATTCAGGTTTTTTAACACAAGCCAGAAAAAGCTTTTATTTTTATTTGTTAATGTAAGATATGCTGTCCTAGGAGCACTTCCCAGTTTGATTACAGATCATCCTACTTTCTGGTGACCACATACACATGAAACCCTTTCTAACATCCTCCTACAAACTCTTCCCAAGGTAGGAAGGTTTCCAGCTCTCTGGCTCGAAAGTACAGACCAAGTATGACAACATGAAAAGATTTCTCCATTTTCAGGACTGTATCTTTCTAAAACTGAACATTATGGAAAAAAACATGTAAAAAGGAGGCAAAATCAGCACACTTTTATTCATATTCCAGCAATTCTAAGGGCAAAATTCAAGCCACAGATCAATTTTTGAAACAAACACCTCATTAAAGGGGATGTCAATTAAACCTGAAAGGCTCCACACACAGGATCATTAAGAGGCCTATTTTAACAATGCTGTCAAGTAGGTAAGAGAACCTGCAGGAAAAGGCAAAATGTAAATGCCTTTTTTATGCTGTTTTCCTCGATCTATCATTATTATAAGTAATTGGTGGGGCATTTTTTCGTGCAACACCATTATGAAGTTATCAGATACAACTGGTTTTTGTAGGCAGGACTTCAGGTGTTGTTAAGCAGATGAAACACTAAAGTTGACATGAGCTGTTTGACAGTGAACAAAGATCATCCCAAAAGAATTTTAACCTCCAGCTCCTGAGAACCAAGAGGATAATTTAGAGCTGCAGATGTTAGTTCTGTACAGTCATTCTGCCCAATCCTAATGTATCAAATGATTTTCAAGGTGGGAAGGCAGAATACAGGTTTTAAAGGTGTAGAGGCACAACACACATAGCTGTATGTTACAGATAAAATGGGAAACTCTTGTGAATTATCTATAGAACAAGGGCAAAGGCAGTGAGCAAAGGTTCTTCTGGCACTTCTTCCAGCAGAACTCGCATCTCCTCTTCCTTAAAAAGACACTTTCAAGCTTACACAGTAGGAGGAGAAAGAGGAAGCCAAACTTCACAGCAATTCTATTAATACCAAAGTGCCTGTTTTATAAGGCTATTGCTACCCATGAACCATCACTGCACTCACATTTGAATCACTGCATTTCCAACCAGATTGAACAAGGTGCAATAAATGCCTTGGGAAGGTATTCCAGGACACCTGGAGACAGAGGCACATCCACCTAAGTGGGTGTGTGTATTAAAGTGTGTGTAGCAAGCACTAAATACCCACTTTGCAGAGAAGAACCAGAGCAATGCACTGACAGAGACTGTTAATGTGACATTTGCATAACAGATGAACTTGTTGCCATGGAAAGCGTAAGAAAATTCGGAGCTGGGCTATTTAAAACACCGATTTCTGCAAATGTTTGGCAAAGTCTCCACTTTAATGATAGCACTGAAGATCAGGTCACTGTATGTCACCACAAACTTCTGAAATTATCTGACAGTATGAGAAATGGTAGGATGGCACCATGGGTGTGCCATGCCAACAGGAAGAAATGATGCAACAGTCTGCAAGAAGCAAAAGGGAATATATTGCCAATATATGGAGTTCTTCATGAGCCCAGACAAGCTGCAGCTATTCACAAAATTCAGATGAACAGATGAAAGAAAATTTAGGCTGAAAAATTCTACGAGTGGGAAGCCTGTGTTCAGTGTGTGGCATTCCACCAATCCCCACAAATTGAGATATGAGCTGTCTCCAGTCTTCTTCATCCAATTTATGTCTTGTAAATTAAATTACCTGCCATAACTCTCTAGCAGAAGAGAGACAAAAGCATTTATATTACCTGTCTGCAAGAGGATGTCATTCAAATCCCCAGCACTTTATGACTCCTGCCTAACCTGAGTGTGTATCCCAGGAAGTTGTAAGTTTACAGACTACAAGACTTACTCATCCATAATGACTTAAGTAGTACAGAATGTCACCCAACAGTTACAAAGCACGGCAAACAAGGCCTTAATTCCATGCAATTTTAACCCACACATGAGCTGTGATGAAACAATTAAGTGCAAACAATTAAATGCAGAGCTTTTATCTTGGCAAGATTTAAAAATGTTATTTCTGCCCCTCTGCCAGTATTTCTAAAACTGCAGAAAGGGGACCAGACTTGCTCTAGACTTTCTCAATCACTTCAGCTCCTTGTGTATTCCTGCTTCCCACCCTCCTTAAACACACAGCCTCCCCCAGCCACTACAAATTCCTTCCTTGAGAGCTGCCACATGGACACAGCCCAGAAAATATGATGAACGTTCTTCTCTGCACTTCTATCCCATCAGCTTTTGTTTTGCTAAGTATTAGAACAAAAGCAGCAGCAAGAGAAATGTCAGCTGGCAGAGACATTTTCCAGAAATAACTGCTGCTCTCTATATTTAGCCAGTTTTTATGTACAATTCAGTTAAAAATAGAGCACCAAATTGTGTATTTAAATACAGAGAATTAGTCTAAATTTAAATCTCCTCTTGAACCAACAGGAGATTTTATCTAACTCCAGAAAGTGTTGCTTCTCCATTCTCTAGAGCTCTCCCCAAAAAGTTTGCCTGACCCTGAAGTGAAGCTACACACAGAAAATTGAAGTAACAGGTACTTTGACATTATTTACAGAATAATGCAAATGAAAGACTATTTTCATGACTACTTGGACCACAAAGTTTAAAATGATCACTATAGATCTGTTTGCCTTCTTCTGTAATAAATAATCCAAATATTTGTCCTGGCCCTATTTGGATCACTGAACATTTGAAGGGTTAGATCAAAAATACCTGGGTTTTGGTTAAGTGTTTTAAAATATTTAAAATACTATATTTAAAAATTGAATTTAAATATTTAAAATTTTAAAATATTTTAAAATATCCGGTTTTAGTTGTCTTTAAAATTAACTCCTTAGGCCTTTACCTGCCATGTTGTTCTGCTGTTCAACAAACCAGGTATGTATGAGTTCAGCAGTGGTCACACCACTAAGTGACATTTTTTAATAAGAATTAAAAAAAGGACTTCTGAGCCCCTGTGCAGACCCAAAAGCTCTTCACACACAGCTGATCAAGGGGGTCTCTTGCTCTCCAGAGCAATTTTGCCTCCCCTGTCAAACAGAACTCAGAGGGTCAGTGAAAAGCTGCCACTGCCTAGAAAACCAAACCTGAACAGTCTGTGCAGACACGGGCTGGGGCTCTGCTGGGAGAACACAGCTGGGCAAGGGCTACAATTCCCAGGAAACAGCACTGCCTTTGTGTCAGCTGGAGCCCTGGGATTACTGTAACAGGAGTCCCCAAGGCTGAGGAAAGGAGAGCAAAGCCTCTCACAGATGCAGGGTCTGGACAGTGCTGCCACCACAGCAAATCCCCCCTGGATAAAACTGAACTCCTACAAAATCACACTCAAACATTTTATTGACATTCACTCAGATTTGCCCTCTGTTATTCATTTTTACCCAAATTAATCCTTTTGTTTACCTATCTACAAAATGTCATTTGTCACAAATTTTGCTCCAACAAACAAAGTATTCCTGGTAAAATCACCCACTTCTCTTTTGCAATGAATTTCATCCCCTTCCTTTACAACCATTTCCAGATTTATTTCCTTTAACCTCATTATTTTTCTTCAGTACAGCCAACTACCTACTAAGTAAGTACATGGTGTTTTTCCATCAGTCCCCATTAAAAATATTACAGCATCTTCTCAACTGGGTCTCCAAACTAACAAGAAACATTAATTGTTAATAAGCAGCTCCTGTCACAAGATATTTGCAGCACGAAAACTTTGTTTCTCTGTATCTGTTAAATTTGGGACAACTCATCTCCTTCCAGTTCCAGAGTGACAATCCAAGGTCACATGGCAGAATATCACTGCAGGTCCTCTCTAATTTATAAGAGTGATAAAGGAGGAGGATAAATATTAGGCAAACTCATTATTTTAATGTACAGTCCAGTCACCAAATCACTTTTATCTGCTGAGAAATTGTGCAAGATTTGCTTCCCTTCCCCTGTGAAACAAAGTGCTTCATTCATTTCAGCTGCAGCCCATTGATACTTTCTCAGAGAAATGCTTGTCAGCCTTCTCTGATAACACAAGATACACTGAATTATATTTCCAAAGGAACTGTAATCCCCCAGTTGCCCAATGAGTGCATTTCTCAGAAAGCAGCAGAGGACTGTGCTGCAGGACAACAGCAACAGTTGGTGCTCATGTGAACAGAACCGACAAGAGAAGGTCTAAATTTACAGTATGTCCCAAACCAGACAGGGGTAAACTGCATCTGCTTCATCTGGGACACAACAAAGGTCAACAGGCTCACAAAGGCACGACAGGGAATGGCAACTTCCTCCATTTTTCAGAGTGAAAATAAATCCCAGTCAGAGCACAAACAGATTTGTCTTCTGCTCAATTAACTGCTGCAGTCAAGATTAACCTGTTTAGATCAAATTAGACTTTAAAGCTGTACAAGTTCTTTGCACGTGCCTGTTAAGAGCATAAGAAAATGTCACTGTAAAGTGTCTTGGACATTTTAATTTGCAGGTAAGGAACCAGAAAAAACCCAGCTCTGGTAGAGGAGTGGAGGGACCAGAGGGTGACACGTAACAGGTCAGGATTTGGCAGCTATGGCCAAGTTTCAGCACAAAGTCCACTGTGCTTTTGCAATCCCTGCCAAGGGTCCATAAGATTGGAAAAGTTGGACTCTCTGCTCTTTACCTGCAACGTCAAAGGGAACACTTGGCAGCCAAGTCAATCCTTCACTCAACTCACTTGAAACTTGGTCTGACCCATTCCTTGGGAAAAGCCCATGACTAAGGCTTGGCTGAGGGTCTGACTCTGTGGGAAAGGGGGGTGTTTTGACACTGATCCCAACCCACTGTGAGACAGGTCAGCTCTCCCTGCCCTGAGCTGCTTCACACCACAGCTGACCATCCACACACTCGTTTTGCAGCTTACTGGCAGCAAGGTGTGGAAGCTTGCATTGGACTTGGCCCTGAATAGTGGTGATCCATGAGAAAATTCACCCAAACTTCTATGAATCAAATCACTTCCACAAACACCAGGCCTTTCCCATTGACAGTCCCACTGTTTCTGATGAGCTGCCAAATCAAACGAGATCCATATCTGACAGACTGCAGGGAGGCAGCTGGCTCTCAACACAGCTCAGAATAATGGATAGCTGACTCCTCATTTCCATGGCATTTTGCAGCAATAATAATCAAGATGATGAATTTCCAGCTATTATAATACTCTCACTAGAGTAACTTTATGTCAATCAGCACGTTAATAACAGTGCCTCTCTGAAGTTCTACAGCATTAATCACAGTCAATCAAATGCTCTTGCAGAACTCTGATAACAAAGTGTGACAACAAAATTAACTCTTAGCAGCAACTCTGGTGAGCTCTTAAGTGCTTCTGAAAGTTTCATCCTGAATAACTAACTCTCAGGCACCAGTGATCCAAATAAATATTGTGATTTCTTAGTCCAGGGGAAAAGTGTATAAAAGGTAAGTAAATCCTTCCTAGTGAATGGACAGACATTATCTAATTTCTTAGCTACAAATGTTGCAATATCCCTGAGTCTTGTTTCAATAACTGATAAACCCAAGCAGAAACTTAGTCTGCTGTAACATTTTCTGGAGGAACTTGACACAGCAAGTGTAGGCCGGTGAGAATTCTTCAGAACAAAGTCATTCCTGTCAATCTGTGCAAGGCTCTTGGCAGGAATGACAGAATAAATTGGAAGGTTTGACAGACTGAAAAAGATACACACACTCTGGGCTGACAACTGGTTTTCTTTTTTGTTCATTTGAAAAATGTACTAAATAGTTAATAAGCGAAATATAAAAATTTCTTTGGTATTTTGTATTGCAGTGACATGAGAATCTTTAGAGACTTGACAAACACAAATTACCTGACAAAGGAGATCTCAATTAAAGAAAAGAGCTCCCAGCCAAGACACTCCAATGGAGTTTGCATCTCTTCCATGAATAAACCAGCTACCAAACCTTTGTGTGCACACACAAGTTAGATGGGCTTGGTCACCACTGCATCATAAAGGACATGGGGCATCTGCAGAGAAGCCCTCAGAGTAAAACATTCCCTGCAAACAATTCCAGTAAAATAAACAGTCAGTCCAAAATATGGTAAATTGGAATAAAAAAAGCACTAAAAAGTTTAGCACCGTTAATGATACAATATTACTCATATTAATTCTGTTCAATTTGTTTTGAAAAGATGAAGTAGAACAAAGAAAACATCTAGGGAAAGGCAGTAAAAATGATTAAGAGGTACAGAAGATTCTCATTACAAGAACTTGGAGCCTTCCCTAAATTAAGAGATGGTTTCAGCAGGAGGCAAATAAAATAAGAATACACTGAAAGCCAGTAACTGACTGTACCTTGTATCCACTATAAAACCCAGAGTCTCCAATTAGAAAACAAACACTGAAGGGGGAGATTGCACAGGAGGGTCAGGAAACCACAGAAAGAACAACAGTGTCTGGTAAAGCCTTGATTTAATGTGAGGTAATGCAAAGGAATTAAAAAAGGATTATTCATGGGAATGAATGATTTAAGTGAGATGTGAGACAGTCAACAGCTCATGGAGTTTCTTCTATTGTATTCTACAAGTAACAGTTCTAAATCACAAAATACTTAAAGGAATAAAAAAATAAAAGCACTTTTTCTCTCTGGAAAGCAGTGTCTATTCTCCTACTCTGCAGGAATTCATCTCCTTCTTATTTTGGAACAAATCCTTCAGATCTGTCTCAAAGCTCTTCCCTAAAACAGCAATCACCAAATTTTCTCTACATCTCCTACACAGCAGTGTTTGAATGTTCTTTTCTAAGCTGTCACACAGTTGTTTAAAGTTTTGGAAAATCCTAATACAATAAAATAGTTCTACAAGGAAACTGGTATTTCAAGAGAAACTTTGTAACATTGAACTTATTTTCAGGAAAATTAAAACAGCGTTTTCCTAAGAAAGAAGAATAATTTCCAAATGCACGGGATTAATTAAAAAAAAATAAGCAGTGGAATACCAAGCTGCGTTTCTTCCAGGTCATTCCTTGTTTCACAGCTAACCCTGATCAACAGGAAAAAATTGATTAATACTAGAAAGCTGCCTGGTGCCTTATTTCACTTTGCACTGTGGGTTATGTAACCAAAGACAGCATTAGCAAATTTGCTGGGAAATGCCACAACTGTGGCCTAGATGTACTTTATTTTTTTAACTTGAGAAAAGCGGTCTAAAGAACTGGGGCTAAAACAGCAAAAGTACGAAGAAAAACATGGAAGGCTTTAGAAGTGCAATTATCAAATAACCCAAGAATTTTTCTTCTGTTGGATAACTACAGACATCTGCTCCAAGAACTAAGCAGCTCAAACACCCCAACTTGTTACCACCATGAAGGGCAGATTGTTATTTTAAGTTAAAGACACAAACCCCCCAGAGATGAAGTTACAGAGTGTGTAAAGTGCTTGTAGTCGTTGTTTTAATAATGATCTGAGAACAGTCCTGAGCACTAAATCCAAATAAATCCTTCTCCTAAGGGCTTCTGCTTTCCTGGTGCCATCCCCAGGCAGTGACTTACAGACAAACTGGGGGGCCCAGAGCACAAATGTGGGGCTCCTGACCCCACTGCCAGTGCAGGCACACCAGGACACTGGTCCCAGTGACATCCCCTGCCTGGGGACAGCCAGGACCAGCTGTGGGAACTCCACAGGGAATGTGGACACCCTGCTCCAACTGAGGCTCCTGCAGAGGAACCAAACCCCTCCCAGGCCTTGTCATTCCATCCCAGCACCAAACAGGTTCCCAATGTTCCCAGAAATCCCATACAAAGCAAAACCACTGATGTTCTTCAATAACTCAAGAAATGGCAGAATGTGCCAAGGCCTCCTGTTTCCAAAAGTTTATACTCAGAAACACAGAGTTTAAGGGGTCAAGACATGCAATTTAGTGCCAAATTTTAAAGTTTTCTTTTAAATATAGATAATTTGATGCTTTATTCCCGAAATGAAGGTTTGTCTTCTCCCATTTTTAAACCCACAGGCAGGAGCAAGGCTGGAATGAATCACAGCAACTTCCCTGGGCTGTTCTGAAATCTCAGAGCAGCTGTCCTGGAACTGGGGAAACTGTTGGGAATGTAAAGTAATACCAGTCTCCTATTGAAAGGGTACCATATATGAGGGATAAGAGAAAACCTTCACTGCTTAGCAGACTTCAAACATATTAGATACTCTACAGATAGAATCTGCCCTTGACATCCCAAATGCAGCTTCTGAATGAGAGTTGTACAAACCTTACTGTAAACCAATGTGATTTGGGGAAATCAAAGTAAGTTCCAATTTTAAGACTTTGTTCCAGATGATCTTGTTTGAACTCCTCCTTCCTCATTTGTCTTTCCCCAGTCATTGGTTAAAAAATGAAAGTTTTTCATTAAATTTATTGGAAATAGAGCTTAAATAAGAATACAGTTTCATGGTATCTATGCTACAAATGTACAACTTACACATCCTCCTATAAGTTACATTCCAATTCATACACAATCATTTCTCTCACAAGCTCTTTTCTGTTTAGAAACAAACTTTTAAACTTATTCCAAGCACGAGCCTAATAAATCCTTGTACCTTAAAAAACCAGACAATCAGGGCATCATTTGGCCATGATTTCCATTTGTGATGACATCCAGATGGCAATCCAAGGCCTACCTTTTGTAAACAGGATGCATATTTATGGGACTCTCAAGTACAGCTCATTATTTGGAACTACATGAGAATGCCTAAGAAAGTATTAACAAAAAAACCTGCACTATTTCTACTATCCCAGAATTGAACCTGCTGATTTCAGCCTTACATTCCCCTTCCTCCAGCAGCAATCTGACACTGTTTCAGCAATAGTTACACTCAGAGACAGAAGAAAAACCAATGTAACTTTTAGGATGGCAGCTTTAATTTAGACTCTGGGAAGCAGAAGCCTGAAGTTGCACTTTGCATTCACACTGATATAAACCAAGGCACAAAAAATTCTTTACAACAGATAATAATTGATTCAATCTTACACTGTCTCTGGGCCAGTACTGGTCACTAAGAGTTTCCCTACAGTTCATGTTCTCCCTCAAACCTTTAAGAACTACGGGGACACCAAAATTGTGACAGCAGCAGAACCATTTAAGGTAACAAAGTTTTACAAGATTTATTAGTGGTGGTTTGAGACTTCAAAATTGGACTACAATAAATAATCCCCACAGCACAGGTGACCCTGATGCAGGTGCTTTGCCTGCACCACAATGGAGAAGTATTTAAGAGCTGACACGACTGTGCTTCAGAGGTCACTTGGTTTCGTGACAACCCACTCCAGTTGCATTGTGCAGCACATGCTTTTGGAAAAATGGAATTACAGACTTTTTTCCCCCCTCTTGACAGGCTGAGCAGCACAGCCAGCCCTCAGTGCAGCCCCAGCACAGCCTGTGCCACGGGCTTTGCTGCCTGGCGGGGTGAGAAGTGGAACACAGTGAACAGCCCAGCGTGAGGCACCACCACGGGCAGCAATAACACGGCAGAAGGAAAGCACTGCTCTGCTCTCCCCCCAAAAAAGGCTTTTTTAGAGGTATTATTCACAAGCATACAGCAGGACAAGCTTTTATCCTGGGTAACATCAGTATCTTCATTCTTCCAAACCAGACTTTTGATCTGCCACATAATCCAGCACAGAAATGAGATTTTAGCCTTGTCTGATCACACTCTGGAGCCCAGGCAGCACCCTGAAGCAGGTTATATCCTGATAAAACCACAGGATATCTTTATGTATGACTACCTTTTGTTTTGGTTTTTTTATGACCATCCTTTCTTTAAAAAAAAATACTTCAGTCAGTGTAAAGTTACTTTTTTAAGAAAGACTGAGTCTGAAGCCAGAGACACCAAATCTTCCTTCTAGAAAGAAACATTAATCTTTGATATTACTGCTCACTGCTACAAATTATTACTGTCATATGCAGAGGAAGAAATGCCCTGATGAGACAAAAAAATATCTACACTACTCCTCTAAAGGACACATGAATTCAACTGTAAAGTAAAAACCAAGCTGTTCTTTTTTTTTCCTTAGAAGGAGAATTAATGAAAGACCTTGTGTTAATGCATTTGATTGAACAAAATTCCCTCCCAGCTTGGCAGGCATAATAAAGCACATTAACTATGACCTGGGAGAAGCAGATGAGAAATGCTTAACTAGAAAATGCAATTTCAGAAAATGCAAAAGCAACAAAATAAAAAATCAGGTAATTTTTCAGCTGGTTGTTGGTCATGCACCAGCAGCTGGGAGCTCTTGACCATTAGTTATCATGGCAAAAGTAACAGCTTGGCTCTGATAAAAATCTGAGATGTTCCTCAAGTTCATCAAGTTGTTTTCCTTTTTTCTACCCTCTTCAATAGCTATTTATCCTACTAAATTTCTTTCTAAATCTCAAATGCACTCACCACCTCAGGAACAACATGCAACATTTCAATATGTACGAATATATTTGTAAGAGCTGCCTCTTCCCTCCAGGATCCTGAGCTGCTGTGCCTGGGAGAAGGAAGATGGAAAGGATTTATTCCAGCTCAGAAAACCTCTGGCTGAGCCAGGCAGGAGTCATCCAACACCTGGGGGATGTGAAGGAGTTCAAATGCAGACCCCAAAACCAAAACTATGCAAGGGAGAGGTGGCACCTGGAGGAAATGCCGAGTGCCATCCTAAATATCCCCTGGAGGAGATTATGGCCCTTGTGTCAGGGATCACTGCTAAACAGGTCACACCAAGGGCAAGGAGAACAGTTCAGGCTGGACTTTGGGTCTGCCCCAGACCTGGTCAGCTGCTGGTTCTTAAATGCCATCTCCACTTCCCAAATTTAGTCCAGCCTACCTCTTATGGGATCTCAGTCTCACCTACAGCACAGGGGATTTATTCAGAAATAAACAACATGGTCAGTTTTACAGCAATCAAAGCCTTGAGCAATTGGGCAAAACCAGCCCATTTTTAATACCTGTGAAATGGTCACCTTTTCTGAGCAGGGCTCATTAAATCAATGGCAGGAACAAGGTTATTTGCTAACTGGTAAATATCTTATTTTTCCAAGGACAAGGCCCAAGATGCATTAAAAATTCAAAAGGATATTTGTTTTACTGAATACAGAAAAATTATGAGCTTTATTTAGTACCTCCATGTTCTGAACTACTAAATTATAATACATCTCTCAAATAATGTCTTGCTAGTCATTCCTAAGGTATTAAACTGTCACTTTACTCCTCTGGAAAACGTGTTCCTAAAGGACACACTTGTTCCCAGAACTTGGCAGTTCTTACTCCTATTTTCTCCTCAATGTGTAAGACAACTATGTGCAACACAGGCCAAAATAAAGTTTACTAAGAAAGAATTTATTCATCTGTTTAGGTCACCAATAAATTAAAATTCCACAACCCTCTGGAGGAGCTTCTCTCTAGAAAGCTTCTTAAATTGCTATTTAATCTCAAATATTACCTTGTACTGACTCCCAATTTTACACACACACTAAGTTAACTCATGATATCCTTCTCCTGCCACCACCCTTGTATCATATAATTAGAATTATTTATTTTTAAATTAATTACTTTTTAATCCTGCTCCTTCATTTAATCCTTTCCTTTATTTTCCAAAAAACCCTCAAGCTTGGGGTTAAGAAACTTCCATATCCAAGGATACAGCTGAAGCTACAAAACCAGGGATATCAGTAGAAACCATTCTGGAATCCTCACTGCATCTACTGCTACCAATCTGCAGAGGAAAAATGTATTTCTTACAAGAAAATTGCTGTGAATTGCAAATATTAGCAGATGTTACTACAAACACTAAAATAACTGAGAATAAATGTAGAGAAAAGAAGTCCAATAAAACCTGTGAAAAACAGAACTATACAATTTCAGTTCTTTTATCATTTTATAACTGAAACTTGAATCATAACAACTCAAATCAACTAAATGCTAAGAATCTGGGCTTTCTCCTTCATGATACAAGAGTATAATTCCATAAATAAATTGCTCTTGGTTATTCCCAAATGCTTCATCAATATTGTGCTTGGAGTTGTTTTTTGCTGGGTTGCTTTTTATTTAATAATTGTGAGCCTTGGTACAGAGCTTGTATTTATAAAACGGGGGAAAAGATTTATTGTTGCTAATTATGAAATCTGGAAAGCCCATAACAGTTAAAACTTGAAACCTACAAACCAGCACAAAATCAAAACCCTGGAACCAAATTAGTTTACTGATATTTTTACCTATAACTTCATGAATGCAAATCAAACTTCCCTGCCATGAAAAATTACCTTAGAAATTATTCTGTCTGGCTTTTCTGATTTATCATATAATCAAATCCTTGCAGGTTGTTTTTCTAGCTTTTCAGGTAAATCACAGGCACACAAACTCCATGTGCTAAGATAAAGCAGATTTAGGAAAAACCATAATACAGCCTGTAATTTACTGAGCCTTGCTCACATATGTGCTGAATATGCTTTTCATTTCGGGCAGGTAAATAAAAATCAGTGCTTGAATTTCAGCTTGTATTTGCTTAACCTACAAATTACTGTTCAAAAGAACTAATTGTGTTGCACCACAGCCCCCTCTTCAATCTCTAAAATAAAAAAAACTTACATAATAACTGTTCTCCTCAATATTTGAGCTTGTTCCCAATGTGAGTCTCACAACCTGTAAGATCAGGCCCTAAATTATAAGTTAAATACTACAGTGATGCCACTTAAAATATTACCTTTCTTTTGGTTCATTTGTAACATTCAGAGAATTCCAAAATGTACCTATTTCCCTGCAAGAGGAATCGGCATCCTTGTGCTACAGCTGTGAATGTTTTCTTTCTTTATTTACTCCCTGTAACCAAAGGCTTTATTGCGATTTTGGCCTAAAACGCTGGTGAAAATGTCAGTTATATAAGGCCACGCGTGGAGGCCACACGCACTCCGAAAAATATTGCAGCTTGAATTAGTCATGGAAAAAATCGTGGATGTCTGCTCTGACATATGTATTTACATGGAATAACGTGTTTATATCCCCCTCCCAAAACGCCTCTCCCACCCTCCCTCCTCGGCCGAAGCCAGGCAGGAGCAGCCATTCGAGATTCCATAGCCACCAGATCAGCCTAAAAACAACAAGGAATTAAAAACCGCAGGGAGCAACAAGGCCGGCGGTTTTCATTTGGCTCCACTGACGCACCCCCGGCCCTGGGCCCAGGTCCCCTCTTCCCAAGGGGGGACCGCGGCGGCCCTGGACTCATCCTCCCCCTTCCAAAGCAGGATCGCGAGTCCCCGGGATCAGCCTCCTTCTTCTCAAGGAGGGATCGCGGCGGCCCCAGGATGAGCCTCCCCCTTCCCAAGGAGGGATTGTGCGGACCCCGGGCTCAGTTCCCCTTCCCAAGAAGGAATCACGGCGGCCCCGGGCTGTTCCATCTTCCCAAGGAGGGATCGCGGCTCCCCGGGCTCAGCCCCCGCCCCACGCGGGATCGCTGCCCCTGCCCCGTCCCCGCGTGTCCCGCGGCCATTCCCCTTCCCCGCGCCGCCTCTCCCAACTTTTCCAGCCGCCACAACTTCCACGTTCCTCCCGCGGCGCCGCCGGCCGGGCCGGGCCGGGCCCTCCCCTCCCGTCCCGCTCCCCGGGGAAGGTCACGGCGGTGCGGGCGCGGCGCGAAGCCCCGCGGTGTTGGCGGCGCGGCGGGCGCGGTCCGTACCTCTGCGGGCCTTCGGGGAGTGCCGGCGGCTGCGGGCGCTCGCTCGCTCCTCCTCGATCGCGGCCGCTATGGCCGGGTCGTCCTCGCCATTGTACCACACCAACAGCTCCTCGCCCGCCGCGATTGGCTGCGGGGACACAACACACGGAGCGGGGCCAGTGAGCGAGCGCGTTGTTGGCGGGGCGGGGAGCGGGGCCGGGGAGCGGGGAGGAGGCGCCGGGGCGGGAGCGGGAGCGGCCCCGGCGCGGCCCCCGCGGGGCCTCCGCGGCACCGCCACCGCCGAGCGCCCCCTGCCGGCCCGGAGGGTGCGCGGCTGAGGGGACACCGAACCCGCCCCCCCCCGAGTAATTAATGAGCAATTACAGACAACGGCCCAAACCCCGCCCCCGGCAATTAATTAATTAATCAATTATAGATACCCCAAACCCTGCCCCCGGGAATTAATTAATGAATTAATCATTTATAGGCACCCCAAACCCCGCCGCCGGGAATTAACTAATGAATTAATCAATTAGAGACACCCCCAAACTCCGCCTCTGGTAATTAATTAATGAATTAATCAATTATAGACACCCCAAACCCTGCCCCCGGTAATTAACTAATGAGTTAATCAATTATAGACACCCCAAACCCCGCCCCCAGCAATTAATTAATAAATTAATCCATTATAGTCACCCCAAACCCCACCCCCAGGCATTAATTAATTAATGAATTAATCAATTATAGTCACCCCAAACCCCGCCTCTGGGCATTAATTAACCAATTAATCAATTATAGTCACCCCAAACCCCGCCCCTAGGGAATTAATTAATGAATTAATCAATTATAGACATCCCAAACCCCACCCCTAGGAATTAATTAATGAATTAATCAATTATAGTCACCCCAAAACCCGCCTCTGGGCATTAATTAATGAATTATAGACACCCCAAACCCCACCCCCAGGGAATGAATTAATGAATTAATCAATTATAGACACCCCAAACCCCGTCCCTGGGAATTAATTAATTAACCAATTACACACAACAACCCAAACCCCGTCCCCCAGGAATTAATTAATGGATCAATTATAGACACCCCAAACCCCGCCCCCTGGGAATTAATTAATAGAACAATCACAGACCACAACCCAAACCCTGCCCCCTGTAATTAATTAATGAATTAATCAATCACAGACACCCCAAACCCTGTTCCCAGGAATGAATGAGATCACAGAAAAACACACAGAAAACACATATAAAAGTCACCCCCTTCCAAAATGCACCAGCAAATTAAAAAAATAAATAAATCACCAAAAATCAACAAAAAAAATCCCCCAAAAAAATCACAGAAATCAATTTGTACCCATTACTCCTTGTCCTAATGCTACAGTTCCTGACAACATATAGTTAATATTAATACAGTTAAATAGTTAATTATGAATACAGTTCCTGCATTATTATTATTATTATTATTATTATTATTATTATTATTATTGGCATGAAACTTCCAGCTCCAACATCCCAAACTGTGGTTTGCCTTAACTAGTGACAGTGATTTAAATCCCTGCAAACAGCGACATCCCTGAGCTCACTCCTATGGATATTCACAGTTAATTCTTCCCAGGGAGCAACCAGCCAAACACAACTACCTTACACAAAGCATTAAATAACATTAATTAAATCTAATATAATAATAAGTAACACTGCTCAGGCAGCCACTACAGCTGGGATTTGGAACAAAATCTACAGATACAGGAAAAGACTGTCGCAGTGGGTTAATGGCAGTATAGATAATTACAGCATGTTTAACAAATCCACTTCATCACAGTAATGAAAGGTTTGATTGCCATTCCAAATTGATTATTTCTAGTTTTTTTTAATCCAATTTAAAAAAAAAAAATCACAGGAAAGACCAATGCCAAATAGACATCACTGCAAATGCTACTCATATTCTCAGCACTGCCAATAAAAGAAACTGGTATTGATCAGTTTATTTCACATGCTCCTTAAAATATTATCAGACTCAAATTACTAAGTCCCCAAGTTTGCAGACTACTGATGTGTTTGTACTTATTTTTTAAATCTTCCTCATTGTTCCTCCATTTCCTGAAGCATTCTACCCCAAACCAAGAAAAATTTAAATACCTTAACTACAATCCCCCTCTTTCAGGGCTTAATGAACATGGGGCTGGTGGAGATCAGATCCTGGTTTTAGTCATAGCAATAGAGCAAAGGGTGTCCTCAGACTTAGTTCCAATCTGAAGCCAAAGGGGGTTTTTGTATCAAGGACAACAGTGTTATTTCTTTCCTCTACAGCACTTTTTTTTAGTGAGTCTCACAGCACTTGATAAAGGTGAGAGTTACCTTCGTACCCCCAGACGCTGGAACAACAAGAGATGCAAGATCCCAGCTGGGGAAAGTTTTTAAGTTCTAACATAAGCAAAGCCTAAGGTTTGGCTTCCCCCAGTCCCAGAGGCCTGGTAGGAGAAATAGTGGTAAAGCTCTTTGCATGGTCCCATTCTGCAGCTGTTGAGCAGCAAGGAATGCAGAAGAGTTGTCTGATGATGCAAAAAACTTATCATCTAAAAAATATATAAGTCAGAGAAAAGAGCTGGCTGAGGTTTTAGGCAATGCAAACACAGGATGATAACGAGCACAGAATTTGTTGGCTGTGTGGCTGGATTATTCAGCTTGATGAATTTGGTTTCATTGTGACTGCTCTAGAATCTAAATTAAGCCCTCTAACCTTGCGCTTCTAAAATGAGGTGGAGCAGTGGCTTCAAAACCAGACAATTAAAAACTGCTCCCTCACTGAAACCTGGAGTGAGAAAAGGAGCACAGTGAGCAAGTGTCACTTCCATCACTGCTGTTCCTGACAGCACCCTCTAAGAACAGCTCCAAACCCAACCTCCTCCAAACTATTCCCTACAGATCTTTGGTGTAGCTGTGTCAGGTGGGGACAGCTCGGCTCAACAGGGTATGAATGTTGGAAAGGCTCCTCAGGTTAATGCTTTTTTGAGCTTTGTGTTGTAACTACAACGTTTAACAGTCCTTAATCTGAGTACTTTCTGTTCAAAAGGTTTAAAGTAATTTCAAGATCTGTTATTTTTGAGATTAGTATCCTAATAAGTTATATCCTGAGAAGTTCTAGCCCAGATTGTCTAAAATTCAGTTCCTTGGACAAGCACTGCTATGTGTGTTGTACAGACAGGCATTTGCCTGCCTGACCTTAGCAGAATATTTATTTTTCACACAGACACTGTATTTTACTGTGATATTGTGCTTCTGCACCTGGATGTGGCCTCACATCCCCAAAAGCAATCAAAGTGGCATTTACTTGGGTGAAACTTTCACAAGGTATAACCCAGGGTTATATTGTGTTCTCCTGTGCAACAGGGAGGATCTTGAGTTATTAGAAACCCGTCTGACAAAACATTCTTCCATAAGCAAATTAATTTCACTTTAATCAAGGAGAGTTTCACAGCCAGGCTGCTTTAGAAGACTTTTTGAAACTGTGTTTTCACTGCAATTTTACTTCTTGTCGAATGAAAGCCCTGCCCTGAGTGCAGAACAACACTGATCAACGAGCTCCTTTCATGAGCAGAGGCAGGAAGAGCTTCTGAAACCCCATAATAAGTTTAAACTGCTTCACTGAAATATCCCAGCTCTCATCTGCATCCTGGGGAAAGCAGATGCAAAGCAGCCTACAAATAACCTCAGCCCTTCAGTGAAGATGAAGGGAAGATGGAAGAGAAAAATATTTGCTTGTGCTCACTTCAAAATTCTATATTCATTGGCAGCAGAGAACAGGGAAGTTAAAGCTCTGTGCAGGTTTGATGTTCTTCTACACCAAACAAATTTGGACTTTGCTTATCTTAGCAGTGAGGCTTGGAAAGCTTGGAAATCAGCCTGTTTAACTTACAGATGAGAAACCCACAAAAAGCTCAAGAAAAGCCTGGGAAAAAAATAGCCATGACAATACTTTAAATGCTTCAAGGTAAAGAAGAACAAAATTACACACAAGCCACTTGAATTTTCCTTGGGGGGTAAATAAAACCTGTGCTGTTTATTTATCAGCGAGTGGAATTCCCCTAAATTTATGAATTATGATAAAGATCAGGAAGAACAGTGTGTTCATACCTGGGCTGGTAAAATTTACAGCAGGTTTGAAATTAGACCATAACACATTATACACAGAAAAAGGACATTTAAGATGTTTTTTTATTACATGCCTCCTTTTGTCTCAGTTAACAGTAAGGTGTGACTGGAATAAAATTCATCAAGTTGCAAGAGACAACAGCCAAAGGAACAAAAGGATATTTCAGTGCTGTGACAAGGTATTTGTAATTCTTTAAGCAGTGCTCGGCCTCTTTCAGCAGCACAGTTATTTTCCAAAGTGCAACCTTATCCATCAAAAAAACCAATTTGGAATATGTGAATGCTTGAATTATCAGGACTAAAACCTTTGCAGAAAAGATTCAATGAGAGAGAAATATAAAATGTCAGAGTGACTCAAAAAATACACTTACATTAATGACTTAGTGGGACTATGGGCAAAGACAGAGGAAATCCAAGATAAAGTGTCTAAAGGAAGCAAGGGTGGCTACAGATTCCCATTGGGAGCCTGTCCTCAGGGAATAAACACTGAAGAGAAGGCAGCAGTCTGGCTGGAAATAGTGAACCTCTACCACAAAGCCATCAGAAAGATCCAAAAGTGTTTAGAAGTTTGTTTTTTTCAATACCGCTGAGTGACCTAAAATGTAACAGTTTCACACGTTCCTGTACTGCCCTGTAAACTTCAAAACTGCAGGGGATCAACTCACTCTTTCATTAAGCAAAGAACAGTTATTTATGGATGGTTTTGGCCTCACAAGGAAATGGAAGGAACAGCAATAGTGCAAAAACAAGGCTGCATATGCCCAAAACTTCCAAAAGCATTTCAAATAAAAACCAAGTCAAGCTGCACCCACTCCCTGCCAGCAGCTCCTTGGTCAGAGTCAATATTTTATAGGCACAATATTCTGACCCCAATGTGCTCCACCATTATAGTTAAAGCCATTTTTTTTTCTTGGTTTGGGAGATAAAATGCTTCAGGAATTACACCCTTTTCCCTGCCTCCCCCTCACTGCCTGAACAAAACTGAAATGGTATAAACCCATGAAAAATTGGTTCATGGAGCCACCTATAAAAGTGTCTTGACAGCCAAGCTTTGTCATACGATGCACAGACCACAAAAATAACTGATTGCTACAAAAAAAACCCCAGTAGAAACTATTGTGGTATCCAAAAAAAATAGAAGAACGTTTATTTTATATAATCTGCTATAGTTTTTCATTCTAATTTGTATCAAATTCAGTGCTACTGCAAATCACTGACCAACAAGACAGGCTTACTGTTGAAACATATCCTATATTTTAACAGTAGATCTTAATGTCAACTGTACTGGCAGAGAAGAATTTATACCAATTAAATGTAGCATTTGCAATGCTTTAAATATACTTTCTTTATATTTACTTGTATTTTTAAAGAAAATATAAAGAATATAAATATAAAGTAAATATAAATTTAGTGAAATGTTTCAAAATCTCTTTAATACTAATAGCGAAAAAAAATTATTTTAATAAAGGGAAATAAAAGGTATAATAATAAACTATAATAAAGCAGGAACTGATTCTCAGACAGTGATACCTTCAGGCTCTTGTAGTATATGGTCCTGTTGATCTCCAGAGGAAACAGGTTCTGCTCCTTCCCAGAACGGGCCCAGTTTATGTATCGGAGCCAGTTGCCCTTCTCTGGGTCTGTTGCATCCACACACATCCAGCCCAGGTTTGGGTAATACACCTGAGGGGAGAAATGGCATTAAACCAAGGGCCATGTGCACTAAAACACACCTTGCACAGCTACACAAAGTCATGGTTCCCATCTAAAGGCAGACACAGCACCCAGGGGAGGGGCAGAGGCAGGGGCTGTGCTGGCCCAGTGTTGCTGCTCTTCTGCAGGAGTTTAGTTGATCAGGTACAACTGGAAAAACCCCAAACTTTAGGCCTGCAATTCCTTCTCTGAAGGTTTCGGGTTGAAAAGCCAAAATCCTTAAAACATTTCATGTTTTCAGTTTGGCAAGCTTGAAACAATACTCTTACATTTTGCCTTTAGTAAAATGACTGATTTTAAGACAAAAAGGCATAGAGAATTATTTTTACTATCTGGTGAATTGTAAAAGATAACTACATAGAAGTTAGAAGCATTTGCTTTATTTGGAAATATATGGGAAAGCATAATTTATATTTAAGCATAATTTATAATCGGTTTTCAGGTTATAAAAGAATATCTTAACCTTTCAGAAATCTTGTGATTCACCTTAAAAAACTGACCCTGCCAATAACCTTCTGCATGTTCTGAGATATAAATTCTTTGGTTTCTATTCTTGAAGAAAAGTTTAACACCTACTCCTGGTTCACATTTCCAAACAGGTTGCAATAAAGCAAGAAGGGGACTGACATCTCCAGTATTTTCTGGTGACAGGCAACTCTGCTTCTCCTTCCAGAGCTGTTATGCATCTCCCAGTCTTCTTAGAATCCAAGTTAGACGCCTGTACAAAGAGCTACCACCGGGTATTTTTCCTTTTTTGTTTTTCTAAAAAGCTAAAAATCTACAGTGTTGTAGCTTTTTATTGGTTCTGACACTTTGCAACTAATGCTAAGGCTTTTAAAACCATTTTCCATTTTCAATTTCAATTAAACTTCTACAACAGTTTAGAAATTTAATAAATTTGATTTCTTTTATGCTGATATACTGTTGATTTAGAAAGACAGAATTTTATCAATAAAGGTAAAGTTTTAATAAATATACCACAAACATCTTGATTTCTTTCCAAGCAAACAGAAAATATCTCCCTTTCTTAAACTATTCCAGTATGGATTTCATCAGCTGACTTTTGAAAGAATGTTCCCCAGCACACTCAGCCCTTGCAATATGAAAGCACAAACAGCATCACAGATGAGACTGCAAAAGCAACTCTTTTGGTTAAAATGGAAGAAAAAAGCCAGCAATGGTGTGGAAGAGTTAAACAGATATGGGCTATATGTCAAAATGTAATTATTAATTACTTGTTCTATATATACTACTTTAATATGTTTTTATATTACTTTATGATGGTATTTTCACAAAACAAAATACTTGATTACTTTCCAGATAAACCTTCTAATGTACAGAATATTTTTAAAGGCCTTGTGCACTGTGAAAATAGCTCCAACTCCTCTCTGTAACACTGACTGTGACTCCCATTAACCTCAACAAAGCCCCTCCAGCTGTGCCAGTCATTCCAAACCTGCACACAGCATTTCCCTCCCTTTTCAGCCACTTGCTCTCCTTTTCCTACCTGTGGCTTTCCTCCTACAGAAAAGGAAAGTGTGTTCTCTCCTCAGACACAGCAAGCACACACTGACACACACAGCTCATCTTTTGCACAATGATCCTCCACCATGACAGTTCAAAACCATTACAATTGACTGGAGAGGCCAGTTTTAGGAGCCTTACTTTTTATTCAGATTAATTTGACTAAAGAAGCAAATGGGATGCTTGTGGAAAAGGTTGTTGCTCTAGCTGGGGTCCACACACTGAACTGCTCCCACACACCCCCATCCTTCTACAAACCACATATTCTAACAGTTCAGAGTCTGGACTGGTTTCAGGTATCACCATATGGGACCAACTGCTGTGGTCTCATTTTAGCAGCTTTTTTTCTGACTCCAAAATCAGTATTAAAGCAACACACAATTACTCCGGAATCTACCAAGAGTTCCCATTATCACTTGCATTGCAAACTAAGAAACTCTGTAACAGCTTGTTTGCAACTATCATTTCTCAACACTAATTGAAAAAACATCCACAAAGAACATTCAAAACCCAGCACTGAGAGAAACATAACTGCAAGGTCAATAATTTACTTGGCTGATTCAATCTCACCAAATGTTCTTGCACCAGATCAAAACTGGAGATACCTTTTGCAGTGGAGTTTGAGGCAGCATTAGCTCAGTGCAATGAACATTCTACTTGAACACTTGATTACTTTTCTAAATAGGAACCTGCATTTAGGGGAAATTGTCCTGAATCAAATCCTCGGATAGAGGTTAACACTAAGTTTTGCATGTGTATCCAGTTTTTCACACAGTTCAGGGTTTGCAGACCAGGGATGGATGACTATTAGCAGTATCTTTAGCCTAAAAATCCATAAACTAGCAAACTGTGCTGCACAACATGCTCTGCCACAGCTCCTGCATCCCTCCCCTCCTGGACTATTCACTCTGCTCAAACCACCTGCTCTACTTGTCCTCAGAATGACTGAAGGAGTCTTTGGAAGTGGTTATCAACTGCCTTAAAGACACTGTGGATAGAATTCAACTCCAGATTAAGCCACCTACGTTTTGAAATGCACATAATATCCCAAGTCTCATGACTATCAGTGCAGCTATTCAGCTGTCCAGACAGCACTTGCTCCAAGGCAAACCCAAACACAAGCAGCACAAGAAATTCTGCAGGAGTTGAAAACTCATAAAAACTCCAGAAGGAAAACCCATTCCCATAACAAAGCTGGTTTTGAAAGAGCTAAATGAGGAGGAGTACTGTGGCTTCCTCAAGAGATTCCACATCCTCCTCATTTCCCTGATTTCAGGAGCAGTTGACAGCCCTCAGTTGCAGAGGGAGAGCACTCAGAGTTCAAGCCAACAAAGCAAAGCTCTACCAGTGAGAGACTCTTCAGGGCAGGTGTGATCCACACACAGCACATAAAAAAGTAACACAGCAATTTCCAGCAGTGCCAACAGTTGAAAACTCTGTAACTCAGAGTCCAAGTGTCTACAAATAACTGTTAGTAATAAATGGCAATTATCTTACATCAAGTCTATTTGTAAAATCTGGAAAAAGTAAACACAAAATACTGACCTAGTGACAGACACCTTTTCCCGCTTACAAGCCATTTCTTACCTCCCACATGTACACATTGCTCTTGACTTGAGATCTTTTCTTCTTGTCACCAACAAATGGTCCAAACTTCTTGCCTTTTAGAATTGATTTTGTTGCCCAGACACCTGAGAAGACATATATTAGGAGTTAAAACTAACCTAAGTTATTTCAAGCAAATCTACTCACAATTCATATTTCTTAAGATCAGTCCATGTGGCTGTCTCCAAATGGGGAGCTGTCCACTCTTCCCAAATGAAATTATTTCACATAAATGAATCAAACATTATCTCTACCCAGCACAGGAGGGCCCCAAATTTTGACAGCAATTCTGATTTATGTGAGCTGGTGTAAAAACCTTCATTCTCCTTTCCAAGCTGGAGCACTCACCAAGCCTTGTCTTGTCCACAGCAGATGGGAAGAGCCTCACATCCTCAGGAAGGCCCCTGAGCACGTGCTCAGGTACATCATCCAAGGTCTCCACAGTGACAGGAGACTCAGTTGTGTTCTACAAGTCCAAAAGCCAACAAGCATTAACAGATAAAAACAACTGACAAATCAACCCACACGAGCTACAAAACCTCCTGACTTGAAACGAAAGTAAAATTTCCAAACTCACCACACTGAGGATAATTTCACATGTGTTAGTAATCATTTATTTCCCTTTTTCTAAGGATGGCTTCCAGGCATACTCAATCTAATCAGTCTCCAAAAAATAATCTAAAATAGCTTCTTATCTTTTCTTATGTGAAAACTTATAACTTGTGAGAAAGAACTAAACAGCAACTTTAGGAGAAAACCAAACTCAAAGTTCCAAGAAGCACATACAGTTCACAAAAGTGAAAAGTTTAATTGTTTCACCTATTGAAAGAAGGGTGTTGCAGTAAATTAACTGCTCCAGTGTAAATACCAGACCTTGCACTTGGGATGCATCACCTACTCTGCCGAAGGATGCTCTGCCTGGAATGGGGTAAAACCACTCCAACAATGCCCTATTTGCAAAGCTATCAGTGGGGAATGGGGAAGGGGTTGGGTTTGAATAATGCTGAAACCAGCAGGACTCAGCAATCCCAAAGTGAAACATCGGCCAGGGAGGGGAAGATGTGGCAGAGCTGATGAAGGACCGATAAAGGACCAAACCAGTGACATCACTGATAACTTATCTGGAGCTGCTGAGCTGCCCCAGCTGGGCTGGGGACACCTCACTGACAGTCCTTCAGCTGAGCCTAGAACAGCCCAGGCCACGTTTTAACAGGGCCTTCTGACAGATTCCCTTCATGGAGGGTGGGTGGAGATTCCTCCCTGGACTGGGGGACCCTAAAGCCCATCCAGTCCCATCCCCTGCCTGGGACACCTTCCACTAGCCCAGGTTGCTCTAAGCCCCCTCCATCCTGGCCTTGGGCACTTCCAGGGATGGGGCAGCCATGGAATAACCTGTTCCAGGGCCTCCCCACCCTCCCAGGGAAGAATTCCTTCCCAATATCCCATCTAACCCTGCCCTTGGGCAGTTTGCAGCCATTCCCCCTTGTCCAGGCACTGATGATTCAAGTTCTGCATGACAAGTTTATTGCTCTGTAACAAACAGAATAAGCTAAAAGCAGCTTATAGAGAGAAAAAAGGGGTTTAAATAGTCATATGAGTTATTATTTCAGTACCCTACATGTTAATCATAATTCCTAAATCAATAAACAGCTCAGAAGCCTTAGCCAGCAGGTTATAATTAATACAAAAGGTTTTAAGGTATTTTTATGTTAAAGTTTGAAAGGCAATAGAAAGCTCATAAATGATTTACAAATGTTTAGCAAGTGATTAGTTCCAATTTAAGGAGCCTCCAAGGTTCAACAGGCTGCTTAAAATATTATTCATACTATTATTTGTATAACACAACAGTAAATGCTACTCACACGTGTCATTAAACACCCAGCTCCTTATTACCTAATTATAATTAAAAACCTACTATTTCTTATAAAAACGACCAGAATTCTAAAGTTACAAGAATGAAAAGTTTCCATAAAATGTGTTCACATTCTGCAAGGACTGTGCTTGGTGAGAACTAGGCATGTGTTGAACCACATGCCCTAAAAAACCCACCTGCCCTCTGACAACAAACTTTAATCATTCTGGTTAGAAACCAATACTGGTGGTGATGGCAGGAACAATTCTGATATTAAGGGTGTTATACTTGAGCTCTGAACCAATTTTTAGGAGGTGTTTAACTGAGAAATTTGTCTCAGTAAACCCTGACTTTTTGGAAACGATTCTTGCCTTTACCTATAACCATAAAGCAGAGATACAACAGTAGTTTTCCAAGTGAGCACTTATGAAATATATTGAAAGGCTACTGGAAATAGATTTTAAAATCCATCTTGATATGCTATCAAATTTCAGGGTTTTATCTCTAAAGCAAAACAGATAAATCTTCTCAGCCTTTGCTCCTCTGCACCCACTCTTTGTGAGGGTGCTGCTATGGCAATGATTCACTACATTGAAAAAAATGAAGTTACAAGAACAAATCTTCTGCCAGTTTTAACTGCAAGGACAAGAAAACTGAGCAAACTGGAGTCAGAGCAAAGTTATTCTGGGGCTGCCTTGGTAAGCCCTGACAGCTGCACAGAGCTCCCAGAGAGCTATTTGTAGGGGAGAAAGACCCCCAAAGTGGAAACCATGGAAGGAAGAGAATGCCAGAAATCCCTTCCCATCCAAGACAGCAAAGAAACCAGGCAGGGGGAGAAATACTTATCCCTTAGTTCTGATAGTTGAAGTCTATTCCAAGCAGAGTAAAGCTTTATTTTGCTCTTCCAACAACCCAAAAGGAAAAATACCGATGAAAGAAGCCTGATTTTCAGACATCTGTTAGCCTTGAACTGATATGCAAGAAGCCACGTCTGAGATGAAAAACAAACACGTTCTTCTCAGCATATCAAAGAAACCCAAACAGCTCTCCAGCACATCAGCCCAGGATTTCAGCAGGGGACAACCAAGGCTATTTTTCCCAGTGGTTTCTAACAAATTATATCCAGGCACAGCTGAGGGGGGCTGTGTGACAGCTCTCTGAACGAGGCACTGCCAGTTTCAAGGTAAAAGTGGGGTGTTTTTTTTTTATTGGGTTTCACTTTGGGGTTTGGTTTCTTTTGGGGGTTTTGTTTTCAGTTTGGCTTTTTAAATGAGCAGTCAAAAATCTCAACTGCTGCATGAACAGTTAAAAATCTCAAGCCAGAAAATAAATTTTAACCTACCAAAACTTAAACCAGACTCAACTGATTCAGCCAGAAGTGTACAGAACTGTGTTATATCTTCGATTTTCCTGGCATATTCCTTAATAATCATGACTCTTTTTGGCCATAAATATCCCCAAACTGTTCTACCATTTAAGAAGTCTATTTGTATGGAGTAAAATACAATGAGAACTTTATTGTTATAAATCAAAGAATAGCAGGACATTCAGAGAATACAGTACTCAGCCTCATCTAACAATTGTCAGATTAATGGATTTCACAAGTACTACAAACCTGGATATGGCCTTGTACATAACAATACATTTCACACCTCAAAGGAATGGTAACAAGTAACCATGTTCAAAACACTAAAATAAACAGTTTGGTTCAGTCAAATGCCTGCAATCTATTTTTATTTGCAATTTAGATGTAGCTACTTGAAACATTTTCCAGATCTCAGCTTGTCCCCAAGGAACGTCTGTCTACCAAAAGAAATGCTGGATTTCAGACACTTTTCCCCCAACACTTAACAGTCACATTTAAATTTATTTTTCTGTTCAAAAAGTTCACTTCTTGATAAGGGTAATGCATTGTGCATGTCCTACAGCCAACTTTTGCATTTAACTGAAAGCCTTTAATGCAGTATTTTTCACTCCCTCCAAGACAGAAATTTTGAATACAAAACCACCTGAAGCTCTTTTCACTTTTAAGCTTCTTACTCTGAAGTTCATAAAAAAATTACATTTCTGGCATTCAAATTATCCAGTATAAAGTGACTTTAGAACAATGCCAAGGAATTATCTGAGGGTTGAAGCGGTGCCTGAACTGAAACCATCTTTTCCTGATTGCATCGAATGTCAGAATGTCAGAGTCCAATCACTCTGCCAGCATCTTTCAACACATTAAGCAACTTCTCACACAGCTTTCAATACAATTGTCCCTCTGGACCAACCACAAATTAGTCTGTAATGTTACAAACATTATTTAAGCAGAGTAGAAAAGGCACCTGCACCAAGATGTTTACAGGTGATCAGAGATTAGAGCAGAAAAGGAAGAAACCATCCTGAACAGTGCAATGACTGCGGGACTCAGTGTCAGGTGTGGGTGGAAACAGGATTAGGGGAAGTGAGGAGATAAAGGAAAGGATGCCATGGACAGAGAGGGAGATGGCAGAGGAGTTAAAAGAGGTAGGTGAGAAAAGGGAGTCGTGCCAGGTAGCACAGGAAAGGGAAAGAAGGAAGGTCTCTCCTTGTCCAAGCACCCTGCCTGGTTACCCCTCTTGGTCACAGTTTCCCTTTGTGTGCTTGAAAATTAAAGATGTATCAGAAATATTGGAAATAATCATTGCAAAATTCAGAAGGAATGGGGGGAGGAGGGAGGAGGGAGTTTCAGTACAAGCACAGGTATAATTTGTTACCACGTGCCCCAGCACTTCTTAAATACCTGCCCATGCTGTTTTCCAGGTAGCCCCCAAATTCCTCCTGCTCTGTCTCACTGCAGTCTGAGGTGCAGGAAATGCTCCCAGTCAAACCCCGTGTTTGTTTGGTCTGATGAACTAGTTTACATATTAAAGGCAGATCTCCTTTTAAAACAGAGGATGCACACTGCCCATCCTGAGAGAGCAATCTTCCAAGAAACCCAAAAATATTAAACCCAACAGCTGTTTTTTTTTAATTTTAATCCTTCTTCTCCTTACAACATATCACAGTATCTATGAAAAGGTTTTCCTTCACTACTTTTCTACAAGATAAACCACAAAACCAGCAGTTTTTCCACAAACCAAATTAACACCAGCCCAATTAGTTTCAGTGTCACTGAAGTCACACCAAAAGCAGAGACAAGCAGAATGAAAGAAGTACGAGAACAGAACACTTGAAAGGTGTTTGGCATCAGGCAAAAACATTTCTTATACAGACCTGGCACTACAACTTGTCAACAGTGAATGAAATGACAAAGGCACTGCAAGAAAAAAACACCACAGGGTTGATGCTAAATACACACTTAATAGGAATGGTAACAGAACAACAAAAAGCCATGTGAGCTTTGGAAACTAAATGTGAAAGCCAGAAAGACCAGGGAGGACTCTGAGCTACTGAAGTGTTCCCAGAGGCAGGGTCACCTTAATACTGAATTATGACATCCCAGTGCTGCAGAAATGAGCAGTAGTCCCCTAAGAAAGGGAAGGGCTTTGCTTTTGATACAGCACAGAAATCTTAATTCCAGAAACAGGTCAGGGGTGGGGGGACACCACAACAGACAGGACACACAAACGGGAAGGAAACAGTCGATGGTAACAATTACAGGTGAGGATCTACAGCCTTCAGAGTTTTAGCAGAATCCAAAGTTTATCAGGACTAACAGAGCAGGATTATTCCTCAAGCAGACAGAGCAATGGGCTGCTCCCTCTGTGCCACTGAGGGCATCAAAACAAACCAGACAGGTGAAAACGTTTCAAGTCTCAACAGAAATTAAGGCAACAATTAAACTTGCTACCCTAAAACAGACTACTAATGCTTTAAAGTGTGATAATGCAAATGGTATTTCTATTAGACATGTAATTTATATTTGTCTACAGATATAATACAAATATGTATTTTTAGAATACGTATTTCAAGGCTCTGACAGACACTGTATTTTGCTTTTTACCTTTTTAGTGTGCACACATATCTCAAAGATACTTAAACTACATTTTTAGTTTAAATCAGAGGAAAAAAACAACAGGAAACATCCCACCGACCCATTTCACAGTGTAATTACTTATGAATCTATAACTTCAGAGAGAACACACTTCAGTAAAGTGCTAACTGTATTCAGGACTGCTGCTGATCAAGTAAGGGTATAAAGGGCAATAAAAGCACACATTAGCTACAGGCATCAATAAAAAGTATACAAAGCTTTCTACATGACTGTGGTTTTCTGACTCATAAAGCTTCTGTTCATGGCTGACTTTTTTAGCAAAGTAAAAATGACATTCCTGCAGTCACATTCCCACGCCAGAGGGGCTTGGGAAGATCAGCCAGAGAGAGAAAGACTCAGGAGGAAAATTTAAGGCAACATGTACTTTTTCTGTATCTTTAAGTAATACAATTGTGTGTGACAGACAAACTGATGTACAATTCCTACTTGGATAAAAACAAATGCAGAATAAAATGCTCTACACTTGGCACTGATTAAAACAACGCCCTCCAGTCAGGATATCTGTGAATTCATACAGCAAAGGACTGCACCACAAAGGAACTGTGCTTTCCCAGTCTTTCCTCTTGATTCCAGGAGAAACACTTCAGATTTCAGACAAGTGTGAAACTTCCCAATCAATCAATTCCCGTGGCAGATTGTTTACTGCACATTTGAAATGGGAAAGTCATTAAAAAAAGATTAAAAAAAAAAAATGGAAACCTTCAATTTTCAAGCCACTTTTCTAAGGAGCTGAATTATTACCTACAGCTTGAGGAGGAAATAGATTTTTCTGGAGAGGTTGTTCTTGTAAGAGGTGCCAGGAGTAATAACAGACACTGCAAAACACTTCAATCCGTGAAATAAAACAATCTCACAGGCACACATGTTGTAGAAAGGATGATTAGGAAATTTAATGAGACTGAAGATTTTAAAGACCATTTCTTTTGGAGTGGATGATTTACTTTTTTTATTAATAATTAACTGTTCTAAGGATTTTGATAAAAGTCTTACGTTCATACTCACCTGATTCATTTTGAATTCCCGTTGTGTTCTGAAAAGATACTCACAACAAAGAAACTCCTTTGATTACATGAGCCCTGAAAAGAAAAATAGACAATTGTAACATGCACTTACCTACAAATTTACATTGAATTGAAAGTACACACAGACCTGTAGTTTCTCTTCCTAAATCATCTGTCAGAAAGGAGTATATTTCTTTAGAAAAAAATCTGCTCTGAGCTACAGTTTTGTTATTACAGCTCAAATGTGTCTGAATAATCTCAAGATGGATTAATCTTTCTCCCATTTTAAATGATGATGTAGCAGAAATGTGCCCAGGAAGGATTGTTCCATTTTTTTTTTTTTAAAGTGAGTTAGTTTGTTCAAGATTGAGTATTTTAAGAACTTTAGGAGCCAGATCTTTTCAGAATTTTATATCAAAGCATTATGAAAGGCCTTTTGTGCTTTTCAAATTAAGAAAATGCATGTACTGAGCCTCTATTATGCCATGTCAGAAACAGGAAAATATTCCTTAAAAATAGAGCATTTTATTAAGGTATTTTATTACACTAAAGCATTTTACCTTCTTGTTTAACAGACGACTGAGATTTCACAAGGTTTCTAACAAAAACTCCTAAATCAAGTAGGCATCAAATTTGGAAACCCACAACTTGAGACAAAATTAAATCAGAACGATGCCATATCCCAGACTCTTGTACATCAACTCACTTCCTTTCTATTTTTTTAATGCACATAAAAAAAGCTTTATTGCAAATTAGGCTGGAATCACTTTCCTTCCTGCTGTCATACAGAATTTTCAATAAATTAGCATCTCCCTTCTTGGGAAGTTAACTGATCCCTCTTTACTCAGAGCACTTTATTCATATACTGCTATTTCTTTTCTTCCCTGTCTTTAGGTTTCTTATTATAACAATGTTTAACTGATTTTTTTTACTAAGTCCTCTGTGTAAATACTAACATTTCATTTAAAATACATTCTAGTAAAATATACTCCAAACAAATTTCACATAATCCTTCACATCTTTCACTGAAAAAATCAATGCTGTGCACCATCCCCGTGTGCCAAGCATCACTCAAATGCTGCATTGCTTAAAAATCCATATGAAAAGGAAAAATGTCCTTGGAAAGGATATTTCTGTTGTATTCAGCTCTTCCAGGATTAGCTCCTTTTGTCCTGGGATTTCCACACTTTGTGAGCATTTAGGCAAAGGGCTGAAACTTCTGTATTTAAGGTCCAGTTTTGCAACTGGTTCTGTGGGATTTCGAGTTTGCCAGCAAAGCCCAGAGATGGGATCAGGAGCTCCATGGGAACACTTGAACACATCCAAAGAAAAGCATTCCTTTTGGAATGTGCTGTTACAACTTCCTGACTTATTTCAGTACTGGACTCAGTATAAAATTCTGTACTTGAGCTGAGGCCTCGACAACACAGAAAAACCCAGTGCCCTTATTCATTTCTCACTGGGTCCATACCCACATATCAATTTATAAATTAAATATTTTGGGTAGCAGAGCTTTCTTACCCCAGCTGTTAAATAAATCAGTCAAAAATTTGAAAAACAGAACAAAACCTTTTGACTCTGTTTCATTTGAGCAATAAAAAAATACACTTTTCTTGTATTTCATATGCTAACTCTAAATTATTTTGCTTAGAATTAATAGCTTACAAAGAATTTTCAAACCAAAACACAAGCCTGGTATTTTTACAAGTTTTATAAATATTTTATTCAGCTTTTAAACAACTGGTTGTTTCCAAACCTCCCAGTGGTGTTTCTTAGAAGATGACAAAACATGTTAATGTAGTTAAACATCCAGGTAACACAGTTTAGGGAGATTCCTCACAAACTGCATTTCTCTGTTCCTTCAGCTACAAGGTACCAGAGGAACCACCTGCCCACAAACCACAATTAGGTGACAAATAAAGCTGCACTAAACCCAAAGCTTCAACAAGGATTTTTAAAGCTATTAATTTCAAAATGTTATACCTGCAGTTCTGCATTTTTCTGCACTTTTTCCTTCCTCCACGTTCCTTATTCTGTTAACAATGAACTAAACTATGTGGAAAGCAAGATTAATAGCACTGGGAAATCAATGAAATTAAGACTATCTATGGTCCTGTGTGCAGTCACTGGGGTTTTTTAAACCTAAATGAAACAAGACAACAACAGAAGCGTCTGCAACAGTAATTTGAGGGTTAATTTTTGGTACACAAATTCAATAAACCCAAGAAAATATGAAACAAATTGTACAACTGCTGCACAAATATGAATTCCCAGCACGATCACTGAGTACCAACAAGGTATTTACTCTTATCACTGCAAGCAGGAACAAGCTTTCACTCCACACTCTAATGATTTCCTTGGAACACACAGGCAGGTCCCAGGCAAGATTTCCCAGGAAAGCCCCAGTGGAAGTGATACTGCTCTGATGTGTCACCAGGGGAGTTTGTGATTCGATTTAAAGACACAGTGATGGCCACATTCAGTCTGGTTTGAAGCCAGAAATGCTCCACAACTGCATCAGGACTTTGAAAGACTCACTCAGCAGCTCCATCAAAGAACAACTATTCCCAGTCAACGTTTCCTCCAAACTCAACAGCAACGTAAAGCTGCACTTCTCAAAGACCTGGATATTGTTCACAACATCCACCACAGGGAACTTTGACAACTCACTGGAATCCCCCAAAAAAAGAATGGTAAAGGTTCTATGCCAAAAGTGAAGCACAAGCACCAGCAACCCTGAGTGTTAAACATTCATTCCCAGAAAACATTGCCAAGGCACACTGAGTTCAAACCACCACCTACTGCTGTCTCCTGAGTGCACAAATCCTACACACTAACTCCAGATATCAGAGCATCTGGGACACACAGGAGAAAGGAGATCTGCTGCATCAGCCAATCTTAGACTCTCAGAAAAGTGTACTTAGAAAAGCTCAGTTCCAGGAAACAAATTACATTTATTCAGATAAGAATATACAAGGCTTTTGTATTTAAGGAAACGCTGCGGTCACTCGAAAACAAAATGCTTGAAACAAAAAGTATTTTGACCTTATTTCTGAATCTACACTTAAGAGTTTTAAATATTCCCTCAGAGAAAATATAACTTTCTGGGAACAAAGTTTGCAAACGAAAGCAAGTCATTTTACACAAAGCATTGCAGATCACCTCTTTCAAATTAAATCAGTACTTCTAGGTTTTATATCTATCTTCTGATTTTATAAGCCATATTCATCATTTCTCTATGTGTTTGGATTTTTTAAATCCCAGAATCAAAAAGCATTTTGAAAGAGGCTGCTGCTTCCACTTCAGAGGAGGGAAAAACCAGGCATGAGAGTATCAGCCCTATTTTGGAAGCTGAAAATGGGACATGCATTACGTCACTGCTCCAGTAAAAACATGTTCATTAGAGAACCAGGAACAACTTGCAAGTCTCCACAGCCTGTTTTCCTAATGACCAGGGTTCAGGCTGGGATTCTGCACAGCTCTGGGCTTTACTTTAGTTTCTAGTTGCAGCCCATGATCATTTTCTAAACATCAAGACATTTCCATTTATTCAGGGCAACGCTGAAATACTCTAATCCATGAATTTTCCATCTATTAGGTGAAACAAAGGCTGTCAATTAAAAAAAATTAAGTTCACATTAAGATTAAAATATGTATTTGATAGTGCATCTTGTTTCTATCTACAGGCACTTCACTGCAAAGACATTTTCAGTTGCTCAAGGCTGCCTGAATAAGAACAGAGAAAAAAAACCAGGCAAAGTGATTTTCTGAGATCTATTACCTATTGTCCAGTAAAAAAAAAGCCTTTGCTTGCTGCCACATAACCAAATAGACTGTTATAAGTTAGAGAGGTAACCAAGAAAACAAGCCAAGAAATCACCAACACAACACAAACCCGGAGTTTATTAATTAAACAGCAACTAGTCAAGAGAAGTCAACAGAAAATAACAGGTCTCTAACAACTGCAAATATACACAAACACCACTCCAATCTTCAGATAAAGTGCACTTTAATTCTACTTGCAAATAAAGTAAAACCCAATTTTCTCAGAGAAGTACATTGCTGATTGACCACTATGGGAAAAAACCCATTTCAGTCATTTCTTTTTACCACACACGGCTCAGCCTCCCAGTTTTGTCTACAGGCATGTTTTACACAGAGGCAGAGAAGAAATATTTTTCAGCTAAAAATACAACTGGAGAAAAAACACATTGATAAAGAAATTATTTCATTGAGGGGGAGTCATTAATTATCAGGCTCATCTCTGTCCTTTCCATGCTAAAAAGTTCAACAGCAAACACATTGCAGTGCTTTAAATTAAAGGTTTGCCAAGGCAGGAATACATTACTGGTCATCTCTAAATCTCTCTGAACTTCTGTTTTCAACTGACAGACATCCAGTAAGAAGCATTATTCAGATCTCCTCTTTATACACTATTATTACTTGTTTGGCCCCAAGGATCAAGGATTTTATGTATAACAGTGAAATGGGGACATCACTGCACTGCAGGATGGACTTCCAGAGCCATTTCAGCTTTTACAGAAAAAGACTTTCTGCTTTACTTCCCTTCCATTCTCAAGTAAATGTGCAATAGAAAAAAAAAGGATGGGTTATACAAGTGTGGAGAAGTACTTCAACATCCTTCCCCACCTTCCAGCCTGCTCCAGAAGGAAGGCTGAAACCACATTAAACAGGCACCAACTTGGGAAATCTCCAAACATCACACTCATCATGGCATTTCTACCTAAGATATTTGATCCAAAGGGATGATTTGCCTTTCATTTAACATAACTAGGGGTTCACTATAAGTGAAATTCATTTTTATGATCTGTGCCATGGATGGTTGAGGCACTTCAGCCCCAGCAAATCCTGAAAACCAACAGGTGCTTCTGCATGGCTCTCACTGCTGGGTCTGCAAGCCCAAGAGTTCTTTTGTTTCCTAAAAGTCACTCCCCCATCGATCAGGGATGCAGGTCTCTATCTGAAAAGTGCCAGTGCTATCACTGAGTCACCATCGTGCTTCTCCACAGCTGGAACAGCTGGAGATCCCTCTGTCTACACCAAGGAGAGCAGCCCTGAATTCTTAACATGCTCATCATTTTTATTGAAACCTGGCAAGTGCCAGAAGAGAACAACATAATAATTAAATACCACGCTGCTGTACATCTCCAGTTCCCTTAATCCACTCAGTATGTTTGAATAAGCCAAAAAAAGACTTTCCATCCAAATAACATGTCCCCAGTCCAGAGCACAGACTGGACACAGCAAACTGGGGCAGCATCACGAGCACAAGCAGCCCCTGCCCTTCCAAGAGCTGTCCACTGCTGCTCAAATGTAAAATAAGAAAAATACTTCTCTTGCCACTGAATGATTTAGCAGGTGCAGCCACACCACCTTCCCTTCCTCCTTCAACAGCTGAAAACAATTTAAAGTTTCCCTTTACTACTTCAAAATGGAAAATTTGCAGCTTCATATGAATTTGAAACCACTGGAAACTTCACTGGAGCCTCCAGGTGCCTGCCATGAGATGGTTATCAGCGATCTCCACACACTGCTCTGGCTCCAGATTAAAAATGTCCCTAAGATACACCTCTAGAGCTGCCCCACATGTCTCACACGAACATCTTTGCTCTCACCCCAAACGTTTTTCCCCATGGCACCACTGCACCACCATGAATTACGATATACGAATATCTCCAATTTAGGAGAATTAACGGAAGGGCATTTCCAGCGAGGAAACCAATTCTGGAGTTAATTTCCCCGCGCTCTGCTCGCTCGGTTTGGTAGAACTTGACCCTGCGGGAGCCTCGGGGCCTGTGAAGCGCCGGAACTTTTGGAGCCGGTGCGTTAGGAAGTGTTTGGAAGAGCACCGCTCCCTCAGCATCGGGCTGGAGCGACACCTCCGAGCCAGCAGCGCCTGCAGCGCGAAAACACTGGAAAAGCCGCCCAGGGGACGGAGCATCTTCATCCGAGCGGCCTCTCCCGCCATCCCCCGCCCTCCTCTCCCTGCCCAGGGCGCTCCCTCCGGGCGCAGGTCCCGCTCCGCTCCCCGCACCTGCCGCGCCGCCTCGCCCCGGCCGCCACCTCCCTGCGGACCCCCGGGGCGGGCGGCTCGGCCGGGGCCGCTCCGGGCCGCG